>NC_091442.1:50522248-50843498 GCF_964237555.1 Oryctolagus cuniculus | reverse complement strand
AAGTGTAGAGCCTAGGGATACAGAGGGAATGGATAACAGGTATCAAAATACAAGGAGGCACTAGTAACAGCTGGTGTTCCACCATACAGTTAAAAAATTACAATGTACCATATTAAGTATTGTGTAAAGTGCTGGAGGAGAGGAGATTGTAAACTCAAAACATAAAGCTAGTTGCTTAGCATGATCAGTTTCTATGGTGTATATGTGTTGAAATATTGCACTATACCCTATAAGAGTAGTACACATTAATCAAAACTGTTTCAATGTTTTTAAAAATGAGAGTAATTTGTACATACTAATAATGAACTATTTGAAAACAAAATTAGGAAAACACTTCCATGTATAACAGCATAAGAAACAGTTAGGAGACAATACCCTCCAGCAGTGTCATTGGTTAATGAAATATACAGCCCAAAAATCAACAAGTCAATGTGGCCTTTCCACCTGAACTTTCTGATCAACCTTTACATGATGTATAGCCAGATAAACCGATGTTCTGAGAATGTCACTGTTGGGAAACTAAACGTCAACTCAAATGGAAGGATCCTTATACTGGTCTATTTGTTAATATTGCTATCAAATTACACACAGGGTCATCAACCTTGTATCTATGTCTCATAGTTAAAATATAGAGTGGCATCCTTCGTTAGGGCTGTCATGCAGGCAGTGGCTGCAGGAGCCAGGCTCGGGCATCAAGTACTACAAGTTTAGTGGCTTCCCGCAAAAGTTGGCAAGAGCATGGGCTTTGGACATGTATTTCCCACATGGATTAAAGCCTGTGGTTCCATAGAAGTACCACCTATCATATTTGTTAGCCCATCTCAATTGGCCTCCAAGTCTCCCACATAGGACTATCCTAGGAAAAACAAAGTTACAGAGTTGCAGAAGTTTTTCCAGAAATCTGATAATGTGCCCATCCACCTGAACCGAGGCCTGCCTGACCAAATGTTTTACCTGACCACCATGGTGCTAACTGTGGCTTCACAGCCCAAAAACAAATGACTTAAGACTTCAGAGGACTGCCTTGCTTTTTGGCATTAAACCCTTTGAGTTTTCATTTTTCACTGTTTCCGTTAAATCTTTTATTTTTTAAACTTGGGTGGATGGTCTATTTAACATTTTTGCAAAAAAAATATGAAGAGAATATTTTGGTTTGTTCATGACACACATATGGCTTGCCATATGTCAGAGCTTATTTGACAGTTAAATCTATTGTTTAAGAAAATGATGCTGTGTTCTCTGTTTGGATTTCTGATTTACCTTGAGGTTTTGGATGAAGGTTTCATACAGGCAGATTAACAGCAGCCTCTGCTGAGGTCTCCAGAGACTCGGGGTTATGTTTCTGAGCATGGGATGCAGAAGTCTTTCTGGATTTGGATGTGACTGAGGAAGGAAGACAGAAGCCAAAGCCACACACCTTGGGGATTTTTCCCTCTTGCAGCAAAATATAAATCATTTGCAACCTGCCTCTGTTCATTGATCACCTTGTTTCAAAGGGTTATTTAGCTCATCTTGGCTTTTTAGTAAATTTTTAGGTGTCATTGTTGTGTATTTATTCCACACTGGAAACAGAGAAAACCTGCTTAGTATTGCCTTTTAGACTGGTGTCTGGTTTTTTTGTTTGTTTGTTTGTTTGTTTTTAAAAAAAAAGAAGGGCAATCATCATGGTGTAGTGAATAAAGTCATCATATGCAATGGCAGCATCCCATACGGGTGCTGATTTGTGCCCCAACTTCTCTACTTCCAATCTACATCCCTGATAATGGCCTGAGAAAAGCAAAAAAAGTCCCAATTGTTGGGGACCCTGTCACTCCCATGGGAGACCCAGACAAAGCTCTTGACTCCTGACTTCAGTCTATCTCATCCCCAACTTTTGTAGCTATCTAGGGAGTGAACTAGCAGATGGAAGATCTCTCTCTCTCTCTCTCTCTCTCTCTCTCTCTCTCTTTCCCCCTCTCCCTCTCTCTCTCTCTCTGTGTGTGTGTGTGTATGTCTCCCCATCTTAACTCTTTCAAATAAAAATATGTTTTAAAAAAATTATAGAGGCTAGCGCTGCAGCATAGCAGGTAAAGCCATCGCCTGCAGTGCCAGCATCCCATATGGGTGTTGGTTCAAGTCCTGGATGCTCCACTTCCTATCCAGCTCTCTACTATAGCCTGGGAAAGCAATAGAAGATGACCCAAATCCTTGGGCCTCTGGGCCCATGTGGGAGACACAGAAGAAGCTGATGGCTCAAGGCTTCGGATTGGCACAGCTCTGGCCATTGCAGTCAACTGGGGATTGAACCAGCAGATAGAAGTCCTCTCTCTCTCTCTTTCTTTTTTTTAAAAAGATTTATTTATTTATTTGAAAGAGTTACACAGAGAGAGGAGAGGCAGAGAGAGAGAGAGAGAGAGAAAATCTTCCATCCAGTGGTTCACTCTCCAATTGGCTGCAATGGCAGGAGCTGTGCCGATCGAAAGCCAGGAGCCAGGAGCTCCTTTTAGGTCTCCCACACAGGCACAAGGGCCCAAGGACTTGGGACATCTTCTACTGCGTTCCCAGGTTATAGCAAAGAACTAGACCAGAAGTCAAGCAGCTGGGACTGGAATGGGTGCCCATATGGGATGCTGGCACTGCAGGCAGCAGCCTTACCTGCTGTGCCACAGAGCCAGCCCCCATCTCTGATTTTCAAATAAATAAATAAATCTTTTAAAAAAAGAAATTATAAAAGTATAATTTGAGTTCCCAATAGTGTACTGCTAATTAAAAGTGCATTTATCAGTTGTAAATATGTATTATAAGTTCTAGGAAAATTATCAAAATTTTACAAACACTTCTCCTTTACATATCTTAATAGAGTAGACATAATGAAATCCTATCAAAATGAGATTTGGATATTTTGAAGAGTAGGTAACAGGTTACACATCATGTGTAGGAGTACCTGTGTTCAAGTCCTGAAGAACGAGACAATAATGGTAAAAAAAAAAAAAAAAAAAAAAAGGCAGGGAAGATTCCCAGGATCCCAGGATGAAATGGATGTACCCTATACTACCAAGGATCTCCCTCCTTAAGCTAGTTGCCAACACCAGCTGGTAACAGGGTCTGGAGATTCTTCCTATACTACACAGAATGGCAATATGAAGGCGAACCTCCTCTGATGAGAGTACAAAGTCATTCAAAAAGGGTCAATTTCTTACATTCGGTCTTAGCCAAAGGCAAAAAGAAAGATTAGCATATATCATATTGAGTCAATGGTAAATCTCTGTTCCTCAATCTTAATCCTGCAAAGAACTCAGACGATGGCTACAATCAGGTCCAATGTTGCATGAAAAGCAAAGTGATATAATGTGGAAGGTGGCTAGGAATAGAGTCTCCTAGCCTGGCTCCTATGATGTCATCTTGAAGGAAAAGTCATCATAGAAATGACCATGCGCAGATCTGGTTAAATGAAATTATACTGACAACTCACAACTACTCTTTGTGCACTGCATTTTGTTCACTTAACAAAAACAGTAAGCATTTGATCACTTTTAAGACTCTTTATTAAAAAAAAAACTTTATTTATTCACTCATTCATTTGTTTCAAAGACTGAAGAAAAGAGAGGGAACTGTTTATTCAAAATGACAGATAGACCTTCCATCTATTGGTTTTCTTCCCAAATGAAACTGAGCCATGCTGACCCAGGAGCTAGGGTCTCTCATGTTGCTGGACAGAACCTAAGCATTTGGACCATTGTATGTTGCTTCACATTCTTGAGCATTAGCAAGAAACTAGACTGCAGTGGCGACAAGACAAGATTCCATGTATTCTATTATGGGATAAGGACATCCCAAGTGGTAGCTTAACTCACTGCAATTTAACATCCAGCTGAAGGCTTTTTTTTTTTTTTTTTTTTTTTTTTAAGATTTATTTATTTATTTGAAAGGCAGAGTTACACAGAGAGAGAAGAGGCAGAGAGAAAGTTCTTCCATCTGCTGGTTTACTCCCCAACTGGCCACAATGGCCAGAACCGTGCTGATCTAAAGCCAGGAGCCAGAAGTTTCCTTCCAGGTCTCCCACACGGGGACAGGGGCCCAGGACTTGGGCCATCTACTACTGCTTTCCCAGGCCATAGCAGAGCTGGATTGGAAGTGGAGCAGCAGGGACTCGAACCAGTGTCCATATGGGATGCCGGTAATGCAGGCAGAGGCTTTACTCGCTACGCCACAGCACCAGCCCCAGATTTTTATTTTTAAACTCTCTTCACCATGCAGCATGAAATGAGTCTGCAATTTTTGGACAGTGACATTTAAATAACCATCAATTAATTTAAAAAAAATCCATAAAACTGATTTTGTATACAATATCAAACACTTTTCCAACAACTATAACTGTATTCCCATCCATTTTACCATTCAAAGGAAGCATAGCCAATTGGTAATTTGTTCTAGATCCAGGGGAATCATTTTTCTGCATTAATTCATCTTTTCAATTTTCAACTTTTAAATGCCAGGTTGTGGTGCTTTTCCCATAATATAGACTTCTGAGTTATCTTTTCAAAGTAATGTTATTTTAAGAATATTTTGGGGCTGGTGCAGTGGCGTAGCAGGTAAAGCTACTGCCTGCAGTGCCAGCATCCCTTATAGGCACAGGTTTGAGTCCCAGCTGTTCCAATTCTGATCCAACTCTCTGCTATGGCCTGGGAAAGCAGTAGAAGGTGGCTCGAGTTTTTAAGCCCCTGCACCCATGTGGAAATCTGGAGGAAGCTCCTGGCTTTGGATCAGCATAGCTCCAGACATTGTGGCTAACTAGGGAGTGAACCAGCAGATGGAAGATCTCTCTCTCTTTGTCTCTGCCTCTCCTCTCTCTGTGTAACTCTTTCAAGTAAATAAATCTTTTAAAAAAAAAAAAAGAATATTTTTCAAATTTACAGAAAAAATTATAAAGATAAAAGTGTTTACAGATACTCCAAGCCCCAATTCCCATTATTACTAACATCTCATATTAGACATGGTACACTTGTGGCATAGCAGGAAAAGCTGGCATCCCATATGGGTGCCGGTTAGAGTCCCAGCTGCTCCACTTCGAATCCAGCTCTCTGCCTACTGGTTTGGATTGGATCAGTACTGGCTGTTGCGGTCATCTGGGGAGTGAACCAGTAGATGGAAGACCTTTCTCTGCCTCTTTGTAACTCTGGCTTTCAAATAATTAAATAAATCTTAAAAAAAAAAAATGGTACACTTACCACAACTAATGTGGTACTATATATACTACCTTCGTTTTTAGATAGTTATTTTCACTTGAAATGCAGATTTATGGAGAGAGAGAGAGGGAGAGGTCTCCTATTTACTAGTTCACTCCCCCAAATGGCTGCAATAATGGGCTGAGACAAGCTATAAGGAAAAGGGGCAGAAATAGAGAGGAGATAACCAGACTACATTTATTCAAAGCAAATAAATTTGCAGAGGTTGACCAACTGCCAGTGTGCACAGACCAAACACATGACAGAGGGCAAAGATCCCAGCAGGCTGGGTCTTTTTATATCTTCGGTGGGCTAGGGATGGGAGTAAGGGGGTGAGCAGCAGGTGGAGATGAGCTTCTCCATGCAGGTTTTTCAAGTTTTTTTGTGGGCTGTCAATCCTGAAGAAGAATGCAGGATGTGGAGTAGGAAACAATCAGGAAGTGAGACCAAACTGGTCTCTTGAAAGAAAGCAGGGGTTATAAGAACCTAAAATGACTGATATATAGGAACACTATGATTATGAGGCTAAAAGGAGAAATTAGAAACACTGGCGCTGGTGGAAAAGATGGCCAAAATGAGGAAGACAAAGAAGGATATAGGAAAGCAAGAGTCCTGTCCATAGTATGAAGACAGGTGTATACCAGAATGTTCCTGTTTAGTGTGTACATGCAGGCAAGAAGCTATAGGATGGAGTTAGTCGGGCCTGCATCTAGTCCTGGGTCCCCTCATTTCCATTCTCTGCTTATAGAAACCTTGGCTGCTATCAGAAGTTAAGGTGAGGACAGCTGAATAGGGGTGACGTAGGGACCCTTGGTCAAGACAGGGTTCCAGCAGAAGGTGGCTTCTCAAGGTGCTGCAGCATCAGCTCACAGAAACTCTCTCCACTGAAGGTTTCATGTGCATGGCCATTTAGAATTTCACTGCTTCATGACTGGAGGAAACAAATCTAACATTCCGTTTAGATTAGGGCCCAAAACTAAGGACCGAGTCATTCATTATTAGAGGATCTAAGAAAGGTGCTGCCCAAACCAGGAGGGAGTTTTCCCATTGAGAGGCAAACTGAAACAAACAAGAGGGGCTTGATAATAACCAGGTAGGCATTAAGGCCTGGACAGGTATATGCTAGGCCCAGACATATCTATGTCTTCACATGGCGTATCAGAAGAGACATCATAAGGGAGGTATGAACCTCCTTAGGGAATACACCCTGTGAACTAGCTTGGCCTGGGAAGAGAGCTGGCTTGAATAGGTTAGTTTTGAATAGGTGGCTCCTATAAAAGGAAATTAGTGCTCTGCCTACTTTGTTACTAACCCTAGGCCATCCTCCCAACAGCAGTGGTTACTTTGGAAGCTAGTCAGAGTAAAGGACTTTTTCAGTTTAGGGAGGGCCAGCAGAGTCTGCAGCTCTGACCCAGAAATCCTTCAACTCCTAGGGCAATTCTGATTCCAGTGGCCTTGCTCTTGGAAGAGCTGATAGGGCTCTTCAGGAGCCAGTTTCTGTCATGACAGCTATTTGCCCAATGCCCTCACTGCTCATATTGAAAACATGTGCCACTTGGGGGTGGACTGGCCTTGTTGCATCTCTTGATAGCAGATCACCATATAAAGCAGCCTTAATTGGCCTGCCACCTATCCTTACATTGCTCCTGCTGCCTAGCTCACTCCTCTTCCTCCTGGTTTCTGTTAAAGTAGACCACAGCAGCAGTCTTTAGGAATGTCAGCCAAGGGGATGCTCAATCCCACCCCCACTCTTTGGTGGCCTAAGCTAGAAATCTGTAGTCACAGGCATGTTATGACAGTGTTTTTCCTGTGAGATAAGATGATGCCCATAGGAAAGCTAGGTCCTTCTAGGTAAGATCAAACATTAAGACCACGTTATCCAAACTGCCTTATAAATTTTGAAGTAATTAATAGGACTTTCTCTCCCTTAGTTTGGCTTGAAAGGGAGTGCTTTGCCTATTTACTGTACCCATGGCAAAATAAATCTAGCTTTAAAATCATAATTTCTTCTATATGTGCCTAGGCTATTATTACAGAAAATTGTTAGTCATTCCTTTTATAAGGCCTAAAGATCAAACTGTACATCCTGATGGTGAGTCCTTCAGAACAGAATCAGTTTCCCATCATCAAGAGGATAGAGAAATGTGGGAACAAGTCAGGCTTCCCAGGTTGCTTACTCTTAGTAACTTAATATCAAGTGAAAACTTGGCAAAAAATTTTAACCGTCAAATAGCTTACAAAAACATTTACCAAAAGGTCCAATACCTTCCATAAATTATAAAAGTACATGTAGTTGGAAATATTTCTTGACTATATAAATGTAAACCAATTAATACAGACATACAATATGTACACAAGTATAACACATAACATACATTACAGGAGAGAACAACAAAACAGTTTCAGTAATAGCATTTTTTTTTGACAGAGTTAGTGAGAGAGAGAGACAGAGAGAAAGGTACCCTCTCCACTGGTTTACCCCCCAAATGGCCACTACAGCCGGAGCTCTGAAGCCAGGAGCCAGGTGTCTCTTCCTGGTCTCCCATGTGGGTGCAGGGCTCAAGCACTTGGGCCATCCTCCACTGCCCTCCCAGGCCACAGTAGAGAGCTGGACTGGAAGAGGAGCAACTGGAACTAGAACCTGGCCCCTATATGGGATGCCGGCACCACAGGCGGAGGACCAACCAAATGAGCCACGGTGCCGGCCCCTCAGTAATAGCTTTTTAAAAGCTTTAACTGCATTTTGAAAAATTACCACCAATCAATTAAAATTACTTTCCACTATTAGTAATCTGAATTAACCATATTTTTTCTTAGTTGGAACCTGTAGGCCATTATTGGCTTTATGTACTTACAGATCCATCAAAAAGCATTGAACACAATAAAAGTCAGGGGAAAAGTCTTTCAGAACCTTGAAGAAGACACATTTTAAGCATAGAACCAATGACATTTCAATTTCCATGAGCAGCAAATCTGAATTTTAGTGTTTGGAGGAGAATACAAAACTGTGGATAACAAGACTTTAATCCTTTTTCTGTTCCAGTAACAAGGAATTATCATTTTAAAATCAGAATGTAGATCTTCAAATTATAAAAATAATACATAGGGGCAGCATTGTGATTCTGCAGGTTAAGCTGCTGCTTGGAATGCAGGCATCCCATAACAGAAAACCTGATATGCGTCCTGACTGCTCTCTGTTCTAGGTCCCTTGTAACCCAGCTTCCTGGTCATGATCCTGGAAAGGCAGAGGAAAATGGCCCAAGTACTTGGATCCCCACCACCTATGTGGGAAACCCAGAGGGGTTCCTGGTCCTTGGCTTCATCCTGGTCCACCCTAGATATTGCAGCCATTTAGGGAGTGAACCAGTAATGGGAGATCTCTCTCTCTCTCCTTCTCTTTCTCAGACTCTACCTTTAAAAATACATCTTTAGAAATAATGCACATATTAACTATTAAATACTGCAGAAGAGCATAAGACAAAATTTCTCCCTTCTTTCTATACTAGTCATATTTCCCAAAACAAACTATAATTTTTTAAAAAAGACTTATTTATTTGAAAGTCAGAGCTCCGTTTCTTGCGACACACAGTTTGCCATGGCGCCGGTAAGGCCGGCGGCGAGGTGGCAGTTTGATGGTGTTGGAACGCGTGGCAAAGGGGTTTCTCCAGTTGGTTTCAGGAAAAAGAACGGGAAACAGAGAACCTGGTGGCCTAGTCATACGCAGGGCTTCGCGGGGAGCATTCGCCAGGGGCAAGGCTTTGCATTTCGAAGAAAACTGAAGATTCAGCAAAATTACAAGAAGTTGCAACGGAGGGAAAAGAAGGCTCAGACATCGCAAGAATCCCAGTTCACAGATTGATACCCAGATCATTTGAAACATCTCTATTTAGCTGAAGAGGAAAGGCTAAAGAAGCAACTAAGAAAAGCTGACCGACCGCTGTCAGAAAAGCAAGCTGATCAGCCTTTGCCTGAAGAACAGTATAGCACTGACCAGGCCTTGTCTGAAGATCAGCATACTCTCCACCTGCCTGAGCCGGAAAAACAGCATACCAGAACAGTAAACTCCATTACTGTTCCAAAGAAAAATAAAAAGAAAACATCAAATCAGAAAGCACAAGAAGAATATGAACAGATACAAGCTGTGCGTGCCGCTAAGAAACAAGAATTTGAGAGGAGAAAACAAGAGAGAGAAGCAGCTCAAAGGCTCTACAAAAAGAAGAAAACGGAAGTCTTCAAAATATTGAGCAAAAAGACTAAAAAGGGCCAACCAAACTTGAATTTGCAAATGGAATATCTTCTTCAAAAAATACAAGAAAAAAATTAAATCACACCTTCGTCCTTAGGGATTAAAATATTTACTGACTGTCCATTCGATTATTTTGCGTAACAAGTGCCTCCTGACAATGAACTAAATTTGTTCATAAACTGGATTGCTGACATAGACTATGTATAAAGTATATGTTTTATATATTTTGTTTATGTTCCACATAACAGGACTTGTATCTTATTTATTTGCCTCTAAAGGCAGGTAAACTGAAGAACTGATAAAACCCATTTTGGAGACAAGATTCAAGCACATATCTACTTTTATACATGTGAAATAAATTGCCTTAGGAAATGAAATGTTTCAACTTAGTGATTAGCTCTGTATTTTTACAATTTAATCGTGAAATAAATGCTCCCCTTGAACTTTTTAATTATTTTAAACTAAGTACATGTGACAGGCAAATGGATTTTGCACATTGCTGAGAATATAGCTGCTTGCTGAAGTAATCTGTTCCCACTGTATAACAAGGGGGGCCTTCATTAAGCCATGTGGTGCAAAAATTCCCAGAGTTTTGTGCTTGCTCTGTGACATGGTAGGTTAAACCACTGCCTGCAGCACCGGCAACTGATATGCGCGCCAGTTCATGTCCTGGCCGCTCCACTTCTGATCCAGCTCCCTGCTAACATACCTGGAAGAATATTGGAAGATGGTTCAAGTTTATGGGCTCCTGCACTGACATTGGAGACCCAGGTGAAGCTCCTAGCTTTGGCCTAGCCCAGCCACAGCTGATGCGGGTATTTAGGGGAGTTAACCAGCAGGAGGAAGCTAACTATCTATCTGTCTCTCCCTCTGTAATTCTGACTTTCAAATAAATAAATAATATCTTTTAAAAATAATAATTCCCAGAGTCTAATACTTAAAAACAATCTCTTAAATGGAACTACTTACTACTATAAGACTTTGAAAGGGTAATGATGATGGAAACCCGAACAATGTCTAGCATTAAGCTTTCTAGATCTCATGGGAGAGACCCTGTTCTGTAAAAAAACATTGTTGCCTCTTAAATCCTTGTGGGCTGAGGGAAACTACTGGGATAACTGCTTTTCCTGCCTCAAAATTTTAATGAAATGAGGAGGACTTACAATCACTGTTAAAAAAAAAGGGGGGGGGGGCTGTACAAGATTTATAAGACATTGCATAATAGCTTTATAAATGGTAAATATTTGAGGTTTGAGGGAGCCCCATGCTCTACTACTGATTAATTCTTAAGTTAAAAATGTAGTAAGATATGCTTAGCAAACACCAAATTTGTTATTTGTTAAGAAGTAGTGCTTAGACATTTGCAGTAAACTATTGTTTTTACAATAGGCATCTCAGGAAGCCTAAATTTGTGTTGGTGAAGACTGTATACTGTGATTCAAAATAAAATAGTTTGTAATGATTTCAAAAAAAAAAAAGAAAGAAAGAAAGAGCTACACAGAGAGAGAGAAGCGGGGAGGGGGGGGGGTCTTCCATCCACTCCTCAGATGACTGCAACAGTCAGAGCTGAGCTGATCCTAAGCCAGGAGCCAGGAGCTTCTTTCAGGTTTCCCACATAGGTGCAGGGGCCCAAGGACTTAGGCCATCTTCTACTGCTTTACCAGGTCATAGCAGAGAGCTGGATAGGAAGAGGAGCAGCCAGGTCTCAAACCATCACCCATATAGGATGCCAGCACTGCAGGCAGTAGCTTTATCTGCTATGCCACAGAGCCAGCCCCACAAACTACTCTTAAAGGTTTCTTACATTCCTGTTTGAGACTTCTATATGCATATATAGAAGGGTACTTTAAAGCATCATAAAAAAATGAAATTAAATTATGTTTTACTGTAATAAATTTTGAACTCCATGCATACAAGAAGGTTTCAAAAACATTTGGGTTGTATCTATTATGGAAAAAAATTGAATGAATTTCAGTTTTTGCATCAAAATGATGTCATCTTTTAACTCAATTTTCACGAACCTTCTGGAGTACCTTCATAAAAATATACATGCACAGGGCAAGCATTGTGATGTAATGGGTTAAGTTACTGGCATCCCATATGGGCACCAGTTTGTGTCCTTTCTGCTCCACTTCTGATCCAACACCCTGCTAACGTGCCTGGGAAAGCACTGAAAGATAACCAAAGTCCTTGGCTTAGGGACCCATGCTGGGTACCCTGGGTACCCATGCTGGGAGCTCCTGGCTTCAACCTGGCCCAGTCCCAGCAACTGCAGGATTTGGGCAGTGAATCAGCAGATGGAAAATCTCTTCCTGCCTGTCTCTCTTGTCTTATGAATAAAGTGAAAATAAGTAAATAAAATTTTTAAAAGACACATATGCATGCCTTTTTTACTCTGCATGGGGATATTTTTTCTGTATCTTGTTTAACATACAAGAACTCTGTCCCTAAATCATTTTTCAGATAATTACATACTTAGTATTTCATTGTACAGATATACCATGATGTATTTTACCAATTCTCTATATATTTAGGTTGTTTCTGTTTTATTCATCTACTGTATTATACTCACACCAATATGAGTACAAGAGCCTGTTTCCCCACACCTTCAGCAAGAGTGTGTGATCAGAGTCAGAATTCCCTCAGATGCTTCCAATTTCCCATTTCTTCTGATCTCTATCTTCAAATTTTCTTTCCTTCTTTTTAGCTTAGTTTTCTTATTTTTTAAAGACTATTTATTTGAAGGTCAGAGTTACACACAGAGAGAAGGAGAGGCAGAGAGAGAGGTCTTCCATCCACTGGTTCACTCTTCAATTGGCTGCAACGACCGGAGCTGCGCCAATCTGAAGCCAGGAGCCAGGAGATTTTTCTGAGTCTCCCACAGGGGTGCAGGGGCCCAAGGATTTGGGCCATCTTCCACCGCTTTCCCAGGCCACAGTAGAGAGCTGGGTCGGAAGTGGAGCAGCCAGGACTCGAACTGGCACCCACATAGGATGCCGGCACTGCAGGGGGTGGCCCTACCTGCTACACCATAGCGTTGGCCCCACACACTTAGTTTTCTTACCAAACTTCTCTGTGAATATGGTTCTGCACTTATTTCCTCTATATTTACCCTCTACATTGCCTTCTCTCATACCTCAAACCTTACTTTTCCTGTTCACCTACTTCCCTTATAGCTTCCATGCTGTCAGCACTACTGAACAGAAAACAGATGTTCTTTCCCTGGTCTCCCAATCTGCCAGCCTCCTGAATCAGTAGAGAATGTTAATCAGGAAACATGAAAATAATTAACTGGGTCACATTATAAGCAAAAATAAATTCTTATTGGTGTAGCCACAGGGAAAACTCATCTAGAAGAATTCTGTATTATCTTTTATTAAAATGGAATCCGGGGCTGGTGCTGTGGCAAAGTGACAATAAAGCTGCCACTTGCAATGCTGGCGTTCCATATGGGTGCCAGTTTGAATCCTGGCTGCTCTACTTCTGATCCAGCTTCTGCCAATAAGCCTGAGAAAGTAGCAGATGATGACCCAGGTGCTTGGGCCCCTGTTCCCCATGTGGGAGACTTGCATGAAGCCTCTGGCTCCTGGTTTCAGTCTAGACCTGCCTTGACCATTGTGGTCATCTGGGGAGTGAATGAGCAGACAGATCTCTCCCTGACTCTGCCTCTCCCTCTCTGTATCTCTGCCTTTCAAATGAATAAATAAACTTTAAAAAAAAGAAAAAGAAAATTCAGGTAACATGAAAAATAATGGAATTTTTTTTCTATATTCCATACTAGATAGGATTTCTGTCTTTGGATCAATAGCTCATGATTTTTATTCATTATTCCTTCTTTGGAACTGAGGTGGGAGTAGGCAAAAATACAGATGAAAGGAGGGGAACAAATAAAAACCTAAAAGTACCAGATTGTAAAGTAGGAACAAATGGACAGGAAGACTGGAGATGAGGGAGTGAAGATAAGGTTAAGAAAAAATCCAACTTCTTAAATCCTTAAAAACAGAAATGAAAGGAGGGGGAAATATGTAAAGAAGTACGGTTATATTCTCCTAATTGTACCCATTAAATACATGGAATCTGTTCCCTTTATACTAATAAATATAAATGTTTAAAAATTATTTTTTTTTCTTTTATTGCATCACTACTGCCTCACTCCAGTACCCTAAAAAAACAATCCAAAGGCAAGCATGGGTTGCAGGATGGGACACAGTGGAATGGGCAGTGACAGCCCTATTTCTCTAACAGCAATCTCTGCACCCCAACTTCTGACCAATCAGCTAGAATCAGCTTCATAAAATAAACTACTTGGGGGGAAAGCTCAGAGAAAATCAATCACCCCACTATCTCTTTGCCTATGAAGCATCTTAGAAATAAGCATGCTGCTAAAGAAAGTGAGATTATGGCCAAGCTATGTATAAAGAACACAAGGATATAATGTTGGGAGGCAGTTTGATGATTTATGAGTACCCACAATAAACTGCAGATGATAGAAAGATATTGATCCCAGAATGGGAGCTGAAGTAGGCAGCCCAGAGAGCAGTGATCAACCAGCCTTTAAGTTGAGATTTATGAGTATTTGCAAAGTGTACAAATGAGTCCTCATATAGCAACAGTAATTTTTTTTTCCTTAGGACACAAGGTAAAACATGTATTTTCCCAAATTTTATCTATTTTTCATTTCATTTGAAAAGCAGGGAGATGGGAAAGGAAGAGAGATTTCTTGTATTTGTTGGTATCTCCCCAAATGCCCACAACAGCTAGGAATGTGCCAGCCTAAAGCCAGGATCTTGGGACTCCATCCAGACCCGTGTGAGTTCAGCTGATCATGAGGACACAGAATCCCCAGTGATACCAGCCTTTATAAAGACACATCTCAGTACAAAATAACACCCCCTATTGAAGGCTTTTGGGATCTGAAAGAATGAAACATTAATCCAGAGGCTGCTGTGAGCCAACAAGTTTCCTGCCTACCTCAGAATCAGACTAGTCACCAGGAAAACAGAGGAAAGAGGGCCAAAGGTACTTGGGACTTGTGCCTACAGTCCATCTCTGGAGTGAACAAGAAGGCAGAGCCAGTCATGGGCAGTTCTGGGGCCCCATGACTGTGGAGTGGTTACAAAAACTAGCCAACTTCAAATTTAGGCTGAGTGAGCAGATCAGCAGGCTGGCCAATGATTGTGTCAAGGGGCTAATGCTATGGTGTAGCAGATAAAGCTGCCACCTGCAGTGCCAGAATCCCATAAGGGCACTGGTTCGAGTTCTGGCTGCTCCACTACTGATCCAGCTCTTGGCTATGGCCTGGGGAAGCAGCATAAAATGGCCCAAGTCCTTGGGCCCGTGAACCTGTGGGAATCAGAGAGGAGGCTCCTGGATCCTGGCCTTGAATCAGCTCAGCTCCTGCCATTGTGGCCATTTGGGGAGTGAAACAGTGGATGGAAGAATTCTCTCTGCTTCTGCCTCTCTGTAACTTTGCCTTTCAAATAAATACATCTTTAGCCAAACGAAAAAAAAAAAAAAAGATTGTGTCATCTATTTGGGAATCTGAATAGAGGAGTGGACTAAAAAGAGCCATCAAAAGATGCACAGAGCTAGCACTGTGGTGTAGCCAGTAAAACTGCTGCCCGCAGTGCCAGCATGCCATATGGGTGCCAGTTGAAGTCCCAGCTGTTTCACTTCCAATCCTGCTCCCTGCTATGGTTTGGGAAAACAGTGGAAGATGGCACAAATCCCCAAGCCCCTGCACCCATATGGGAAGACCTGGAGGAAGCTTCTGCCTCCTGGGTTCGGATCAGCCCAGTTCCAGCCACTGCAGCCATTTGAAGAGTGAATCAGTGCATGGAAGCCCTCTCTCTGCCTCTCCTTTTCTCTCTGTGTAACTCTTTCAAATAAATAAATCTTAAAAAGTAAAATAAAAAAAGAAGAGAGAGATGAACACAACAGGAGCCAGGGTACCAAGTGGGTAATAAATGCACAGATTCTAGCCCAAGACAGCAGATAATGCCAACCTTCTCTTCTGTTGTCAAGTTTCCTTTAAAGGCCTTGGGGAACATATCTGTAGACATTTCATATGTAAGAAACACATGGGCTATTCATAATTGGTCTATAAATATTAGAATTATTTCCCTGAGCAATGAGTTACCACAGGGAGAGACAATTAAAGGGAATTACTTCAGTCCTCCTCCTAGGGAATGATACATCCTAGATGAAGCTCTTCTTTCAAACCACTTCTCTGATTTTCCATTTAAAAACAATAAAATCTTTTTTTCTATATTCCATATTGGATAGGATTACTGTCTCTGAATCAATAGTTCATGATTTTATTATTTTCATTATTTTTCCAGGGGAAATAATTTATCTGTAAAGAGGCCTCTTTTTTCCGTAAGCCCAACAACTGCCTTGGGAATCACTTGTGGATGGACAAACAAGCCAATGGGGTCATCTACTAGGAGACAGCATCATTGACCCAAATTGCTATAGTTCACTCTACAGAAAAATGCAACCCAAAACAAAGAATTCCAGTCCATCAGTCTCCTGGTTTAAGCAAAGGGTACACATACATTATTCCAGGTCTGCACCCTTTTCATTGTGCTCACATGTGGACACAGAATGTGAGCCAGGAATAACTGCAGCAGTAGAAGCAGTCAGTGTTTCCAATATAAAATTGATTTTAATGACCTCAAATTCAGTCATAAAACTTCTGCTCTTAGCAAGGGACACACACAGCCATATTCATCTCTCTATTAAAATTCTGTGAACTGATTATATAAGAATGTCTTTTTGCATTTAATTACATCAGTTCTCTACTGCTTATAAAAATCTGAAAAAAAAAAACTGAAAAGTGAGTCAACTATATCAGAAACTCACTGTAAAAAACTAATTCTAAATTAAAAAAATAAAATACCCTAAAAGATAAAAGGATAATTTTGGTAATCTGCACAAATGACCTGTGTCCAATTGTGTTTTTGAATCCTTCTCAACCTCTCTTCTGGCCTGGGAAAGCAGCAGAAGGTAGCCCAAGTCCTTGGGCCTCTGTACCCATATGCAAGACCTGGAAGAAGCTTCTGGCTCCTGGCTTCAGACTGGTGCAATTCCAGCCATTGCGGCCAATTGGGAAGTGAATCAGCAGATGAAAGGCAGCAAAAGATGGCCCAACACTTGGGTTGCTGCCACCCACATGGGATTCCCGAATGGTATTTCAGGCTTCTTCTGGCTTCAGTCTGGCCACTGCAGCTATTTGGGGGCTGAAAGAGTTCTTTCTCTCACTCTCTTTCTGTCACTCTGCCTTTCAAATACACAAAATAAATATATTTTTAAAATTGTTTTGAGAGATAAGAAAAAGTTTATTTTATCAAAATGAGGATAATATAAGATAAATACTAGGACTCATTAACTTCAAAAATACACACTAAAAAAATTTAATGAAACTCAAAATATAACCAAAATCATCATCTATTACACGTTACAATTTTTATATTGAGCTATATCAAAAAAATTTAGCCCCCTCTTTGAAAACAATCCCCTTGGGGCTGGCATAGTGGGTTAAGCAGTCACTTTCAATTCTGGCATCCACATGGACACTGGTTCAAGTCTGTCTGGACCATTTCCAATCCAGCTTCCTGCTAATGCACCTGGGAAAGCAGTGGAGGATGGCCCAAATACCTGGGCCCCTGTACCCAAATGGGAGACCCAGAAGAAGCTCCTACTACCTTGCTTCAGCCTGGCCCAGCCCAAGCCGTTGTGGCCATTTGAGGAGTGAGCCAATGGATGGAAGACCTCTCTCTATCTCTCCCTCTCTCTGTGTAACTCTGCCTTTCAAACCTATACAATGCACTATTATGACTATTCTCTCATATAAAGAAATCTCATATAAACTGTAGATGAATCCTCCTGACTTGATGTAATTCAGAAAGAGTATTGCCTTCTGCCATCCTATGGTAGGCATCAATGAAGGTCATTAATGGGAAGATGAATGGACACCATCAGACTGCTTCCTCACATGGCACCCTTCCTTAAAGACATCACTGCTACATTACCAGATCATGTACCTCACAGTAAAACATTTCTCTATTAAAAATGGTAAAGAATGAGACCAGCACCGTGGCATAGCAGGTAAAGCCGTTGCCTGCAGTGCCAGCATCCCCTATGGGCACTGGTTCGAGTCCCAGCTGCTCCACTTCTGATCCAGCTCTATGGTATGGCCTGGGAGAGCAATAGAAGATGGCCCAAGTCCTTGGCACCTGCACCCACATGGGAGATCTGGAAGAAAGCTCCTGGCTTCAGATCAGCTCTGTTATGGAAGCAAGTACAGCCAGAGAGAGAGGTCTTCCATTCCATCAGTTCACTCTCCAAATGACCCCAACAGCCAGAGCTGAGCTGATCCGAAGCCAGGAGCCAGAAGCCTCCTCCAGGTCTCCCATGCAGCTGCAGAGCCCAAGGATTTGGGCCATCTTCCACTGCCTTCCCAGGCCTCACCCAGTTCTTGGAATTCCCCTCTGCCTGCTGCCCCCTCCCCCTCCCCCAGCCCTAGCCCTCTTAAAAAGACCCTGCCCCTGGGGGTAGAGGCTTTCTGCCACACGCTCTATCTTGTACACGCAGGCAGTTCATCACCTTCCTCTGTGGATTTATTTTCTCTGAATAAATTCAGTCTGGCTGTAAATTCATGCACTGCCTCCTCTCTATTCTATGACTCTTTTCCTAACATTTTAGTGCCCCGTGGAGGAGGCACCAATCTGCAACTCTTCCTAACACTGACTTACAAATAAATAAATAAATCTTAAAAAAAAAAAAAAAAAGAACTGGGCAGAGAAAAACTATTACTTTTCTGTATTTATCACAGCTTTCTACTTTATGTAAATCCAGATTAAAAGAATTCATTATTGACTCACACAGTAGACGTCTTGATTGCAGTTCACTTCTCACTTTGCAAAAGGATCAGTGGCAGGAAATAACAGTTGACATCCTTGCTAACAAGAAAGAGGAGCTGAAGACAGAAATTGAAAAGCAGAAAAATAAGTCAACAGCTACGTTTCCATGGCTTCATGCTCCAAATTGAAATACGGCTGTTAATTAAACACTGTTGATTAGCCACATACTCCCGGCCCCAGATGCCAGATGTGTCTGCGGGGACCCCACCGGGCCAAAGAGGTACAGGATGGGAGGCCTGAAGCAGATCCTAGTCTGGGCCTTCTTCCTCACCCCTCTGCCACCTCCAGCTTCCCGCTGAAGGCCACTGAGCCCCTCCCCGCCTGAACCACCGTGGGATACAGTGGGAAGCCTGGTCGGACGGCATTCTGCGGCCCACCAGAAGTGGGAACCGGGCTTATTTAAATAAAGAGAACGGAGTCTCACTGCCTTCCTTCACTGTGCTCCCACCTGCCCTGCTTGTGCAGTTCCCCATTCCGGTGCACTTTAAGTTTGAGCCAGGTAGCCCGCAGGACTGGCCGAGCGCTGTGAGGCTGGGAAGCGGCGGTGGTAGACACAACACCCCAGGTCCCTTCCCTGACTGCCAGGATCACTGAGAAGCAAGTGATCCACGCCTGGGAGCCGCCAGCCACCCTCGCACCGACCCCCTTCTCACACACAAGGTGCCTCTTCCTGTTCTCCGTACTTGCCGTGGAAAGTCCAGGGAGCACGTCCCCTTTTTCAGGCCACACAGGGAGCAAAGTGGAGCGCGTGGGACAGGAAAAGTCCACGGCACGTGGGACACACAGGCGGCAGATGCAGGGGCACAGAAGCAGCAGGTGGCAAGCTCCGGGTGTGCGCTCACAAACTGCCTGGGTTGCACTTGCCGAGCAAGATATTCGGTGAAGGTGTGAGAAGCAGCAGCGCGGCCTCTCACGTCCCACTCTAATCAGCAAGCGAACTTCCTGTTTCCAACTCTGAACGACCTGGGCAGGCATGCGCATACGCATGCGCACGCACACATTCGCCCACATTCACACGCACACACATTCTGAGCGCGGAAAACGTCAGAGCACCTGGTGACTCTGGGAAATGGAGTCCGGGCCAGAGTATTCCTAGCTAGACCTGGCTATCTCCAAGTGTTTCAGTGTGGGGTGGATGGAAACAGACTGGGAACCAGAGGGCATCTGCTTTTGTTTACACCCCTTCATCCCTTCCTTCCCACCCCCAAATCTTAAGGATCACTTGATGTTCTTCGTCCTGTCTTGGGCCAAAATCTTAAAAAGCGACACCCATTGCTGCTAACTGACCCCCAAATCATGGTTCTTTTATAAATTCTGTCTTCTTTCAGAAAAATCTTACTGACTTCTTTGTTCCTGGAAAGCTTCTCTCAAATAATAAATGACTATGAGTTCAATGTAACTTTTAGCAGAGGTGTAGACAGCATAGTTTAACATCCAGATTTGAGAATACAATTTTTATTTGTGTTTTAGTGATATTTATTGTTCTTTTCAAATCATTTTACACCATCCTCTAATTCACCAAGTACAGAAACAAACAGGGGAACTGGATACAGAACTAACATTGTCAAGTATCTTCTAGGAGCTAGGATAAGGGACTAAATGTTTTACATCATATCATTTATACGTTTGATTAAGTTTTAAGACAACATTATCAATTTACAAAGAGGAAACAGATGAAAGAGTTTGGAGTTGAATTTGCCAATGGAAATATGGTTAAAAAGTCTAGGTTAAAGGCTAACCAAAATGAAATACTGGATTAAGAAATCTTTTGGGGCCAGCACTGTGACATATTAGGCTAAGCCCCTGCCTTAGGTCTGACATCCCATATGGGCCCTGGTTCAAGTGCCTGCTGCTCCACTTCCAATCTAGCTCTCTGCTATAAGCTGGGAAAGCAGTAGAAGATAGCCCAAGTGCCTGGGCCCCTGTATTCAAATTGGAGACCTGAAAGAAGCTCCTAGCTCTGGATAATGTTAGTTCTGTCTGATGCACCCATTTGGGGAGTGAATCAGCAGGTGGAAGTCTTCTCTCTCTTGCCTCTGCGTATCTGTAACTCTGCCTTTCAAATAGATAGATAGATAGATAGATAGATAGATAGATAGATATTTTTAAAAGGATATCTTTCTTTTGTCTTGAGGCTCAGTTTCTAAAACCCCAGATTTCTCATCTGTCAAATAAAAAGTGAGAGGGAAGTAGAGTATCTACAATGATAATCTACACTATAGAGAAACACATAGGATTATAAATTGATTAAAAAAAGAAAAGAGATTCAAAGTTGCTATTACACTATTTTCATTTTATCTCATGTTTAATATCAAGATAGCATATAAATATTATGCATTCTTAGGTATATGTGTGGTGTTTCGTTTTTAAGTAGAAATGCAAATGGATAGCTGGATGACATGGAATTTTATGTTTATCAATTATAATTCATAGGATTAGAGTTGCTGGATTAGGAATACTTAAATCTATTCATTTCACACTAATGTTTACTATTTCAGGCAATATTCTTTGTGTAGACTGCTCCTTCTTGACAGACTGAAAACCTCAGGAGGACAAGAAACATGTTTGCTTTGACATTAAAACTCAGCATCTTGACAGAGTCAGTCTCTTGGTTGAATGAATAAATGAGGCTATAAAAATAAACAAATGCTATTTCTGATTCTCAAGAACTATCTAATAGAAAGGACAATGAAGTAAATATCTATTTGATAACTGCCACAATTAGGTGAATGTATAATTTGTTGTTCTAAGATAAATTTGATAATAAAAGGGACATATTAATAACTACACAGGGTTGAAATGTATAAACAGGAACCATCCAGGGCCAAGCAGGTCAAATGTTCACCCTAGCTATTTAAGGCATTCCATTTATTATTTAGTTAGCATTTATTGAGCATTCTTTTGTATGATGTGTTGAAAGAACTACCATCCACTTGATTTCCCTAGAAATTGTAGAAAGAGATACTGAGCAATCAGAAAGTGGCAAAGAAAACGGGATGAACTAAAAGGCTTTGGACACAAAGGTAAGAAAAACAAAAAAGCAGGGAGGTCAATTAAAAAATATATTAAAGATAATTTAGAAGGACCTGAATCAAGGTATGGTGGTAGTGGGAATAGAGAAGAGGCAATAGATTACAGTGAGATCTAAAAGGCAGAACCAACAGGATTTCAATGCTTTACTATGGTAGATGAAGACAAAAGGGAACTCACGTATGAATCTTCATTCGGATTTTATTATTTAAAGGGCAAGGTGTTCTCAGTACATTAATGTCCATCAGTAATAAAAAGCTACCTCCAATCAGCTTATAAAGTTCTCCTAAATCCAGGACAAAATCTTATGGGTAGATACTATCTATAAGCCCTAAGTTAATCATCAAGCCAAATATTTTTAACTGCCATCATATACAATGGTCTTTGTTATGATGCAGTGACTTAGAACCTACAAGATGTAATCTATACCTATAAGAACAATCCAAATGAAAAATTAAAATAAAAACCCACAAAATTATATAATTCAAAGCTAAATTTGGAATACCTCCCTAATTCACAGTTCATGTATCCACCTTAGATACCCAAAGCACAATGAAGCAGGAAAGAAGTAAAAATAATTTCCCAGAATATCCAAAATACACATTATAAAGCCCAAGTAAGCGATCTAGCTACTGGCTCAGTATCATGACTCTTTTTTTATTTTATTTTTTTTTTATTTTTTATTTTTTGACAGGCAGAGTCGACAGTGAGAGATAGAGAGAGAAAAAGGTCTTCCTTTTCCATTGGTTCACCCCCCAATGGCCACCGCGGCTGGCATGCTGTGGCTTGCACACAGTGCTGATCCGAAGCATGGAGCCAGGTGCTTCTCCTGGTCTTCCATGTGGGTGCAGGGCCCAAGGACTTGGGCCATCCTCCACTGCACTCCCAGGCCACAGCAGAGAGCTGGACTGGAAGAGGAGCAACCGGAAGCTCTCCACATTTGAGGCCAGAATCTTTTTAACTCTGAGGTTTCCTCTTCCATATGAAGGCTCTTAGCATTATCTTCTAAGTATAAACTTTTCCTGACACCAGACCTCCCATAGACCCACATCAGAGGACAGATGATAATGAATTGCTGAATGAACAGAATCTTGAGGTTTCATGAAAATGGAAGACCCATGAATCTATTCTCACCTCTGAGTGTACTATCTTGACAGTGTAGAAAGCATTTGGGGAGGAACACACCTGCCCAACTAGAGCCCATTGGTCAAAGGATCCAGCAGAAGACTCAAAGACTTGCCACATCACAATCTGCCCACAGAGTAGGATGATAACAGAAAGCCTGAAGATGTGCTTGAGCTGTGGCCTCATGGTACTGGTTTCAGCTGCTGACACACCAGAAGAGAGCGATGGGAAGCAGTTTAAGCTAGCCCTGCCTCTGCCTGGCCAGCACTACAGTATGCATGGGGCAAGTCTGCTCCTGGAGTACCTGATAAGGCCAAGGGATGTGTGGAGACCTACAGTCAGAGGAATTCTGAAGCACTGGCCTCAAGTTTGGAGAGTTGCCATATAACAATATTTTTAGGAAGTGATGTGTCAGGGGCAGCCCTGGAAAGGCCTCCTAACCACATAGCCTTCCCCTTATGCGCCTCTGAACTTAGATGAGCCTGAATGGAGAGCAACAACCTGGGTGGGTGATGCTGAGAGGCCACCAGATGAGATTCTGGTTAATGTATGCAGGTTGTGGGTCATAATGCAACAGTATGTGCAACATTGGATGCTGGCCCATGTGTCCACCCACACACCTGATATGAGTGAGGGTCTGACAGAGGGAGAGTGGGCCATGGGATTTTCAAGACAAATCTGTGAATGAGTAAAGCATGCTGACTTCTTACCTGGGACTACTAGAGAAGGGGAGGAGAGGTCTGTAGGCTAGAAACTAAGTGAAGAGATAGGAAATATTACATCCCATTTACCCCTTCCCTAAGGTACACACCCAAGGTTAGTAGTTGACTTCCTCTTAAATTTGAATTGGTGGCAGTAATGATGTTGGAACTTGTGAATAAAGGACCTAATATGGTGAACATTCTGCTTGTCTTTCCTACAAATGGTCTAACAAATGATATTTTCTTTTTTAAAAAAAGATGTATTTATTTGAAAGTCAGAGTTACACAGAGAGAGGAGAGGCAGAGAGAGAGGCCTTCCATCCGATGGTTCACTCCCCAATTGGCCACAATGGCCAGAGCTGTGCCAGGAGCCAGGAACTTCTTCCAGTTCTCCCACACAGGTGTAGGGGCCCAAGGACTTGGGCCATCTTCTACTGCTTTCTCAGGCCATAGCAGAGAGCTGCATAGGATGTGAAGCAGCCGGGACTCAAACTGGCACCCATATAGGATGCCAGCACTTCAGGCCAGGGCGTTAACCTGCTGTGCCACAGCGCCAACCCCACAAATTTTATATATATATATATATATACACACACATATATACATATATCTTTATATATAAAAATATATAAAGATATATATTTAAATTATATATATTATATTTAAAGATATATATATTTTAAAGATTTTATTTATTCATTTGAGAGGTAGACAGTGAAAGGGAGAGACAGAGAGAAAGGTCTTCTCCCCGTTGGTCCACTCTCCAAATGGCCACAATGGCTGGAGTTGCACTGATCTGAAACCAGGAGCCAGGAGCTTCTTTCAGGTCTTTCGTGTGGGTGGAGGGGCCCAAGCACTTGGGCCATCTTTTACTGCTTTCCCAGGCCATAGCAGAGAGCTGGATTGGAAGAGGGGCAGCCAGTACTAGAATCGGCACCCATATGGGATGCCAGCACCACAGGTGGAACATTAACCTACTGCAACACAGTGCCAGCCCCATATTTTCTTAAAACAAAAATAAGTATGTACATAGCTTGAGATTTGACTGAGAATTCTTGCAAAAATATTTACTCCTTGTTGACTTGAAAGATGCTAAATGTGTGGCTCCTCTTTGGTGATTTGGAGTTCTATTATTAGAGCTGCTTTTTGCCATTGGTGGTGCACATCACTTTCACTACTAGAGTCTCTAACAACTCTTGTGGCATTTACTCTTGTTAGACATTTTCCCAGGTTTCCAGCTGAAAGGCAGCCAAACATGAATCCCATTATCTAAAGACTGAAATCTACATGAACTGCAATAGTTTGTGATTGGCTAAATTTTTATTATAAAATTTATATGAGAAATATGCCATCGATGTTTGCTTTATACTGACTTTATCATACACAGTGATGGAGAAAGGACAAAAAGCCTTATATCCGTGTTAACCTCTCACCTACACAATAAGCAGGCCCCTTTTTCCTGTCTTGCAAATATACCCTCCCCTCCCCATGCTTTGACCAGCCCTGCCCTGCCTCAACTTTTGGACACAACACTATCTGAAGACTCCTTCTATCAGCCTGAGATCTCCCCCACTCCTCCCAAGCTGTCTCCCTCTATCAGAAGCTCAGCCTCACCGTCCAGCCTCAGCCCAAACCCTTCCCAACTCACACTGTTATCTCAAAGGACCTTTAAATGTGGCCCAAACACTCGCTCTTTCTCAGCATCCCTGCTGTAGTTCAGACCTCCAAGCCTCTTCCCACCACTTTGTACTATATAAAGCACTAGTCTGTAAGGGAGGAGCTTCTCTCTGCCAGGGGTGTGCTGGCAACGCTCTGCCAAGAATTCACCTTGGAGTGAATAAACCTTCTGAATAAACCTGTTCTACCTGTGGCTTCATGTTTGGTCTCCTCTTTTCTGACACACAGTGTGTCTTGTGGGCTTCGACTTGGAATATGGCTCCACTAATGTGTCTGTGATCTTAGAAATCCTCTTGGCTGCTTTTATTGGGAGATGGCTGTCAGGAATTGAACTGCTGGAAAGGAATTGATGAGGTTTCCTTTATGAATCATGTGGTGCTTCACTGACACTTGAAACATTTTGGTGATTTAGGCCCTTCAGATAAAAAACTCATTAACAATTCTTGCTCAAAGATGCTAAAAATAATCAGCTATCTAGATCATAGAACTTGGATAAATGTTCTCTCCAACTTGAAATTTCTAAAGATGATTTCATTTAAAGGATTTTTATTTTATTCATTTTTATTTTTTAAATAAAGAATTATACACTTTTGAATAGATTCATATTTACAAAGTGGATGCAAATCTATTGAGAGAGTATTCAGATTCCCCACATTCAGGTACTTATTATTGTTAACCTCTAATATTAATGTGGCACATTTGTTAAAGCTAATTTTTTTAGATAAATTTTTTTCTTTTCTTTTTTTTATTTTTTATTTAGTAAATATAAATTTCCAAAGTACAGTTAATGGATTGCAATGGCTTCCCCCCCATGATTTCCCTCCCACTCACACCCCTCCCATCTCCCACTCCCTCTCCCATTCCATTCACATCAAGATTCATTTTCAATTATCTTATATACAGAAGATGAATTTAGTATATATTAAGTAAAGATTTCATCAGTTTGCACCCACACGGAAACACAAAGTGTAAAATACTGTTTCATACTAGTTATAGCATTACTTCACATTGGACAACACACTAAGGACAGATCCCACATGAGAAGTAAGTACACAATGACTCCTGTTGTTGACTTAACAATTTGAAACTCTTGTTTATGGCGTCAGTAATCTCCCTAGGCTCTAGTCATGAGTTGCCAAGGCTATGGAAGCCTTTTGAGTTCGCCGACTTCGATCTTATTCCGACAGGGTCATGGTCAAAGTGGAAGATCTCTCCTCCCTTCAGAGAAAGGTACCTCCTTCTTTGATGGTCCCATTCTTTCCACTGGGATCTTACTCATGGAGATCTTCCATTTAGGTCTTCTTTTTTTTTTTCCAGGGTGTCTTGGCTTTCCATGCCTAAAATACTCTCATGGGCTCTTCAGCCAGATCCGAATGCCTTAAGGGCTGATTCTGAGGCCAGAGTGCTATTTAGGACATCTGCTATTCTATGAGTCTGCTGTGTATCCCGCTTCCCATGATGGATCGTTCTCTCCCTTTTTGATTCTATCAGCTAGTACTAGCAGACTCTAGTTTTGTTTGTGTGATCCCTTTGACTCTTAGACCTAGCAGTGTGATCAATTGTGAACTGAAGTTGATCACTTGGACTAGTGAGATGGTATTTGTACATGCCACCTTGATGGGATTGTATTGGGATCCCCTGGCATGATTCTAACTCCACCTTTTGGGGCAAGTCCGATTGAGCATGTCCCAAATTGTACATCTCCTCCCTCACTTATTCCCACTCTTATATTTAACAGGGATCACTTTTCAGTTAAAATTTAAACACCTAAGAATAATTGTGTGTTAATCACAGAGTTCAACCAATAGTACGAGAACAAAACAGAGAAAATACTAAAATGGATAGAGTATTACATTGTACATCAACCGTCAGGACAAGAGCTGATCAAGTCACTGTTTCTCATAGTGTCCATCTCACTTCAACAGGTTTTCCCTTTGGTGCTCAGTTAGTTGTCGCTGATCAGGGAGAACCTATGATATTTGTCCCTTTGGAACTGGCTTAATTCACTCAGCATGATGTTTTCCAGATTCCTCCATCTTGTTGCAAATGACTGGATTTCGTTGTTTTTGACTGCTGTATAGTATTCTATAGAGAACCTGTCCCATAATTTCTTTATCCAGTCTACTGTTGATGGGCATTTGGGTTGGTTCCAGGTCTTAGCTATTGTGAATTGAGCTTCAATTAACATTAATGTGCAGACAGCTTGTTTGTTTGCCAATTTAAATTCCTTTGGGTAAATTCCAAGGAGTGGGATGGCTGGGTTGAATGGTAGGGTTATATTCAGGTTTCTGAGGAATCTCCAGACTGACTTCCATAGTGGCTTAACCAGTTTTCATTCTCACCAACAGTGGGTTAGTGTCCCTTTTTCCCCACATCCTCTCCAGCATCTGTTGTTGGTAGATTTCTGAATGTGAGCCATTCTAACCGGAATGAGGTGAAACCTCATTGCATTTCCCTGATTGCTAGTGATCTTGAACATTTTTTCATGTGTCTGTTGGCCATTTGGATTTCCTCT
This sequence comes from Oryctolagus cuniculus, assembly GCF_964237555.1. Lineage (NCBI taxonomy): Eukaryota > Metazoa > Chordata > Mammalia > Lagomorpha > Leporidae > Oryctolagus > Oryctolagus cuniculus. The sequence continues at coordinate 50,816,076 of NC_091442.1, read as the reverse complement.
TTTGAAAAATGTCTATTGAGGTCCTTGGCCCATCTCTTAAGTGGGTTGTTTGTTTTGATGTTGTGGAGTTTCTTGATCTCTTTGTAGATTCTGGTTATCAACCCCTTATCTGTTGCATAGTTTGCAAATATTTTTCCCATTCTGTCGGTTGCCTCTTCACTTTCCTGACTGTTTCTTTTGCAGCACAGAAACTTCTCAATTTGTTGCAATGTTAATTTTGGCTTTGACTGCCTGTGTTTCTGGGGTATTTTCCAAGAAGTCTTTGCCAGTACCTATATCCTGCAGAGTTTCTCCAATGCTCTCTAATAATTTGATGGTGTCGGGTCATAGATTTAAGTCTTTAATCCATGTTGAGTGAATTTTTGTGTAAGGTGAAAGGTAGGGGTCTTGCTTCATGATTCTGCATGTGGAAATCCAATTTTCCCAGGACCATTTATTGAATAGACTGTCCTTACTTGAGGGATTGGTTTTGGATCCTTGATCAAATACAACTTGGCTGTAGAAGTTTGGATTGATTTCTGGTGTTTCTATTCTGTATCCATCTGTTTCTGTACCAGTACCATGCTGTTTGATAACAATTGCCCTGTAGTATGTCCTGAAATCTGGTATTGTGATGCCTCCACCTTTGTTTTTGTTGTACAAGATTGCTTTAGCTATTCGAGGTCTCCTGTGTCTCTATATGAAATTCAGCATCATTTTTTCCGGATCTGAGAAGAAGGTCTTCGGTATCTTGATTGGTATTGCATTGAATCTATAAATTGCTTTTGGGAGAATGGACATTTTGATGATATTGATTCTTCCAATCCATGAGCATGGAAGATTTTTCCATTTCTTGGTATCCTCTTCTATTTCTTTCTTTAAGATTTTGTAATTCTCATCGTAGAGATCTTTAACATCCTTGGTTAAGTTTATTCCAAGGTATTTGATTGTTTTTGTAGCTATTGTGAATGGGGTTGATCCTAGAAGGTCTTCCTCAGCCGTGGCATTGCCTGTGTATACAAAGACTGTTGATTTTTGTGCATTGATTTTATACCCTGCTACTTTGCCAAACTCCTCTATGAGTTCCAATAGTCTCTTAGTAGAGTTCTTTGGGTCCCCTAAATAAAGAATCATATCATCTGCAAAGAGGGATAGTTTGAGTTCTTCCTTCCCAATTTGTATCCCTTTAATTTCTTTTTCTTGCCTAATAGCTCTGGCAAAATTTCCAGAACTATATTCATTAGCAGGGTGAGAGTGGGCATCCCTGTCTGGTACCAGATCTCAGTGGAAATGCTTCCAAATTTTTCCCATTCAATAGGATGTTGGCCGTGGGTTTTTCATAAATTGCTTTGATTGTATTGAGGAATGTTCCTTCCAAACCCAGTTTGCTTAGAGTTTTCATCATAAAAGGGTGTTGTATTTTATCAAATGCTTTTTCTGCATCTATGGAGATAATCATATTGTTTTTCTTCTGCAGTCTGTTAATGTGGTGTATCACATTGATTGATTTGAGTACATTGAACCATACCTGCATACCAGGGAAAAATCCTATTTGGTCTGGGTGGATGATCTTTCTGATGTGTTGTTGCATTCTATTGGAGAGAATTTAATTGAGGATTTTTGCGTCTATGTTCATCAGGGATATTGGTCTGTAATTCTCTTTCAGTGCTGCATCTTTCTCTGGCTTAGGGATTAAGGTGATGCTGGCTTCATTATAAGGATTTTGGAGGATTCCCTATTTTTTGATTGTTCTGAATAGTTTGAGAAGAAATGGGATTAGTTCTTCTTTAAATGTCTGGTAGAATTCAGCAGTGAATCCATCTGGTTCTGGGCTTTTCTTTGTTGGGAAGGCCTTTATTACTGTTTCAATTTCTGTCTCAGTTATGGGTCTTTTTAGGTTTTCTATGTATTTCTGGTTCAATTACGTAGGTTGCATGTGTCTAGGAATCTATCCATTTCTGATAGGCTTCCCTGTTTGCTGGCATACAAGTCCTTTTAGTAATTTCTGATGATTCTTTTTATTTCTGTGGTGTCTGTTGTTACATTTCCTTTTTTATCTCTGATTTTATTGATTTGGGTTTTTCTTTTTCTAGTTAGTTGGGCCAGTGGGGTGTCAATTTTGTTTATGTTTTCAAAAAAGCAGCTCCTTGTTTGGCTGATCGTTTGTAATTTTTTTGATTGAATCCTGTTTATTTCTTCTCTGATTTTAATTATTTCTCTTCTCCTACTAGTTTTGGGACTAGTTTCTCTTCTCCTACTAGTTTTTGGAACTACTAGCTTTATATCCTTGAGATGAATTGAAAGCTCATTTATTTTGTGCCTTTTCAATTTCTTGATGTAGGCACCTATTGCTATAAACTTTCCTATTAACACTGCTTTCTCTGTATCCCATAAGTTTTGATATCCTGTGTTGTTATCCTCATTTACTTCCAGAAAGTTTTTGATTTCTCTTTTGATTTCTTCTATGACCCAGAGTTCGTTCAGGAGCATGTTTTCAGTCTCCATATGTTTGCATATGCTCTAGGGATTCCTGAGTTGCTAATTTCCAACTTCATTCCACTGTGGTTTGAGAAGCTGCGTGGTATGATTCTAATTCTTTTGAATTTGTTGAGACTTGCTTTATGGCCTAGTATGTGGTCAGTCCTAGAGAAGGTTCCATGCATTGCTGAGAAGAATGTAAATTCTTTAAATGTAGGATTGAAAGTTTGATTACAATGTGTCGTGGTGAGGATCTCTTTTGGTCATGTTTACTAGGGGTTCTATGAGCTTCATGTACTAGGATGTCTCTGTCCTCCAAACCTGAGAAATTTTCTGCTAGTATCTCACTAAAAAGGCCTTCTAATCCTTTTTTCTCTCCATGCCTTCAGGAACTCCTAGAACCCGAATGCTTGGTTTTTTAATAGTATCTTGTAGATTCCCAAGAATATTTTTTTAGATTTCTCATTTCCTCTTCTTATCTTTGGTTTGACTGTATACTTTCTTGTTCTCTGTCTTCTAAGTCTGATATTCTCTCTTCTTCTTCACTGATTCTGTTTTTGAGGCTCTGGAATGCGTTTGTCATTTGATCTATTGAATTCTTCATTTCATTTTGATTTCTCTTCAATATCACCATTTCATATTCTACTACTTTCTTAATTTCATTCTGATTCCGCCTTAAGAGTTCATTTTCATGAGAGAGATTTTCTACACTGTCCAGTAAGGATTTCTGTAGTTCAAGAATTTATTTTTGAGAACTTCTAAATGTTCTTATCATACGTTTTTTGAAATCCGTATCTTGCATTTCTTCTATCTTATCATCTTCGTAATCTTGAATTGGAGTGTCTTGTTCATTTGGGGCATCAAAATGTCTTCCTTGTTCTTATTTCTTTGGTTTCTATGTTTGCTGCTTGGCATTGTGGAGCTATTCTTTGGTTTCTTCTTTTTTTTTTTTTTTCCTCGCTCTGGTGGTTTTTCTCATTATACTATGACTCTAGATTAAGTGGACTGTCTGCTTTTTTGGATCCTTAGAGGCTTGTGATGGGTGTGGCCTGTTCAGTTCTTCAGGGTTAAGAGTGTACCAAAGGTGACACACCCAGGTTAGGCATGGTAAATCTCTCTCTCTCTCTCTTTCTCTCTCTCTCTCTCTTTCATTCAGAAGGGAAGTAATTCTACACAGCTGAGCAGAATTGAAGGCAGTCAGTGTCTGAGCTCTGGCCCATGTGGGCATAATATCCATCTTCTCTGTTCCAAGGAGCACACAAAGGAGCTGTGCAGTCCTCAGTGTAATCTCAGATTCCCCTGCAGTCCCCCACCGGGTTGCCAAGGTTACCAAGTTTGTGATGTCTCCCTAGAGTACTCATGTCTCAGGCACTCTGTGAGTTCTCTCACACACCCTCAGTTTTTTTTCACAGTCTCATTTCATAAGCTCGACACATTCACTAGGTCTTAATCTCCTGTTATTTCTCCCCACCAGAGTCAGGTTTGTCTGCTTGGCTGAGGGTGGGCACAGCCCTGAAGTGGCGCAGCTTTTACATATGTCCAAAATGGTGCCTGCTCTTTGTCTTGCTTGCCTTTGTAAGGTGAGTGGAGAGAGAGAATTATGTCCATACCGGTCCCTTTTATTTTTTTATTTTTTATTTTTTTCTCTCCTCTAGTTAGCCTGGTGAACTTTCTCCCACGGGGCTTCAAGCCTTGTTCCCTCTAGACTATTCCTGCCACCTCCTCACCAGTGTCTCAGGCTACTGCGGTTTCACCGCACCTCCCTTTCCAGCACTAGTGCGTACACTCAGTGGCTCAGGTCCCGAGCTGTGGGCGCCCATGCCCTCCACGTAGGTCCACCATGTCCCACTAGTTCTGGAAGAGTTTCCTCTGCTGTTTTTTCCCTAACTCTTCCCTGAAACTACAGTATCTCCACTTTCATTAAACTATCTTTTCCCAGACTATAAGTGTGCTGCCTCCCTATTCTGCCATCTTGGAGGACTCTTATATGCTATTTTTCTATTCAAGGTTTTTACCTCCACTTTGGTGACTGACCAAAAACCACAAATGTTGTGCCTTAGCAAGCAATCAGAATTGTTTGGAAAAAGCTGAGTCTTAAGAATTAAAAGAGTTGTATAAATACTTATTTCATGAAATCACTAGATTTATGAGTAAATCTGGTTTATAACTGGCTGAATCACACTAAGCAGATGGATGCTATTTCAAAATTATAAAAGAGTCTATTTTGACCAAATATTTTAAGTCCTTTTGGCATCCTTGACAGGCTTTCTCAGAATCAAGGTTCTAAATTTTTTCACTTTGAGATTTCCAGTTGGAACCCTTGATATGTCAAAAGATATATATCTTATCTTTTAGAGGTAATAGCTTATTATGCAATTTGCATTGTAGGAAAGTATTCTCATGAAATTATGCTCAACTTTAAATTATATTTATATATAAATGCCATTGATTAAATGCCCTAGAAGTTATATAAGTTTTAAAATCTGATAGTCCTGTTGTGTTTTTACCAGTCATGATGATTATCTTGATAAAAGGAGACCCAGAGTCCTAAAAGGGACAATAGATGTGCAAAATCCTTCAGTTTCTTTCTTTCCTTTTTAAAGATTTATCCATTTATTTGAAAGGAAGAATTACAGAGAGAAGAGTGAGAGAGATCATTTGTTGGTTCACACCCCAAAGGGCCACAGAGGGGTAGGCCAGGCTGAAGCCAGGAACTAGGATCTTAATTAAGGTTGTCACAAATGGGTACAGGAGTGCAGACACTTGGCCATTTTCTGCTGCTTTCCCAGGTGCATTAGCAGGGAGCTGGATGAGAGTGGAGCAACCAGGACTCGAAGTGTAACCCATATGGGATGCCGCATCATAGGTGGTAGCTTAACCTGCAATGCCACAATGCTGGCCCCCTCTTTAGCTGCTTTGTAACATGCTGTATAGAATGAACATGGCCGGCGCCGTGGCTCAATAGGCTAATCCTCTGCCTTGCGGTGCTGGCACACCAGGTTCTAGTCCCGGTCAGGGCTCCGGATTCTGCCCCTCTTCCAGGCCAGCTCTCTGCTGTGGCCCGGGAGTGCAGTGGAGGATGGCCCAAGTGCTTGAGCCCTGCACCCACAAGGGAGACCAGGAAAAGCACCTGGCTCCTGGCTTCAGATCAGCGCAATGCACCGGCTGCAGTACGCCAGCCACCCCGGCCATTGGAGGGTGAACCAATAGCAAAAGGAAGACCTTTCTCTCTGTCTCTCTCTCTCTCTCACTGTCCACTCTGCCTGTCCAAAAAAAAAAAAAGAATGAATACAAGTGGCTCATGTCGATTGATTAGTTTCATAATTTTAACCATGTTTATTTAAAGAGTTGTGTCATCCATAGTTATGTACTCTTCTTTAAAAACACTTCTAATCAATTTCACAGAAAATGTTCTTAAATACAGATTTTTGGCTACTTTAGGCAAGAATTTCCAGAACTATGAGGGAAAGAAAAAAACTAAAAACACCATTAAACTGCTGATGGATGGGGCTAGTGCTATGGCACAGTGGGTTAAAGCCCCAGTAAAAAACATAAAGGGACTGATACTGTAAGATCTGAACATAGTCACCCAAGGCTGGCTGATATGTCTAAGAATTACAGCCACTTGTTCACTTAGACACATTAGTTCACTTTGGGCAGTTTTTTACTGCATAGCTCACTGTGTGTGCTGTCACTTCTGGGAAAAGGAAGGTGACTGGCTCATTTCTGGCTATTTGGGAGATTCTAACCCATACTATTTGATAACTGAAATATTACTAAAAGAAAAAAAGCAGGGGCTGATGTTGTGGCGCAGCAGGCAAAGCCTGGCCTGAAATGCTGGCATCCTATATGGGCTCTGGTTCCAGTCCCGGCTGCTCCTCTTCTGATACAGCTCTCTGCTATGGCCTGGGAAAGCAGAAAATGGCCCAAGTCCTTGGGCCCCTGCACCCACGTGGGAGACCCAGAAGAAGCTCTTGGCTCCTGGCTTCAGATGGGCACAGCTCCGGCCATTGCAGTCATCTGGGGAGTGAACCAGCAGATGGAAGACCTCTCTATCTGTCTCTACCTCTCTCTGTAACTCTGTCTTTCAAATGAATAAAATAAATCTTTTTTTAAAAAAAAACTTCTTCTGAGAAAAGTACATTCTTTGACAGCCCCTTCTTTCCACTGGGGTCTCATTCATGAAGATCCTTCATGCAGGAAATTTTTTTTGCCACAATGTCTTAGAATTCCATGCCTGAAATGCTCTCATGGGCATTTCAGCCATACCAGAATGCTTTAAGAACTCATTCTGAGGTCAGTATGCTATTTAAATCAATTGTCATTCTGCGAGTCTGTGGTGTGGACTGCTTCCCAACTCAACATGTCTAAAAATGCAATGTCTGACCTCACTCTAAGTCTTGCTTTTTTTAAAAAAAAGTATTCATTTATTTGAAAGACAGAGTTACAAAGAGAGAGAAGAGACAGAGAGATCTTCCATCTGCTGGTTCACTCCCAAAATGGCTGCAACAGCCAGAGCTGGGGCCACCCAATGTCAAGAGCCAGGAGCTTCTTCCAGGTCTCCCAAGTAGTTCCAGAGGCCCAGTAGTTGGGCCATCCTCTGCTTATTTCCCAGGTACATCAGCAGGAAGATTGATCAGAAGTGGAGCAGCTGGGACTCAACCCCATGTCTATATAGGATCCTGGCAAGGCAAATAATGGCTTTACACCAGAGTGCTGGCCCCATGCACACAAAGTCTTAATCAGTGACTCTATTCCTCATTTTAAACTGGAAGTTTTCTGGCAGAAAATCACTAATTTCTCTGGCTACACTTAAGGTACAGAAAACTAGTGTATTTTTTTATTACAGCTGTAAAGTGATGATGCATCTGCAAGATAAAGCTATTCAGAGACTGGCTGTGTAACCCTTCTATTTATATGGAAGACTGCTACAGCAAAACCCAGAACTAGGAAGTTTTTCTTGTTTTTGTTTTTTTTTTTTTATTTTTACAGGCAGAGTGGACAGTGAGAGAGAGAGAGAGACAGAGAGAAAGGTCTTCCTTTTGCTATTGGTTCACCCTCTAATGGCCGCCGCAGCTGGCGTGCTGCGGCCGGCGCACCGCGCTGATCCAATGGAAGAAGCCAGGTGCTTTTCCTGGTCTCCCATGTGGGTGCAGGGCTCAAGCACTTGGGCCATCCTCCACTGCACTCCCAGGCCACAGCAGAGAGCTGGCCTGGAAGAGGGGCAACCGGGACAGAATCCGGCGCCCCGACCAGGATTAGAACCTGGTGTGCCGGCACTGCAAGTCGGAGGATTAGCCTAGTGAGCCACGGCGCCGGCAGTTTTTTTTTTTTTTTTTTTTTAAAGAAAGGCCTACAGCGGCTGCTGTTGCGGTGTAGCAGGTAAAATTGGTGACTATGACTCCAGCATCCCATATGAGTACTGCTTTTAGTCTTGGCTGCTTCACTTCCAATTCAACATCTTGCTAATGGCCTTTCAAAAACAATGGAAGATGACCCAGGTACTTATGTCCCTGCCACCCATGCAGTAGACCTGAAGAAGTGCTTGGCTCCTGATGCAGCCACCTGGGGAAGTGAACCAGCAGATGGAAGATATCTCTCTTTCTCTGTGTAACTATTAAGCAAGCAAATAAATAAATAAATAAATAAAATAAAATAAATTCCTACAACCTCCTCTCCTTTCATCCTTAAAATACTCACACATAACTCCACAAATTTCACAAAGCAGTCTGACATTGTTCCTTTTTCCTAATGATGGAGGAGTAACAAAAAATAAAAACATTTGAGATAAAACCCCTGTAGCAGGACCAAGCATCTTCTCTATCTCTCTAAGACCAGGGCATCTTTACCCATACTATATCAAAAATAATTCACTGAATTGAGGGATTGATACAGCAAGCCTTTAATCACTGTACATAAGAAGTCATTTGTTTCTGCAATAGATAAAACCCTGCTGGCCAATATTGTCTGGATGGGTTTATTTAGGAGAGTTCTAAAACCAGGTAAGGAAACATTCCAGTCTGGGGCAGCAAATAACTGCCAATTGTATGTAAACTCCCAGATTAACTGTAGCCCATCTGAACATCATTAAAATTCCTTAAAGAATATGGCATCTTCAACCAATAAGATGAAGGTCAAAAACACCACGGACCAATCAGGAACTTTGATACAAGCTGAACATGCATCTGTCACCTCTAATTTCAATCTATAAGAATCTTTGCCTCTAACTTCTTGGAGAGTCCTGGAGTTAAGCAATAGGTCCCTTGCTCCTCGATCTGGGCTTTAAAATAAATGCTTCTTTACCCCATCACACCAATGTCAGTGATTTGTTTATTGTGTTTTGGGCAAGTATATACAGGTTAGGGGTTTCTATAGCAACACCACTAACCAGATTGGAGGTATGTCCTGCAATAAGGGCAAAGCTGAGACTTGATCCCAGGCATGCTGACATAAAAGATAGGCTTCTCAAGGAGTACTCCAATCACTATGCCAAATCCCATCATCTTAAATTTTTAAACTAATATTTTCTTTGAATTCCAGATAGACTGAAGGAGACAGCAGAGACACCATCTGCTGGTGCAGTCTCAAAATGCCCACAATAGTTGGGACTGAGTGAGGCCAAAGTGAGGCACCAACAACTCATTCTAGGTCTCTCTCATGGATGGCATGAATCTAAGTACTTTAACCCACAAGGGTGCACATTAGCAGGATGATGGAATTAAGAGAAGAGCCAGGACTCTATTCTGGGCACTCTTGTAGGTGGGTTTCCAACTGGCAACACAACTGCTGTATCAAATTCCATCTGAGCTAATATTGTTGGATTATTTTCCCTCAGGAAACTCTTTCTCTACTGAAAAATAAGGAAAAACTGACATTTCTTTGAAAAAACTTGTCAAATTTGGAAAATCTCACAAATGAAAATAAGATACTCCCAGGAGTTATCGTAAATGTTATTTAAAAGTTTGTTTTTAATAAGTTCAGGAAAGTAAGAAGTTAAAACATTAAGGTCTGTGTACAAATAACATATCTTAGCTTGACATAAACTTTGTTATTTTTTAAGGAATTATTTTTTTGAATGGCAAAGTTACAGAAAGTGAGAGAAACAGAGTCATAAAGAGAGGAATCTTCCATCTGCTCGCTCACTCCCCAAATGGCCAAAATGGCCTGAGCTGGGAAGTTCTGAAGCCAGGAGTCAGGAGCTTCATTGGGGTCTTCCATGTGTGTAGCAGGGCCCAAGCAGTTGGGCCATCCTTTTGCTTTTCCAGGTGCATTAACAGGGAGCAGGATTGAAAGTGAGACAGCTGCAATATGAACCAGCTCTTACATGGATGCCAGTGCTGCAGGTAATGTCTTACCCACTACACCACAGCACCAGCCACGATTACATGAATTTCAACACCTCTGATTTTGAAGACATTTAGAACTATTTTGAAGTTGTAAAGAAGTGAGTGATTTGGGCTTGTGCTGTGGTACACTGGGTAAAAGCACCAGCCTGAAGCATCTGCATCCCAAATGGGAGCCAATTCAGGTTCTGGCTGCTCCACTTCCAATCCAGTTCCCTGGTAATGCACCTTAGAAAGTAGCAGGGGATGGCCCAAGTTCTTGGGCCCTGCACCGATGTGGGAGACCTGGGAGAAGCCCCTGCTTTTGGATTAGCTCAACTCTGGCCATTGTGGTTATTTGGGGAGTGAACCAGTGGATGGAAGACACATTCTATCTATCTATCGATCTATCTATCTATCTACCTACCTACCTACCTTCCTACCTACCTACCTACCTATTTATAGCTCTACCTCTCTCTGTAACACATTCAAATAAATAAAATAAATCTTTAAAAACATACTGTATTGCTTTGAGAGACACTACTCAATATTGCCTCCCAGATTTAAAAAAAAAAAAGTGAGTGATCGAGAATTAATGAAGGCATTAACATAGGAGGTCACATGTTTTCCTTTTGCCTCTGGCTCAACCAGCAGTTGAGTGGTCCTCAAGTTTGTACTGAAAAATTCCGATAAATTTGTTACCATATTTTAGTTGTCTGCCAATCTCTGCATATGTATTGGTATTTCTTCCTCCAAACACTCCTGGATAAAACAACAACAACAGAGCCTGATGTACCGTTATCCTATTAAAACACTCAATGATGGATACATGACTTTTCCTTAAACTTTATATGAAAAAAATAAGTAAGTCACCTGGGAACGTTTCAGAAAATGAGTGCTTCTCTGTTGCTAATTAAGAGAAACATCCAGGAAATAAGCACTTGGCATGGTAGTTAAAAGACCCACATTCCATACAGTGATGTCTGGGTTCAAGTCCCAGTACTGATTCTGATCCATCTCCCTGCACATGTACAACCAGGGAAGCAGGAAGCTCAATAGTTGTCTCTCTGCCACCAATATGGGAGATTCAGAATGAGTGACCAGCTTCTGACTTTGGCCTGGCCAGTTCCAGCTGATGAAAATCAATCTCTCTCCTTCCTTCTTTCTCTTTCTCTCTGTTGATGTTTGTGTGTCTGTCTCTGTCTTTTTCTTTCAAATAAAAATTTTTTAAAAGTGAGAAACATCCTGGACAGCAACAAGAACAATTCATCCTAAGCCATCAGGGTCAGTTCAGGATCATTTCCTCCTTGTGGAAACAGCCCCAAGTCTTTCAGAAGATGCAATTGTGCCTCCTTACAGTCTTGAAGGAAAACTGCTCTTGTATTTACTGTAGGCATAGCACCTACATCACCTGGTGGATTAAGAATGCACACCATGTGGAGCCTCTAGGGTGAGTTCAGGCTCACTCACAGTTTAGTGGTTTCTTGCTGCCCTCTGCTGGACTTCTGATGCAACTAATACATTTTTTGTTAAGTATTGACTTTACAAACACAATGATGAATAGCAAAGTTGAAGTGATCACAATTTTCTATTTTAGTACTTATAAAGCTATAGGAATTGAACAAGTGATCATGTTTGTAACCTGTTTTAACTAAATCCTATTAATTTTTATGTTTCATTTTCATTTCTGATCATTTCATATTTTCTACTTTCACTTGTGATCTTTTTTCTATGCCTCTCTATTTAGGAATATGTTGCTATTTTCCACATATTTGTCCACTTTTTTCAAAAGTCCTTCTGTTTTTGACATTCAAGATAAATCCCTTGTGGTCATAGAACACTCATTGTTTTATTTGTATCCTTTTAGTTTATTTAGGCTCTTTGACCTAGCAAAAGGTCTTCTGCAGAGAGTGTTACATGTGCACCTGAACAGCAAGGGTATTCTTTTGTTCAACTATACTGTCAAGTTCTTTCATGATGTTCATATCTCCTATATTCTTTCCAATATATTGCAAGCTATTTTGCAAACTTCTTTCCATCACTGAAAATGGTAAACAAATGTGTCTTAATACTAGTCTTGACAAGTCTACTTCTCCCTTTTTGTCATTTTTTTTTTTCATTTAATGTTGGGCTTTCTTGTTAGATACATATATATCTACAATTTAAATGTTATTCAGATTGACTTCATTTTGCCCTAAAATGTCCTTATTTATCTGTAGTAACATTTTTTTTTGTTTTAGAGCTCCTTCTGTCCCTTATTAAAATGGCCAGAAAGCATATCAGCTCTTCATTAATTAGTTTACATTTTATATCCATTTTCATCCTCTAATGTTCAATATTTATGTATTTGAATGTTTCTCCTGAACACAATATACTGTTTGATATTGTTTTGGATAAATTAACACTATAATCTCTGGCTTGCTTAATTTTTTTTCTAAACTTATATATAGTATACATTTGTGAATCACGACATCTTGATAAATGTAGAATTTTGGAATTATTAAATCAGGCTAATTATCATATCAATTACCTCATATAATTATTTCTTTATGGTAAGAACATTTAAAATCCAGCGTTAGCAATGTCATTGTATTTGTTTTAATGCCAGTGATATGCCATTTTGATTACTATATCTTTGTAATATACATCAAGTAGTGTGACCACTCCAGCCTTCTTCTTTTACTTCAAGATTGATTTGACTATTCATGATCCTTTTCAGTTTTGTACAGTTTTGGAGATTTTTTTTAACATTTTGTTAAGGAATGGCTGGCACTGTTGTGTAGTGGGTAATGCCACCACCTGATTAATAACCAGAATATATAAAGAGCTTAAGAAACTCCACAACAACAAAACAAGCAACACAGTGAAGAAATGGGCAAAGGACTTACACAGGCATTTTTAAAAAGAAATCCAAATGGCCAACAGATACATGAAAAAATGCTCAGGATCACTATTCAACAGAGAAATGTAAATCAAAACCACAATGAAGTTTTACCTCACCCCTTTTAGAATGGCATTCACATGGAAATAAAACAAATGATGGCAAAGATGTAGAGAAAAGTTAACTCTAATCCACTGTTGGTGAGAATGTAAACTGGTAAAGCCACTATGGAAGACAGTATAGAGATACCTCAGAAATCTGAATATAGACGTATCATATGACCCAGCCACCGCACTCCTGGGAATTTACTCATGGGAAATGAAATCAGAATCTGAAGGAGTTACCTGTACTCCTATGTTTATTGCAGATCAATTAACAATAGCTAAGATATGGAATCAACACAAATGTCAGTCAACTGAAGACTGGATAAAGAAATTATAGGAAAAGACCAGTGATATAGCATAGTGGCCGAGGCCTCCACCTGTGGCACCAACATCCGATATGGGTGCCAGTTCAAGTCATGGCTGCTCCTTTTCTGATCCAGTTGTCTGATATTACCTGGGAAAGCAGTATAGAATGGCCCCAGGCTTGGGCACCTGCATGTTGGAGACCTGGAGGAAGCTCCTGGCTCCTGGCTTCAGATCAGCTCAGCCCTGGTCATTGCAGCCATTTGGGAAATGAACCAGCAGATGGAAGACTTTTCTCTCTATATATATAACTTTACCGCTCAAATAAATAAATAAAATCTTAAAAAGGAAATTATGAGATACAAACTCCATGGAATACTAACAGAGGTTAAAAAAAATGAAATCTTGTCATTTGTAACAAAATGGATGAAACTGGAAAGCATCATGCTTAGTGAATAAGCCAGTCCAAAAAAGACAAATACCATATGTTCTCCCTGATCTGTGATAACTAACAGGAAACCTAAAGGTAATCTATAGAAATGAAATTGACACTTTGAGAAGCAATGACTTTGAATAGCCCTTGTCTTGACTATTGAGAAAGTTTTTTTCATATTATCTGTTGAACTTTTTACTTAGTATAGAGTTAATCATATGTGTATAAATTTAATTGAAAATAGATCTTAGTAAAAAATAGGAATGGGAATAGGAGAGGGAGGAAGAAGAGTGTAGGTGGGAGAGAGGCTATGGTGGGAAGAATCATTATGCTCTTAAAGTTGTAATTATGAAATGCATGAAGTTTATATTCCTTAAATAAAAGGTTTCTGGGGAAAAAGATATGAAAGGCGCATTCCAGGAAAATTTCCATTTCGATGATTTGGGTCAAGGCTACTTGGTAGTAATATTTAAAAGCAAAGAATAAATTATGTGTTTTTCATCTTATTTATTTTTAATGATTTACTTTTTTATTTTGAAAGATATAGTTTTGGAGAGAGAGCAGAAGACAGAAAATGATCTTCCATCTGTTGCTGCACTCCCCTAAATGGCTGTAACAGGTAGAGCTGGGCCAGACTGAAACACGGAACCAGAAGCTTCATCTGTGCTCACACATGGGTGGCAGGTGCTCAAACACTTGGATCATCTTCTGTTGCTTTCACAGGTGCCTAAGTAGAGAGCTGGATTGGAAGTGGAGCAACCAAGAAACAAACCAGAACTCATAAGGGATGCATGAATCCCAGTTAGCTGTTTAACCCAATGTACCCAATGTCACAATGTCAGCCCCACGATTTCATTTTAGAATTGTGTGGCTTGAGGTGCCATTTGGACAGCTACAAAGAAACACTCAACAGGGAGTAGATATAGTTGTCTACAGGCTGTGCAAGAAACCCAAGCTGGAGGGAAACAGATGTGTCAGACCACATAAGGTCAAACTTGTCAAGGTGAATTGCAGAGTGGAATCAACAGGACACCAGTAAAAAGAGAAGAAACCATCAGTGATGTCATAATACAAACCAGATAACTTCCTGAAGGCTGTCTAGTAGTTTCAACTATGGCAAGGGAAATGATTCTAAAAGTGAGGCAGTCATTAAGTTTGGTGCCCTAGTCCTACATCAGCATTTCTGGCTTCCAGCATTTCAGTGCTTCCAGCACTGGCTCCTAATTCTAGATTTTTGCAAATGTAAACACTAAAAGTCAGTGTTGACAACTCAAGAAATCAGGCTTCTGCAACTCAAGTGAGAGGCCAGGACTACATTCCTGGCTCTCAGCTATGACCCTGTCCCAGCCCTTGCTGCTGTGGTTGTTTGGAGTGTAAATCTTCCTGTAACTCTGCCCCTCAAATAAATAAATAAATAAATAAACATTTTTTAAAAAAGGTCTCTCTCTATATATATTTTCATCTATTCATTCTTCTCAAAGTATACAAATATTTTAAGATGTCAGCAGATTCAAGTAAAGAAAAGACTACAGAACTGTCTTTGGCTCTGTGCATAGTTTATGTTATTGATAAATGTATGGAAAAATGGAATAATTTGCCTGAAAACATGACTTTGCCAAGTCTGAAGTAATCCTGCATTTGTAGACTTACTGTGATAAAACTATGGAGAGTTATTTAAGGATCTGCAATAGATTCTATCCTCTACACATTTTCTGATCTAATCCATGAAACAAGTTCAGCCTCCAAAAAGCTTTTGAGGATACCCTACTTTAACAATTTAAATATAAACTTTTTAATTCTTTCTGATGTAGCGAATTCTTCTCTAAGTTTCATCTTGAACCATATAAAAAGTCTTGAAGCTATGGCAATAAAAAAAATTGAGACCAATGTGTATTCAGTTCTGATGGCTTTAAGTCTTGCAGCCATGCTCATTTTGTCTTATATAAGCCCTTATTCTGAATTATATTTCTTTATGCTTTCCAATTAATTAACAAAATCTTATAAAGCTCTTAAAATACAATGTGAAAGAAGCTGAGGAATAAATAAACAACTTACTGGCAATGTATTCATTTTTATTGGTCTTGGCCACATGATGTGGCCATGTGATGTGGCCATTATATAGAATCTTATCTGCAAGAGAAGAGGAGAGACGGATGAGACAAAATAGTCTAGATTCTTCCTAGATTCTACTGTTCTAAGCAAGATCATGAATGAAATGCATATAGAAAAATGGTCATATTAGCTGGGCAACAAAAATAAAGTAGCCTCCCTATGGGGGAATATAGCCTTTAAACATGGGAAGAGAAGAAAAGATTCTGAAAGAACACACACAATTCTACCAATCACTCAGGTTAAACATAAACTCTTGTTAGGCTAATTAAAATATTAATTTGTTACCAATTCTGTTAAAAAAAATCAATGTCAGGGGCCGTCACTGTGGAGTAGTGGGTAAAGCCACCTCCTGCAGTGTGGGCATCTCATATGAGCACCCCACCCGCTCCACTTCTGATCTAACTCTCTACTATGGACTGGGAAAGCAGTGGATGAAGACCTAAATCCTTGGGCCCCTTGCACCCACATGGGAGACCTGGAAGAATATCCAAGCTCCTGGCTTCAGATTGGCCCAGCCCCAGCCAATGAGGCCATTTGGGGAGTGATCAGCAGATAAAAGACCATCTCTTTTTCTGCCTTTGCCTCTCTGTAACTCAGCCTTTTGAATAAATAAATAAATCATAAAAATAAATATCACTGCATAGAAATAATTTATAATGGCACTTATCCTACTCAGGAAATTCCAAAGTGAAAAGGACAAGGTCTTGCATAGTAGGTTAAGCCTCTGTCTGTGTTACTGGCATCCTATATGGATGCCAATTCAAGTCTCTGCTGCTCCACTTGTGATCCAGCTCTCTGCTATGACCTGGGAAAGCAGTAGAAGATGGCCCAAGGCCTTGGATCCCTCCACCTATGGGGGAGACCTGTAAGAAGCATCTGGCTCCTGGCTTTGGATGTATAGCCAAACCTTGGTGTGCCATAAATTCATTTGCTTGTCAGATCTGGTAACACTTATCTAGGGTGGATTTTCACTTGACTTTGCAAAAGTATTGTCCCCTATACAAGGAATCCAGGGTGTACCCAGCCAACAAGAAAATTCTCCAGCTGCTGCACCTGACTGATAAAATTCAAATTAGAAAAACAATGCTTGACTGACACCTAGGGTTTCCCAGTTAATCATCAGAACAAAGCCTGAAAAATAAGTGTAAAGGCTAGAAAGTAGTCTTTAAATTGACTAGAAATTCAGTTATTGGCACATTTCTGAAATGCTAATGCAAGACTATATTGAGTTGGTTAAAATGCAAAGAAGAAATGCAAATATTATCCTGAAAATATAACTTGGACAGTTGGCGGTATAACTTGTACATATAGAATAGCTGAAATAAATATATAGAGATTTATATAAGGATCTGCAGTACAGTCTCTACACACCCCCAGGTATAGCTATCAAACAAGCACAAACTCTAAAAGCAATTGAGGACCACACTATGGCAGCAACTCTTGGAAAACCTTTTAAATTATTTGTTTTAGTACTAGTAGTGGTCACACCTGTAGGATATTTTTTTAACTTTATTTAATGAATATAGATTTCCAAAGTCACACCTGCAGGATATTGAGTTTTTTTTCCATCTTGGTACTAAAACACCATCCACTATATCATCTATTTGACAAGAGACTTACAGACTTCGTGTTTCACAGAATTTGCATATTATTCTTTAGGTTTCAATTTGGAATTGTAACAAATTTTTGCTATAACACCAAAAAAAAAAAAAACAGAGAAATATTTTCACTCAGTTTGGTGGCTTTAGTATCTTATAACCATTCAATTTTATCTTATTTATGTACTTTCCCTAAAGCTTAAATTTACTTAATTTTCCACCTTATTTAGAGAACTATTATAAAGATCCTAAAATAATATAAAATAAGGTGAGGAATAAGTAACTTATTGAAGATGTACTCATTTTCTTTGATTTTGGAATACATAGAAGACATTAGAATTATATCTGAAAGAGCAGGTGAATATAGGGGCTAGCAATGTGGCACAAGTTAAGCCATGGCTTGCAACAACAAGCCACGTTAATGAGTACTGTTATGAGTCTTAGCTGCTTTGCTTCCAATCCAGCACCCTGCTAATGCACCTGTTAATGCAACAGAAGATGGCAAAAGTACATGCACCCCTGCCAACCAAATGGGATAGATAAATGGAGTTTATGGCTCCTGGCTTGAGCTTGGCCCATCCTTGGTAGTTGTATCCATTTACATTAAGAGCATTTAAATTTTTCTTTAACCTACTGAACAAGACCTAAATTAAATGAAGCCATTATCACCTTATATAAAAGATATCTTTTCTCAATCAGAAAATTTTCTCAGCTACAGTCTTTTACATCACTGCCTTGAAATTCCATGGACATCTACACCTCACCACCAATGGCTCTCAAGGAAATCAAGGGGGGAACAACAGGGAATACCTGATATAAGCTGCATGTAGACTCAGAGCCATGAGTCTGTGATATGTAATGCAACCATACAATTCATCATCTGAGCAGGGCTTTTCTGAGAGTAAAAGAAGGTATTGTTAATTACTCAAGGACAAAAGGCATAAAATGAAACCTCTATAAGGCATCATGGAACACTACATTTCCCAGTATACCCTTTGTCGCTCCCCCTCTTCGTGGAGGAACGACACAGGACCCTGCGCTGTTCTTTTGTCTGCTCGGCCCTCCCCAGGTTTGCTGCTGGTTCTTCCCGGGTTGGCTACCGACCCTTCCACCTCCGTGGAAGGGCGGTTCCCCCTAGCCACTTTCCCCACTTCTGCGGGGGAGTGGCACACCGCCGGCCGGCTCTCTCGGGGGCTGCACAGGTGTTCCTTCAGATAGATGTTCCTCTTAGATGTTCCTGGTGCATGTTGTCTCTCTCCTCCTTTATAGTCCTCTTCCACCAATCCCAACTCTGCTACCCACACGCCGAGTACGCTGCTCTCCTCCAATCAGGAGCAAGATCAGCTCCTGCAGCTCAGTCAATCAAATTGGCGAGAGGCAGCTGCGTAGAAGTTGTTACTCCCTTCTCAGCGCCATATTGTGGGACAGCAGATGCATAGAATAAGTCTTAATTCCAGTAACTTAGTCTAGTCCAAGTTGCTCCCCACAGATCCCCCTTTCTTTTTATTTTTTTGGCGTTGATACACGCCTGTCTTCGGTGCCCCGTGGCACACACTCTGCTCTGCTTGCTAGAGTTGCCCACAGGTGCTTACAAGCCCTACCAATCAGGCAAACCGAATCCGGGTCCTCTCTTCGCCATGTTGTGAGGAGGTTTTTAGGCGCTGATGCATGCCTGTGTTCGGTGCCCTGCAGCGCATGCTCTGCTCTGCTAGAACTGCCTGCAGGTGCTTACAAGCCCTACCAATCAGGCAAACCGAATCCAAGCCTTCTCATTGCCGTATTGTGGGGAGACTTATTGGTGTTGATTCGTGCCTATCTTCGGTGACCTGCAGCTCATACTCTGGTCGAGCTGCCTACTGGTGCTTATTGCCTTACTAATCAGGCAGACTGAATCCAAGCCTTCTCATTGCGGTATTGTGGGGAGACTTATTGATGTTAATTCGTGCCTGTCTTCGGTGACCTGCGGCGCATAAGCTGCTAGTCGCCCACAGGTGCTCACCACCTCCCTAATCAGGCAGACCGAATCCAAGCTCTCTCATTGCCATGTTGAGGGGAGGCCTTATTTTTCTCTATTTCTCTATCTCCGGGCATTCCTATCTCTCCTATTTTACTTCTATTTACCAGCATTCCTATTTCTCTCATTTTACTTCTAAACTTCTGTTTCTCTTATCCCTGCGGCATCCCGGCGCCCGCCCCGAGGCTGCTTCTCGGCGGCTTCCCGGCTCTGAGCCACTTCAGCCCACGCTTCTCTCATCTGCGCGGCTTCCCGGCTTTGCGCGCGCACTCTGCGGTCTCCACGCCCTTCGCGCCCTCACCACGGCCTTCGCGCCAGCCCCGCGTTCCCTATCTATTCACGCCCCATGCTCTCTCTGCACGCAGCGGCTTCTGCGAATCACACAGCGTAGCTCACGTTTCCGCCACCGGCATTCAGTCCAAGTTCCCCAGACTAACCTGGCGAATTCCAACCTGGCGGCCCACGTCTCTGCCTCTGGTTCCAGATTTTCGCCTTTTGCTCCCCGGGCTGACTTGAAGAATTCCAAGCTGGCTTACGTCTCCACCTCGGCCTGCCCCCGCGGCTTCAATTTCCCTAACATTTTTCTCTACCCGGTATGTTTCCCTAAGTTTTCTTCCAACAATATTCCTCCCTCATTTCTCCTGGCCTCTCCCCACAGTCCGTATCCAAGTCTAAGTTTCTTATAGGTTTCACTTTCACTTTCAACCTGCAGTCCGTATCTGAGTCTAAGTTTCTTCTTGCTTTCACTTTAAATCCTAACTTCTTTCCCACAGTCCATATCCGAGTCTATGCCTAGGCTTTCAATAGCTTCTTCCGGCACCTTTTCCGTCCGGCTTTTCCCTAGGCTCTTGGCTAGTCTCTCCGGTATTTTCCCTCTTCTTCCCGTTTCTTCCCTCCCAGGTTTCCTATCCGAGTCACGGCACCATTATGTTGCTCCCCCTCTTCGTGGAGGAACGACACTAAACCCTGCCTAGGCTTCATATCCGAGTCACGGCACCATTATGTCGCTCCCCCTCTTCGTGGAGGAATGACACAGGACCCTGCGCTGTTCTTTTGTCTGCTCAGCCCTCCCCAGGTTTGCTGCTGGTTCTTCCCGGGTTGGCTACCGACCCTTCCACCTCCGTGGAAGGGCGGTTCCCCCTAGCCACTTTCCCCACTTCTGCGGGGGAGCGGCACACCGCCGGCCGGCTCTCTTGGGGGCTGCACAGGTGTTCCTTCAGATAGATGTTCCTCTTAGATGTTCCTGGTGCATGTTGTCTCTCTCCTCCTTTTTTTTTTTTTTTTTTTTTTTTTTTTTTTTTTTGACAGGCAGAGTGGACAGTGAGAGAGAGAGACAGAGAGAAAGGTCTTCCTTTGCCGTTGGTTCACCCTCCAATGGCCGCCGCGGCCGGCGCACCGCGCTGATCCGATGGCAGGAGCCAGGTGCTTTTCCTGGTCTCCCATGGGGTGCAGGGCCCAAGCACCTGGGCCATCCTCCACTGCACTCCCTGGCCACAGCAGAGAGCTGGCCTGGAAGAGGGGCAACCGGGACAGAATCCGGCGCCCCGACTGGGACTAGAACCCGGTGTGCCGGCGCCGCTAGGCGGAGGATTAGCCTATTGAGCCGCGGCGCCGGCCCTCTCTCCTCCTTTATAGTCCTCATCCACCAATCCCAACTCGGCTGCCCACACGCTGAGTACGCTGCTCTCCTCCAATCAGGAGCAAGATCAGCTCCTGCAGCTCAGTCAATCAAATTGGCAAGAGGCAGCTGTGTAGAAGTTGTTACTCCCTTCTCAACGCCATATTGTGGGACAGCAGATGCATAGATAAGTCTTAATTCCAGTAACTTAGTCTAGTCCGAGTTGCTCCCCACAACCCTTTACCCTTGAAAGTCAAAATTCTTGATTGGCAACTGTACTATTCGACCTGTGATGAGCATCATGTAAGTGGTAAAGAGTATAGAACTAGATTCTGACATGATGGATTACCCCATTCCAAAGGATGCCCAAAGAGACACAAAACACAACAGCTCAGATGAGATTGCAGTGAATATTAAGTCTAGAGTACAGCCTCACTCTTTCCAAATGAGTGTACCTTCCAGAGGTATGAAGCTGGTAGAGCTGCCAATGGTCCACTGCCCTGGTTCTCTTTGGTGTTGCCTCTGCCTCCCCACATCACCAAAATTCCCACCACTGCTAATGTTTTGGGGGGGTTGGGAACAGGTACTGTTCCCACTCAACTTCAACCAACTTGCAAACTTCTGTGATGCCCTCAGCAGCTTCCACAGAGAATTATCCACTTTTCTTAACTTGTATGCCTGGTCCAGCAGCTTCTTGGTGAGATGTTTAGAGACATGGCGGCCCTCTCTGAGCAGATGGATTTCCAACTGAGGTGATGGATAGAGGAAGTATCATATGTGATGGACTTGTGATAAAAGTACTGGAAGGCTTTGAAGTCATTGTGGATGCCATGCCCCACCATTATCTTCCTTGTGAATATCTTCAAGATCTGGCTCCAAGCAATCTTGAAGGTTGTGGCATTGACTGTGTGCTACTGCCATATACCACTCCATCTAATCTTGTAATCCATGATGCAGTGTGTGTGTGTATGTGTGTGGGGGGGATAGATGTACTTGTCACAATGCACATCTCTGTCACAGTTGACAATACTTCATTGATCCAATGAACTGACATGTTCTTTGGGTCCTTAGTCCCCCATCTCATAATCGATTGGCACCATCTTGCCTGGTAGCTTTTGGGCTGCTCTGGAGTAATCATTTCAGAGTGATCCAGGATAGGGTTCTGTGTAGTATTCTTCTGGGACACTTCTTCAGGGAGCAAGTGGGATGACTCTTAATCTTTGGAAGGGTACCCTGGAACTCACCCAACAAATCTAATTTGGATGAAATAGTATTGCACTTCTTTGAAGGAGCAGGGATCCTCCAAGATAATGTGCTTTTCTTTTCCAGAAACTTCTCTGACTCAGTGATGGAGGCAACTATCTTATTTTTTGAGAAGGAAGGGATCTTTCAAGTGCCATCCTCCTTTCCACTTCCTTTGGAAATTCTGAGTGCAACTTAAGAGCCTTGCTAGAGGGCTGGTTCTTTTCATTCAGAAAGCCTTTAGATTCCAAGGGCCACCACTTCTTCACAAAATTTTGGTGCTTGACATTTCCTTCTAATGTGTTTTTGGGAGGAGGTTTCCCAAATTCCAGATTTGGAAGAAACACAGACATGAGAACTATAGATGCTAAGAGAAGAGTTGGGAAGACTGGCTTATGGATGAATGGATGTGGGACTCATTCTCTGATGAATCCTATTGCCCAACATGTGAGAATTCATGATATACCTTCCTAGATGAACCATGCTAAGACCCCCCCCCCAAAAAATCAATTTGAAAACAAAGCAAGATCATGATAGAAATGAATAAAGAATAATGGACACATCAGCTGGAAGAATAATGACAATCAGGCTCCCTGTGAGAAAGAGTCCTTTGTACATGAGAAGAGTCAAGAAAGAGTACCTTCAAATAGCATTCACAATTCTGTTAATTAGCAGAATTTAAGAACAAATTATCATTAGGCTAATTAAAACATTTATTTGCTGCTGGATTGGTAAAAATTGCTATTTCAAAGAAATAATTTAAAAGGTAACTATGAAGTATATCATAGGAGAATGTGTTGTCTCTAAAATTTATGTTATAGAAAAGCAATGGAGTAGTATTAGCTATTTTCATATTAATATAAATGTACCACACAGAGTTCCATATTATGTTTTTCCCACTACAACACCTCTTGATTTAATATGCCTACAATTTTAAAAAAGAAATTAATCTTGTGGTATACCATTTTTATTCACAGTTCTAAAGGAAAATTTGACATAATGTATACTTGGTAGTGCACTTTTCCAGCAATAATTCCAAATGAAACAGTTCCCTGTATCCATTCCATCACATAGCCCTCCATAATGATCCTAAATTTTCCATTTCTATTGCTTTCATTGTGCGACATCCATAAGTACCCTACAAACATAATTTAAAAAGCACTTACTTAGAGGTTTTTGCTTTATTGGACCTAGTCATTTTGTGAAGAAGCCTGGGGCTTGCCTGTTGAAAACAAAAGCCTAACAAAGAGCCAAGACAAATGACCAGATCTGAGTGAAACCATTTTCAAGACAAAAGACCTGTGAATGCTGTCCATGACTAAACGCTGAGTTGTGGGTACAGCTGAACCCGTCTTAAAATGCTGACTTAATTACAAATCAAATGTTTGCTTTTTTCACTAAGATTTTTAGTTGCCATACATCAAATGATGATACATCCTGTGGAGCAAAATAAAATAATAAAATTACATGCCAAACACAATTGAACCGAACTTAAAATCACATGTAGAACTTTACAAACAATGACAAATATCATCCACAGGGAATTCAGCAAGGTTGCTAGCACTGAGAGACCTTGTGAACCACACAAATAAATTCTTTGTGGATCAAAAGTTTTTTCACACATATGGGTATTGTGTTTTATTTATATATGTATTATATGTTGGGTTTTATTTATTTTTTTATTAAATTTTATATTTATTATATTTTTAAAAAACTTATTAGCAGTAAAACTTTGAGTCAGTCT
Source organism: Oryctolagus cuniculus (assembly GCF_964237555.1). NCBI lineage: Eukaryota > Metazoa > Chordata > Mammalia > Lagomorpha > Leporidae > Oryctolagus > Oryctolagus cuniculus. Next base: position 50,792,248 of record NC_091442.1, on the reverse strand, counting down.
AATTTTCATATTTTAAATAAAGAAAAATAGGTTAATAAAAGTATTCTGTACGTTTATGTGTACTATATGCAGTGTATGTGATTTTCAGTACAGATTGATGATATTAATTGACAAAGATCTATATTACAAACTCTATGAGTTCATACAATGTAGACACTTTTTCAGAAAAAATGGAAAGCCATGCCATGGGCAAAGTCCCATAAAGCAAAGTTTGTTCTAGGTTGACTGAAATTTATGAAATTGACCTCAAAAATTAATATACACTTTTAGTTAGTTGTAGCAAAATAGAACACTTGTCAAAAATTGGAATATGTAGCACTTACAAACCATGTTACTCTGGTCGACTCTCTTATTTCTTAAAGCCTTTTTTTCATCTTTCTTAGGCAAAAAGTCCTGGTTATCTTGCTGAGCACGAAGAACTATAAGAATAGAGGGAGCATTAGCACAGTTCTAGACACAATGTGTGGTAATAGACTACATTTAGAGCTCCATGGGAGAGGGTTTAATACAAAAGGTGTTTCAGGTCAAATTCTAATCATGGATCCCCTTCCTTCATATAGCATAGGAACTATTCTCTTCTCAAAGAAATGGCAGTATCATTCAGTATCTCAAACTCCCTTGAATAACTCCTCATTCCTGAAGACTAGGTTTTGCAGAAACTTCAGTAAAATCAAACCAGGGCTTGTAGGCAGGTTACATTGTCTGGAGAGGGCTAGACATTTAACTTGCTGAAGAAACTCCACGAAATCTCACAATTAAAATTTTCACACAATGCAAATCAGTCTGCACACACTTCACAATGATTTCTCTGGGAATTTAGGGATATTTCCTTGCCATGAATATGCTCATCTTACAAATGAGTAAAAAGTGGCAGAGCCAGAACATGAATTCATACCACTCATGTTCCAGTTCATATGCTCTGCATACTCTTCACCACTCCCAACCCCACCTTGAATAAACCTCACATGGAACCACCTTCTGTACACTTACAGACACACATTGCCTTAGGGACTATGCACCATCTGCTGACAATGCAATCCTTGAATTCATGGACTTAGTTACATTTTTATAGTTCAAAATCTGAGGATCTGAACTCATATCCCCTCCTGGACCAGCCCTCATGTAACTTCGTGTCAGATTCAGCTGATGATACCTAAGATTTATCTATTCTTCTGCTTCCACCACGTGGGGGACACATTGCTTACTCTCCTGGGCAACCAAGGTTTTAGAGCTCCCTCTCACCCTTGCCCCAGGACCTCACAGATGTAGAATCCAACTCCAGAATGGTGTTGCAGAATTCAGATAGCTATAGGGCCCAGAATTTTGAGTAAGAATATGTCAGAAGTTGGTGGAGTAGCACATGCTGAGAAGCAACCTAGAAATTCCTTCTCATGAACCTGAGCTGGTGAATCATGGGAGCAGAAGATTACATTTCCTACATGACAAGGAAGATGATCCATATATTTTCTGTGCAGCCAGCTCATCTTCCCAGAAAGCAGGATACATCAGAACTCACGTGGAATTCTAACTTTTTATTAATGTGTAGTTTGGTAATATGCATTTGAAATAAATGTGCTATAAATGAATACGATCAAACACATGAAGAATATTTTGTTATTTTCACTAACTTTACTTCTATTTAGTTCTGATAATTATACTGTGGTTTTAAAACTCACACCAAATTATTGCAGATAATTATTCAGAGAAATGCAAACATATTCTATGTCACTCTAAAATACTTAAAGAAAAAATATAGTACTACTATCATGGCAACATATTTTAATACTTTGAAAGTCTCATGTGCTAAAATAATTTGTGACCCATCAATGAATCATATCTCACAGTCAGGAAAATTTTCCTGCTGTATTTATTGGAATAATATGGCTTAGGGATAGAGTGGGTGCATTCCATAATAATTGTGCAGCTCTAACATTCCATTGTCTGTTAATTACTTACCTAGAAAATTCCTGAAATCCATCTGTCCATATATCTATCTAACAAAAGTTTATTTTTCTGAGAATTGAACTTGAACTAAATGTACCATTTATATATTTCTGCTACACAAGATGCAAACAGCTGAATATCAGGGTTTCATGAAGTACCTGCTCTTATCACTGATGCTGTCCAAATGGGGTGTGCATAACTCTCCTGTAACCGGGGTTGATATTAGTTGAGTGGGGGTGTGATTGGGGAGACTAGCTATTAGCTAAAAACCTATTCCCCATTTTCTCCATGCATAAAGTATGATTTGTGCTGCTCAAATTCCTTTATCATCTCTGATCCTACATTGGTCTCCATGACTCTATTCTGCAAACCAAGGAATCTCAGTCTTGAGTTTCCCAACTTAGGAAACTCTGCTTCAGGCCACAGAAGAAATTCTACATTTAATACTCAGTTCTCAGACTCATATTTGTGAATCAGAGACTGAGTTTGCAGAAAGGAACCAGAAAGGCACCATAGAGCAGTAAGCCTACATATATCCTTCCACAAGAATTGTTGCTTCTATACTGGTGCCACATACCTCTAAGTGATCATCATTTTGAAACTGGATATGTGGATTCCATAGATATCTCTAAGAAGAAAATGTGGGAAGATAACACTCAAGTATTGACTGAACTTTTACAAATTATTTCTTCTCTCTGAATATTAGTTGTATCTCCATAAAAAGATGGGAGTCCATAATTTCAAGCACCTAGTCAGTAGCATGAGTTCTAATATTCTAATATTAACAGAGAGTGGAACTGACTCTGACAGGATCCCTCAAGAATTAATTCCTGATTAATGTCATCTACTCATCATTAAGGGAAAAAATGCAGTCATTCATCCATGGTATCTTATCAATTTTGTAGTAATTAAATTCATTAATATATTCTTTAAAAACAGATATATAGGGGCCATGTTATGGTAGAGTGGGTTAAGCCATTGTCTGCAATGCTGGCATCCCATATGAGTGTACATTAAACTCTTAACTGCTCCACTTTGATCCAACTTCCTACTAATGCATCTGGGAAAGCAGTGGAAGATGGTCAAGTTCCTGGGCCCCTACTACCCACATGAGAGGTAAAGATGGAGTTTCAGGTTCCTGGCTTTGACCAGATGTTGTGGTCATTTGTGAAGTGAAGCAGCATTAAATGACAGATCACTGAGTGTGTGTGTGTGTGTGTGTGTGTGTCTTTCTCTCTCTGTAACTCTGATTTTCAAATAAAATATTTTTTAAAAAACAGATTTTTTTCTCCTTTGCCTATAATTTCTTCTTTATTTAATTTTTCTAAATGTATTTATTTATTTGAAAGGCAGAGCTACAGAGAGGCAGAGAGAGAGAGAGAGAGCAAGAGAGAGAGAGAAGTCTTCTATTCTCTGGTCCACTCCCCAGATGTCCGCAATGATTGGAGATGAGCTGATTTGAAGCCAGGAGCCAGGAGATCCTTCTAAGTCTTTCATATGGGTGCAGGGCCCAAAGACTTGGGCCATTTTCCACTGCTTTCCCAGGCCATAGCAAAGAGCTGGAACAGAAGTGGAGCAGCTGGGATTCGAACCAGTGCTTCGAACCAGTGCCCATATGGGATGCCAGCACTACAGGTGGTGGCTGTACCCACTATGCCACAGCACTGACCCCTATAATTTCAAATAACAATTTTACCTATGGAATTTTCTTTGTTTACCTATAGAATTTATCTATAGTGCATAGTCTTTTATAAATAAAAGTCATGTTTTCATCTGAAAAAACACATTACCACATTGAGACTAACTGAACTGTTATCTCTTAAGACAAACTCCAACTAAATTATTCACGATCTACTGTGAAATTGTCATTAATACAGAACTTGACGATTACAAGACTTACAGAACTTCCTTCAATATAATAAATAGTCTGTATCTTATGATATAATGTATGTGGAAATTGTCAGCTTTCCCACCACCAACGACTGGCCAGGACGCTGATGAAGAGTTCACAAAGGAGACTGAGAAGAATCAGGTTAAACGCTCTTTACCGGCACTAGGAGGGAAGGCCACTCAGCTGGCTCCTGCAGGCACTAGGCTCTACAGACTGGGGAAGGAGGCTGAGTAGCGCTCCAAATTACAAGCGTCTGAGGGTCTTCCTGTATACACTTGTTTAGGGACAGCCGCGCCTATGTTTCCTCCCTTCGGCCCCGTAGTCCGTAGCAGCAGCGGTTACATAGTTATAACACGGTTTGCGGTTTGGCCATTTCCTCTTTCAAGCTTTGCTACAGCGCAGTTTCTTTCCCTGATAAATGATGAGTTTCGTTTCTTTGCGAATGGATCCCTAACAGAAGTGAAGTTCCAAAAATTCTTAAGGGACTGTGGTGTCTGCTAGATGGAGAAATAAATTATTTAACAATAGGCTATTTTTTAGTTAGAAATATTATTTTTAGCACTTAATAAATGGGTGGAACTAGATTTTAAGATACTTATACTAAAATCACAATAGCCCACATAAGTGGATAGAAAAGTTTCCCAGTGGCTCGGGGCTGGGCTTTGAGCTAGCTACAGTCTGTCTGAGGCTCAATTAAAATGAGGCTTCTGCTGCTTTTCCTTGTGGCAGCGTTGGTGGTGGCCTGGAGCAAGACCTCCGCCAACATGGGCAGCGTGCCCAGCAAGAGATTAAAGATGCAGTTTGCTATGGGGCCGCTGATTAAGTCCAGATTTGTGTTTTCTGAGGGTATAGGCGGGTGTTTTGAGGAGTACATGGGGGTTATTAGCCAGCGGTACCCAGACATCCAAATTGAAGGAGAGAATTACCTCTCTCAACCAATATATAGACATATAAGATCTTTCCTGTCAGTCTTCAAACTAGTATTAATAGGCTTAATAATTGTTGGCAAAGATCCTTTTGGCTTCTTTGGCATGCAAGCTCCTAGCATCTGGTTTGGGGCCAGAAAATATCTATGCATGTATCATGGTTTTCTTCTTGAGCAATATGATTGAGAACCAGTGTATGTCAACAGGTGCATTTGAAATAACTTTAAATGATGTGCCTGTATGGTCTAAACTGGAATCTGGTCACGTTGCATCCATGCAGCAACTTGTTCAAATTTTTGACAATGAAATGAAACTCAATGTACATATGGATTCAATCCCACACCATCAGTCATAGCCCGACCTATTAGCATTGAAAACTTTTTTATATTAAGGGATTTTGAAAGAACAGAGTGACTGACATTATGAAGGCCTGTACTGAAGACAGTAAACTGTTAGTACAGACCAGATACTTTTTGACAGGCTCATTGTACCACTTGAAAAACCTTACTGAAAGATGGTTTTTCAGTGCTAGCACATTTTGGAATTCTGCAGATTTCGTGGAGTGCATTAATACTGTATAGTTTTCCTCTCCCTCCCAAATTCACCCGGCTAATATATTTTTTCAATGTAGACATTCTTGTAACTTACTTTCTTAGTCATATTTGAAAAAGTACAAAATTAAGTTACAATTTGATTTATTTTAAAGATGTCTGTTAAATCTGTTGTGCTTTTGTATGAATTTTCATTTTTATGATTTAAGAAGCAGTCTTTTTGGGAATGTAGCCAAAGTTCCTAAATGCTTCATAAGAGTTCAATCAGACATCTCTGTTTTGGCCATGTTCAATTTATGAAGTTTTCTTTTCTTTTTCTTTCTTTCTTTTTTTTTTTTTTTGACAGGCAGAGTTAGAGAGAGAGAGAGAGACAGAGAGAAAGGTCTTTCCTTTTTTCCGTTGGTTCACCCCCCATATGGCTGCCACAGCAGGCACGCTGTGGCCGGCGTGCTGCGCCAATCCAAAGCCAGGAGCCAGGTGTTTCCTTTTGGTCCCCCATGCGGGTGCAGGGCCCAAGCACTTGGGCCATCCTCCACTGCCTTCCCGGGCCACAGCAGAGAGCTGGCCTGGAAGAGGGGCAACCAGGTCAGAATCCGGCACCCCAACCAGGACTAGAAGCCCGGGGTGCCAGTGCCGCAGGCAGAGGATTAGCCAAGTGAACCGCGGCACCGGCCAATTTATGTAGTTTTCAAAATACTACAAATTGTGAACAGTGCATTATATAAGATTACAGGGGAAAATCTATTATCTGAAGTACTCTACCAATTTGTGTATATGTATGTGTGTATGCGTGTGTGTGTGTGCGATTACCAGAGAACTACTATAACATCAACTTCTTTTTAAATCCTATTATGTAGTTCAAGTGTCTTGCCTTGTCTAATGAGTTGATTAACTGGTCCTTTATACTTAAATAAATAAAAAACTAAGCAGATGTCAGTTAAATAAAAAGAGTTCCAACTTACTGTTCAGTATACTTGTTAACATTGTATTTAATAATTGTCTCTAAATTTTTGTTTTTCACTCTCAGATAACTTCACAAGGTGCACACTTCAGGTTCACTTACATTTTTAGGATAATTGAAACTCAATTGAATCTCTTTACAACATTGATATTAGTTGTCTAATAGTTTAGTTTGTCTAATATATCAAAATTGTATTTGAGGAACAGAATTGGAAAAAATTTTAAACAATATCATTTTAGAATCTACCATTTTAGAGTTTGTCTAAAAAGACAGTTAAAACAACTTCAACTTATAAAGACTATAAAAATGACTTAGCAGAAATAAGACCATAGTGTGGAAAAATAGTCATATTGCATCAGTGATATCATACTTCAGCTTCTATATAGGAATGAAGTGGTAGAGCCAGTGGTAGGCCTAGCTTTCTTAGTGGAAATAAAGGGACTTAAAGAAACATTGTAGGTAATTTTCACATTGGTTTCACCTAACACTAAGGTGTTTTTATGACCTTATGTGGGAATACTTTCAAAAGGTTCATGAAAACTGGAATTAAAAAAGTTATTTATTCAACTCATGACAAGAGCCTAGTGTGATTACTGACACCAGAAACAAGAGTGTCAATTTGTTAAGTCAACAACAGGAGTCACTGTGCACTTACTCCCCATGTAGGATCTCTGTCCTTTATGTGTTGTCCAATGTGAATTAATGCTATAACTAGTACTCAAATAGTTGTTTACACTTTGTGTTTCTGTGTGGGTGCAAACTGTTGAAATCGTTACTTAATATATACTAAATTGATCTTCTGTATATAAAGAGAATTGAAAATGAATCTTGATGTGAATGGAAGGGGAGAGGGAGTGGGAGAGGTGAGGGTTGTGGGTGGGAGGGAAGTTATGGTGGGGGAAAAAGCCATTGTAATCCATAAGCTGTACTTTGGAAATTTATATTTTATATTTATTAAATAAAAGTTAAAAAAATAATGTGTCTTTTGAAGAATAGCTTTAAGTGACTTAGACACTGATAAAACTCAGTTGTTTTGTTGACACCCTTCTCTCTTATGCTTTGCTGTATTAAATCTACAGTTTAATTGAGTTTAGTGAAGAAAATTTAGTGGGAGACATGAATTAAAAATGTTAATGAAATATGGAAATTAAACTATTAAAATGTAGTTTATTATATTCCTAACATTTTAAATTTATTGCTTATAAATTGATATAATATTTGAATTTATATTCCTAATAATTTGAATTTGTTGCATATAAATTGATATGGCTGTATGGTTTATACATGTTTATGCTCTGGTCTATTAATTAGAAGACCATAGAACTTGCCAGCACGTTGGCTGATGGTATTTGATATTTTGTTATAATTACCATTATAGAAGAAATTATTTGTTATGTTAATAAAATATGCAGGTAAAGCACGGATTTTTGCATCAATGTGTAAGGTTCGCAAGACAAATATACTTTTGGAATATCAATGGCATTATTTACTATGGCAATAGCATTATTAATGATAACAGTTGATCAGCCTTTACAGTGATTTAAAATGTAACAGGATCCCAGTGATAGTTCTTTCTTATTTTGACTGTTAGTTTGGAAGCTTGATTAACTGGCAAACATTCCATCATTGTCATAAATTAAAATAATTCAAATTTTTTTTAACTTTTATTTAATGAATATAAATTTCCAAAGTACAATTTATGGATTACAATGGCTTCCCCCACATATCGTCCCTCCCACCCACTACCCTCCCCTTTCCCACTCCCTCTCCCCTCCATTCACATCAAGATTCACTTTCGATTATCTTAATATACAGAAGATCAGCTTAGTATACATTAAGTAAGGGTTTCAACAGTTTGCTCTCACACAGAAACATAAAGTGAAAAATAATAGATGATTTTTTTTAAATGATGATGAAATCAGATCAGACCTATTGTCATGTTTAATCCCATTGAGAGTCAAGTTGGGAGTTGATAATTTCTTTTTTTTTTTTTTTACAGAGGATCAGTTTGGTATACATTAAGTAAATATTTCAACAGTTTGCACCCCCATAGAAACACAAAGTGAAATATATTGTTTGAGTACTCGTTATAGCATTAAATCTCAATGCACAGCACATTAAGGACAGAGATCCTACATGAGGAGTAAGTGCACAGTGACTCCTGTTGTTGACTTTACCAATTGACACTCCTGTCTATGGCATCAGTAGTCTCCCTATGCTCCAGTCATGAGTTTCCAAGGCTATGGAAGCCCCTTGAGTTCTCTGATTCTTATCTTGTTTAGACAAGGTCATAGTCAAAGTGGAGGTTCTCTCCTCCCTTCAGAGAAAGCTACCTCCTTCTTTGAAGACCTGTTCTTTCCACTGGGATCTCACTCGCAGAGATCTTTTGCCAGAGTGTCTTGGCTTTCCATGCCTGAAATACTCTCATGGGCTTTTCAGCCAGATCCGAATGCCTTTAGGCTGATTCTGAGGCCAGAGTGCTATTTAGGACATCTGCCATTCTATGAGTCTGCTGAGTATCTCACTTCCCGTGTTGGATCACTCTCCCCTTTATTTATTCTATCGGTTAGTGTTAGCAGGTACTACACTTGTTTATGTGCTCCCTTTGACTCTTAGTCCTTTCATTATGATCATTTGTGAACTGAAATTGATCACTTGGAACAGTGAGATGGCATTGGTACATGCCACCTTGATGGGATTAAATTGGAGTCCCCAGGTATGTTTCTAACTTTACCATTTGGGGCAAGTCACCTTGAGCATGTCCCCAATTATACATCTCTTCCCTCTCTTATTCCCACTCTTATGTTTACCAGGGATCACATTTCAGTTAATTTTTAACACATAAGAATAACTGTGTATTAATTACAGAATTAAACCAGTCGTATTAAGTAGAACAGACAAAAAAACTACTAAGTGGGATAATGTATTAAGTTATTCATTAACAGTCAGGGCTATGTTGATCAAGTCACCGTTTCCCATAGTGTCCATTTCACTTCAGGAGGTTTCCTTTTGGGTGTTCAGTCAGTTGTCACCGATCAGGGAGAACATATGGTATTTGTCCCTTTGGGACTGGCTTATTTCACTCAGCATGATGTGTTCCAGATTCCTCCATTTTGTTGCAAATGACTGGATTTCGTTGTTTCTTACTGCGGTATAGTATTCTAAAGAGTACATATCCCATAATTTCTTTATCCAGTCTACCGTTGATGGGCATTTAGGTCGGTTCCAGGTCTTAGCTACAGTGAATTGAGCTGCAATAAACATTAGGCTGCAGACCACTTTTTTGTTTGCCAATTTAAATTCCTTTGGGTAAATTCCAAGGAGTGGGATGACTGGGTCGAATGGTAGGGTTATCTTCAGGTTTCTGAGGAATCTCCAGACTGACTTCCATAGTGGCTTGACCAGTTTGCATTCCCACCAACAGTGGGTTAGTGTCCCTTTTTCCCCACATCCTCGCCAGCATCTGTTGTTGGTAGATTTCTGAATGTGAGCCATTCTAACCGGGGTGAGGTGAAACCTCATTGTGGTTTTGATTTGCATTTCCCTGATTACTAATGACCTTGAACATTTTTTCATGTGTCTGTTGGCCATTTGGATTTCCTCTTTTGAAAAATGTCTATTGAGGTCCTTGGCCCATCTCTTAATTGGGTTGTTGGTTTTGTTTTTGTGGAGTTTCTTGATCTCTTTGTAGATTCTGGTTATTAACCCTTTATCTGTTGCATAGTTTGCAAATATTTTTTCCCATTCTGTCGGGTGTCTCTTCACTCTCCTGACTGTTTCTTTTGCAGTACAGAAACTTCTTAATTTGATGCAATCCCAATAGTTAATTTTGGCTTTGACTGCCTGTGCCTCCCGGGTCTTTTCCAGAAACTCTTTGCCTGTGCCAATATCTTGAAGGGTTTCTCCAATGTTCTCTAGTAACTTGATGGTGTCAGGTCATAGATTTAGGTTTTTAATCCATGTTGAGTGGATTTTTGTGTAAGGCGTAAGGTAGGGGTCTTGCTTCATGCTTCTGCACGTGGAAATCCAGTTTTCCCAGCACCATTTATTGAATAGACTGTCCTTGCTCCAGGAATTGGTTTTAGATCCTTGATCAAATATAAGTTGGCTGTAGATGTTTGGATTGATTTCTGGTGTTTCAATTCTGTTCCATTGGTCTATCCATCTGTTTCTGTACCAGTACCATGCTGTTTTGTTTACAACTGCCCTGTAGTATGTCCTGAAATCTGGTATTGTGATGCCTCCGGCTTTGTTTTTGTTGTACAAGATTGCTTTAGCTATTCGAGTTCTCTTGTGCCTCCATATAAATTTCAGCACCAATTTTTCCAGATCTGAGAAGAAGGTCTTCGGTATCTTGATTTGTATTGCATTGAATCTATAAATTGCTTTTGGGAGAATGGACATTTTGATGATATTGATTCTTCCAATCCATGAGCATGGAAGATTTTTCCATTTCTTGGTATCCTCTTCTATTTCTTTCTTTAAGGTTTTGTAATTCTCATCGTAGAGATCTTTAACATCCTTGGTTAAGTTTATTCCAAGGTATTTGATTGTTTTTGTAGCTATTGTGAATGGGATTGATCTTAGAAGTTCTTCCTCAGCCGTGGCATTGCCTGTGTATACAAAGACTGTTGATTTTTGTGCATTGATTTTATACCCTGCTACTTTGCCAAAATCTTCTGTGAGTTCCAATAGTCTCTTAGTAGAGTTCTTTGGGTCCCCTAAATAAAGAATCATGTCATCTGCAAAGAGGGATAGTTTGAGTTCTTCCTTCCCAATTTGTATCCCTTTGATTTCTTTTTCTTGCCTAATAGCTCTGGCTAGAACTTCCAGAACTATATTGAATAGCAGTGGTGAGAGTGGGCATCCCTGTCTGGTACCAGATCTCAGTGGAAATGCTTCCAACTTTTCCCCATTCAATAGGATGTTGGCTGTGGGTTTTTCATAGATTGCTTTGATTGTATTGAGGAATGTTCCTTCCAAACCCAGTTTGCTTAGAGTTTTCATCATGAACGGGTGTTGTATTTTATCAAATGCTTTCTCGGCATCTATTGAGATAATCATATGGTTTTTCTTCTGCAGTCTGTTAATGTGGTGTATCACATTGATTGTCTTGCGCACATTAAACCATCCCTGCATACCAGGGATAAATCCCACTTGGTCTGGGTGGGTGATCTTTCTGATGTGTTGTTGCATTCTATTGGCCAGAATTTTATTGAGGATTTTTGCATCTATGTTCATCAGGGATATTGTTCTGTAATTCTCTTTCAGTGCTGCATCTTTTTCCGGCTTAGGAATTAAGGTGATGCTGGCTTCATAGAAAGAATTTGGGAGGATTCCCTCTTCTTCGATTGTTCTGAATAGTTTGAGAAGAATTGGAGTCAGTTCTTCTTTAAATGTCTGGTAGAATTCAGCAGTGAATCCATCTGGTCCTGGGCTTTTCTTTGTTGGGAGGGCCTTTATTACTGTTTCAATTTCTGTCTCAGTTATGGGTCTGTTTAGGTTTTCGATGTCTTCCTGGTTCAATTTAGATAGGTTGCATGTGTCCAGGAATCTATCCATTTCTGATAGGTTTCCCTGTTTGCTGGCATACAAGTCCTTGTAATAGTTTCTGATGATTCTTTTTATTTCTGTGGTGTCTGTTGTTACATTTCCTTTTTCATCTCTGATTTTATTGATTTGGGTCTTTTCTCTTCTTTTTTTAGTTAGTTGGGCCATTGGGGTGTCAATTTTGTTTATTTTTTCAAAAAACCAGCTCCTCGTTTGGCTGATTTTTTGGAATGTTTTTCTTGATTCAATCCTGTTGATTTCTTCTCTGATTTTAATTATTTCTCTTCTCCTACTAGTTTTGGGTCTGGTTTGCTGTAGGTTTTCTAGATCCTTGAGGTGAATTGAAAGCTCATCCATTTGGTGCCTTTCCAATTTCTTGATGTAGGCACCTATTGATATAAACTTCCCTCTTAACACTGCTTTTGCTGCGTCCCATAAGTTTTGGTATGTTGTGCTGTTATCCTCATTTACTTCCAGAAAGTTTTTGATTTCTCTTTTGATTTCTTCTATGACCCATTGTTCATTCAGGAGCATGTTGTTCAATCTCCATGTGTTTGCGTATGCTCTTGGAATTCCTGAGTTGCTAATTTCCAACTTCATTACTTTGTGGTCTGAGAAGCTGCATGGTATGATTCTAATTCTTTTGAATTTGCTGAGACTTGCTTTATGGCCTAGTATGTGGTCAATCCTAGAGAAGGTTCCATGTACTGCTGAGAAGAATGTAAAATCTTTAGCTGTAGGATTGAAAGTTCTGTATATATCTGTTAGATCCATTTGGGCTATAGTGTCGTTTAAATCTACTGTATCCTTGTTGATCTTCTGTCCTATTGATCTGTCTATTTCTGAGAGTGGAGTATTGAAGTCCCCCTGTACTATTGTATTGGGGTCTAAGTCTCCCTTTAAGTCCGTTAACAAATCGTTTAGATAAACCGGTGCCCTGTAGTTAGGTGCATATACATTGATAATTGTTATATCTTCTTGTTGAATTGATCCCTTAATCATTATGTAGTGTCCCTCTTTGTCTCTCTTAACAGTTTTTGTGGTAAAGTTTATGTTGTCTGAAATTAAGATGGCTACGCCTGCTCTTTTTTCATTTCTGTTGGCATGGTGTATCTTTTTCCAGCCTTTCACTTTCAGTCTGTATGGATCTTTGTTGGAAAGATGTGTTTCTTGTAAGCAGCAAATAGATGGGTTTTGTTCCTTAACCCAATCAGCCAATCGGTGTCTTTTAACTGGACAGTTCAGGCCATTCACGTTCAATGTGACTAATGATAAGTGGTAACTTTGCCCTGCCATTTGCCAAAGATAAGTTCTAATATATGCTTTGAATTCCCTGTGATCTTTTGCTGTGAGCTTTCCTTCCTTGGTTTCCTTCCTTTACCTTCTTTCATATTGATGACCGTGTTTCTTTGTTTCTGTGTGTAACACATCTTTAAGCATCTTTTGCAGGGCTGGACGAGTGGCAACAAATTCTTTCAATTTCTGTTTGCTATGAAAAGTCTTTATTTTACCTTCATTCACAAATGATAGTTTTGCAGGATATAATATTCTGGGCTGGCAGTTGTTCTCTCTTAGTACCTGGGCTATATCTCGCCATTCCCTCCTAGCTTGTAGAGTTTCTGATGAGAAGTCAGCTGTGAGTCTGATTGGAGATCCTCTGAGAGTAATCTGACGTTTCTCTCTTGCACATTTTAGGATCTTTTCTTTATGTTTCACTGTGGAGAGTTTAATTACAATGTGTCGTGGTGAGGATCTCTTTTGGTCGTGTTTATTAGGGGTTCTGTGGGCTTCCTGTACTAGGATTTCTCTGTCCTTCTCCAAACCTGGGAAATTTCTGCTAATATCTCACTAAAAAGGCCTTCTAATCCTTTCTCCCTCTCCATGCTTTCAGGAACTCCTAGAACCCGAATGTTGGGTTTGTTAATAGTATCCTGAAGATTCCCGACAATATGTTTTAGATTTCTAATTTCCTCTTCTTTTCTTTGGTCTGACTGTATCCTTTCCTGTTCTCTGTCTTCTAAGTCCGATATTCTCTCTTCTGCTTCACCCATTCTGTTTGTAAGGCTCTCTATTGTGTTTTTCATTTGATCTATTGAATTCTTCACATCAGTCACTATCCCAGTTTCCTGTTGTACTAGTTGTTTCGTTTCATTTTGATTCCTCCTTAATATTTCATTTTCACGAGAGAGATTTTCTATATTGTCCATTAAGGATTTCTGTAGTTCAAGAATTTGTTTTTGAGAACTTCTTAATGTTCTTATCAATTTTTTGAGATCTGCTTCTTGCATTTCTTCTATATCATCATCCTCATAATCTTGAATTGGGGTGTTTTTCATTTGAGGGCTTCATGGTGACTTCCTTGTTTTTATTACCTTGGTTTTTGCGTTTGTTATTTGGCATATTGGAGATATTTGGTTTCTTCACTGTGGTGCTTTTTCTTGTTATACTATGACTCTAGATTAAGAGGACTGTCTGTTTTTGATGGAGCCTTAGGGCTTGAGATGGGTGTGGCCTGAGAGCTCTGTTTGGTGTGCCAAAGGTGACACTCCCAGGTTAGGCGTGGTAAACCTCTCTCTCTCTCTCTCTTTCTTTTTTTTTTTTTTTGATTCAAAAGGGAAGTTATTCTGCACAGCTGAACGAAGTTGGAGGTAGTTAGCAGGCAAATGATATACCCACAGGAGCCAGAGATCAGAAGCTCTTTCCCAAGGACCCCACAGGGAATCTGTTCGGCCCTCAGAGTGGGCTCAAATTCTCCTTCAGTCTCCCACTGGGTTGCCAAAGTTACGGAATTGTAGCGTCTCTGGAGAGTGCTCACGTGAATTCCGTGAGTTCTCTCCCCCACCGTCTCTTTTTTCACAGTCTCGGTTCAGTAGCACCACAAATTTACTAGGTCCTAATCTCCTGTTAATTTGCCCCACCCAGAGTCAGGTTTTTCTGCTAGGCTCAGGGCCGGTGCAGACCTGAGGTCGCTCTGCTTATGACGTATGTCCAAGATGGCGCCTGCTCTTTGTCTTGCTCGCCCTTGAGAGGTGAGCGGAGAGAGAGAAACCCGTGTCCGTACCAGTCACCTTTTTTTTTTTCCTCTCTCCCCCCCCCCCCCGGGGTCGTTCCCTCTAGTCTCCTCTCTCCGCTTGTCTTCCGGTGTCTCGGGCTATTGAGGTTCGGCTCACCTCGCGTTCCAGCGCTGGTGTGTTGAGTCTGCCGCTGGTGTCCCGAACTGTGGACTCCCACGCCCTCCACGCAGGTCCGCTCCCCTTCCAGTGCTGATGTGTGGACTCGGAGCCCTGGACGTCCCAAGTCTCCCCGCTGTTGTCTGTGTGGCATGCACTCCCCTTCGAGCACTGGCGCGCAGAGCCTGCAGCTTGCGCAGCTCGGTCCCGTGGCTTGGCTTCCGCGGCTCGGCCCCGCGGCTCGGCCCCGCGGCTCGGCTTCCGCGCGGTGGGCGACCTTGTTCTCCCAGTAGGTCCTCCAATTCACGACCACTCAATCCAGAAGGGTTTCCTCTGCAATATTTTCCTGGTTCTTTTTTCTGAGGCTACCGTAACTCCCCTTTTATTAAACTAAATTTTCCCGGACTATCGGTGCGCGCCCTCACTATTCCGCCATCTTGGCTCTGCCCCGATAATTCAAATTTTAAAATTAGCCCACAGGATTTTTAAACATGGTTTGATATTCTGATGCTTTTTTTTATTTACCTTTTTAATCTGTTTTGGGAAAAATAATTGAGGAATTTTAAAGTTTTGGGATTTACCTCTTTAAAATTGTGAAAATAAACTTTTCTAACACTGATGTGAAAGTAATCCCTACTTTGTGCAATTAAATCTATGTCAGAGCATGTTATATGGTAATGTTATGTAGGAAATTTTGTGATATAAAAGTTAATGTCACTAATTAATATGTTCATTTTTTAATGGCTTCTTAATCCAACCATTGTTGACCATCCCACCTCAGCCTGGCACTCTGAGTCTTACCATTCTTGGAACTTATACTACTTGTCAAGTCTTATGGTCTACTTGTGCTTCTGTGTTGCTGAACTAGCAATTGCTCTGTGATGTATTTTGTGCTGGAATGGAGCAGAGAAACTGTGTGCAGCACTGTTCATGTTTAACCCTACCCTCGAGAATGCCTGAGAAACTCACTCTATTCCCAGCTCTCAAGAGAAACAAAATAAATCCTTTCCCTCTGTTGGCAAAAAAAAAGTTTCCTCACATACGTTTTGACTGTAAGACATTTAAAATATACCAAACTTAAAAATCCTCAAATCCAAAGAAATATAGTAAAGATGAGACAATGACTTTTATGGGAAAAAGTATTGTGTTTTTATAGTTAAAATGTTTTCCAGAGGCTGGCATTGTGGTATAGTGTGTAAAGCTTCTGCCTGTGATGTCAGCATCTCACATAGGCACTGGTTCATGTCCCAGATGCTTCTCTTCTGGGCCAGATTCTTGCTAATGTCCTGATAAAGAAGTGAAGGATATCCCAGATGTGTGAGCCCCTGCTACTCATATGGAAGATCAGATGATGGTTCTGGCTCCTAGCTTGACCTTGGACCAGCCTTTGCTGTTGTGGCCATTTGGTGAGTAAAACAGTGGATGGAAGACATCTCTTTTTATCTCTCTTTCTGTAACTCTGGATTTCAAATAAATAAATACATAATAAAAAATTTCCAAATAAATCACTTCTGATGGTTTGTGTGTTTATAAGACAAGCTAAATTTTCAATTATCAGTCAATGTTTTAACAATGGTGTCAATGTTTCTATCTAGTTGTGCTCCACAATGTGCAAAGGAAAATATAAGCTTGGTATTTTGATGTAGTGAATTTCTTCCTTAATGTGACATTATGTTGTTTACTAATGATTCTCACATTTTAATGAGTTATTTTTTGAGCCAAAAGTAAAATAAACACATATCCATAATTTAATAAAAGTTTCAAAGAAAAACTTACTGATATGGCAATTCTCTTAATCTATTTCATGCTGCTATAACCCAATAACACAGGAAAAAAGGAAAATATTCAAAATGAAATTACATCAACCTAATAAACTTCTATACAGCACAGGAAGCAACAAAAAGAAGAGAAACTGACAGAGTGGGGGAAAATATCTGTGAATTACATCTGGTAAATGATTAATATTCATAAAATATAATGAGCTCATGAAATTCAACATTAACAAAACAAACAATCCTTAAAGAGATGGACAACAAACATGAATGGACATTTTTAAGAGGAAGGAATACAAGTGGTCAACAGCATAAGAAAAAATCCTCAGAAACACTAGCCATCAGGGAAATGCAAATAATACTACAATGATATCTCAATTTCAATAAAATTGATATCACCCAACAATCTTTCGTTATCTCAACTTAAAGCAAATTACCTTGAAGCAGTGGTAAAATGACAGATCTCTCCTTTAATGTGATCTTTAAGCTTAGAGCACATTATTTTCCTAAAATTACTTTATTTTCAAAGTCTCATTAAATTGGTTGATTCATGACTGACGTTTAAAAACACTCAATTTTCCTTCTCTTCTAGAAATCATCACTTTGCTGAACATTATTTTCCTTTTTTAAAGATTTGCTTTATTTACTTGGAAGTCAGAGGGAAGAAGAAGAAGGAGAAAGAGAAGGAGAAAAAAGAGAGAGAGAGAAAAAGAGAGAGAGAGAGAGAGATCCTCTATCCACTGATTCACTCTTCAAATGGCCACAACAGCTGGAGCTGGACCAATACAAAGCCATGACCCAGGAGCTTCTAAATCTTCCACATGGATGCAGGGGCCCTAGTACTTCGGTCATTCTCCACTGCTCTCTCAACTGGGAAGTTGGATCAGAAGTGGAGCAGCTAGGACTCAAACCAGAACCCATATAGAATACTGGCTTCACAGGTGGCAGCTTTACCCACTACACCATGGTGCTAGACCCAAGCATTATTTTCTAATAATTTTTAATGAGATAATCTGCTTTCATGGTGTTTCTAGCTACTACAGGTAAGAATTTTATAAAATATTTGCCACTGCATAGAAAAGTTATTTCAATTTAATTAAAAGAATTTGCTTTTCTTATTAATCTTCACATTTCAAGATTTGTTTTGTTTGTTTCTTGCAGCATTTCTCTTCATGGTATACATTTCCTTGCTGGAAAGGTTGACATGGGTCCTGTGGACATAACAAGTCACACCTGGAATACAAGAACCTTGGTAAAATAAAGGTATTTTATCAAATATTTATGTGGTACTTCAAAATGTTCAAGGAGTAGCGGTTTAGCAGTTGGTCTAGCCACCACTTGGAATGCCCACATATCACATCAGAGTATCAAGTCCTACCTCTGCTTCTCATCCATCTTTCTAGTAATGTGCAGGGGAGGTAGTAGATGGTGACCAAAGTGCTTGTATTACTGCCACCCATATGATAGACCACAAAGGGGTTCCTGGTCTTGGGTTTAGACTGGCCTAGCCCTGGCTGTTGCAGGCATATGGGGACAAACCAGAGTATGGAAGGAAGACAGATCTCTTTCAGTCACTCTGCCTTTTAAATAAGCTTATATATTTGTAAATATTTTGGGGGACAGAATTGTGTTGCAGTGGGTAAAGCCACTGCCTGTGATGGCAGCATCCTATATGGGTAACGGTTTGAGTCCCAGCTGCTCCACTTCTGACCCAAATCCCTGACAACGGCCTGGGAAAATCAGCAGAAGATGGCTCAACCCTTTGGCCCTTGCCACCACATGGGTGACCCAGATGAAGCTCCTGGTTCCATAGTTTGAACTGACCCAGCCCAGGCCATTGAAGCCATCTGGGAATTGAACTAGCATATAGAAGGTCTCCCTCTCCCTCTCCCTCTCTCCCTCCCTCTCTCCCTCTCTCCCTCCCTCTCCCTCTCCCTCTCTCCCTCTCTCCCTCCCTCTCCCTCTCCCTCTCTCCCTCCCTCTCTCCCTCTCTCCCTCCCTCTCTCCCTCTCTCCCTCCCTCTCCCTCTCTCCCTCCCTCTCTCCCTCTCTCCCTCCCTCTCTCGTTCTCTCCCTCTCTCCCTCTCTCCTTTCCTCCTTCCCTCCTTTTCTCCCCATCTCTATCTGTAACTCTTTCAAATAAATAAATAAATACTTAAAACATTTTTAAATCTTCATAAAATGAAACTAAAATATGAGGCAATTTTGGTGTAATACCAATTTTGAAATTCATATTTTTTTATTTTATGCATTTTCCATATATTATTAAAATCCCTTTTTGCCAAAAAGTTGTAACATAGTAAACTCATACTTTTAATTCTGTTTTTCATGAACTTTTTAAAGCCCCCTCACATATGTTTCACTTACTTTACTGTGCAAGATAGCACAGACAGGACTGCTGTTCCCATCTATATCTGGAGTTCTGCTGCATAAGCATCTATAGCTGTACTCCTAAGTATCTTCTTTGGTTTTGGTTACACAATAAAGATTGCACTTTTTTACCATCAAAATTTGAAAGAATACATCTCTGACCGCATCCTATTTACCAGGACTATTAAGTGACCTATAGAAAACTATACTGGATAGTTGGAACTATACTTTTTCTTTAATGTTGAGGCAGGTATCCAAAGCATGGCAAACAAATAAAATCTGCATGCAGACAGTAAGAACCTTTTACCATAATATTCTGGAACCCATAGTTTTCATCCCTCAAAACACATGAAATAGTCTCTTTTTCCCATCTTTATAATTTAAATAATAAATTTTCCCCTGAATAAGTTCACAAGTGACTTCGACACAATTTTTACAAATAGACTTTGGACAGGTGATTGACACAGCCATTAAAATGCTACTTTGGATACCTGCATGCCATATTGGAATGCCTGATTTGAGTTCCAGCTCCTTTGTTTTCTATCCCACTCCCTGCTAACATGAACTGTGGGATGCAGCAGGATCTTTGCCACATATGTGGAAGACCAAGAGAGAGTTTCAGGTTTCTGTTTCACTCTGTTTCAACTCTGCCTATTGAGATATTTGGGGAATTAATTAGCTGATATAAGATCTCTGTCTCTTCTATCTTTCTCTCTCTGCCTTTTAAAATGTTTGTATGCTATAATAGAATCTATTTTAAAAAATCAGCAAAACCCTTTACACCAGAAACCATAAATTATGAGGAAAAAACTAAAAGTGGAGCTTACTTGTATCAATGAATTCATCTGATAGGGTAAGTTCTTTGGGTTTGGGCAGCTAATCAGGTGTGGTCACAGTATTCTTCATTTACACTAACACAGAAATCCTCTTAGGGAAATCAATCCAGCCAGAACAAACCTAACAGCATCATGAAGTCCTTGAGAAGGATACATCAGCAAGGACAATTCTGGGATTAGGTAAAACAAGGCCTAAGGCAGAAATAGATTTTGATGGACTAGTTGTTACAAGATCTTATTTGAAAAAAAAAAAAAAAACAAGATTTTGATCAAAAGCTCTAAGAAATTCAAGAAGTGGAAAATGCAGAATCACTAGAGACCTTTATGAGGTCAACATTACACATTGAATCAACTGAAAAGTATGTATTGTTACTTCAGTAGAAAATATTTTGGTTCTTAAATTGTCCATAATTTCTCATTTTAGTTTGTCAATGCATGTTGTGCCTTCAATTATGTTTCCTTTATTCAAATTTGTAAAAAATAGGCAGCATAACCAGGATTATGACTTTTAGTTGTGTTTCCACTGAATATTTTCTTCAATCAAAGCTTCCCTTCTTGATATACTCTCTGTATATCAGTAGTTTTGATTTTTAAGCAGTCCCTCTGTTTCAGAGTTAGTCTTTCTTTATAAAGCATGTAAATTATTTCTATATACCTTTGACATTGATTTGAGTTCCAGCAAAATCACTCTCCTAATATAATTATCTGCAGTGTTTATTCCAGAAATGACTTAGTTACTGAATTTGAATGAAGATATTACAGCATGGTCTTTTAGGTCATGATTGCAATTTTGTAATTTTTGTTTCTCTTTCATTTTTTCCTTATTTGGTTTAATTTTTCTAACATTAGGAGCTGTAAAATAATCTTAGGTATCTCCATGGGCCAGTCTGATAACTTTTTTCCATTTTAAATGGGTTGCAATGCTATGTTTATTTACTGAGAGATAATGCATTTCTAAAGTTTTTTATCATTATATAAAATGAACAAGTATAATTTTATAGACAGGGTACCATTTTATTTTTATTTAATAAAAACAGGCACTGCTATAAATCTCAACTATTCTTGCTTTATGAGAGAGTACAGTATATCTTTTTGCTTTTTTCATTTTTATGTTTAAGATCTATTTATTATATTATTTTACAATCATAAATATAAAAATTCACTGATTTACAGACTGCTTCTCTCACCCCTAGCCTTAAGGGTGAGTAGGGAGTAGTGGCCCATGAGAGCCTTCTGAAAGTAATAGTGGTTTCCTCTTGAACTCAATGTTAAACTCTAATACTCTAGATCGTCTTTTAGGTGCTCTATTAGTTATCACAGATCAGGGAGAAAATATGGTATTTGTCCTTTGGAACAGGCGTATTTCACTAAGTATAATGTTTTCTAGTTTCTTCCATTTTGTTGCAAAAGACAGGATTTCCTTTTTTTTTTTTTTTTTTTTGCTGCTGTGTAGGTGTACATATTCCATAATTTCCTTATCAAGTCTTACATTGACAGATATTTGGGTTGATTCCATACTTAGCTATTGAGAATTGAGCTGAAAGAAACATGGGGGTACAGGTAAGTCTTTCACATACCTATCTCATTTCCCTTGGGTAAATTCCCTGCAGTGGGATGGCTGAGTCATATGGTAGGTCTATATTCAAATTTCTGAGATATCTCCATCCTGTCTTCCACAGTGGCTGTAGCAGTTTACATTCCCACCAACAGTGGATTAGGGTACCTTTTTTCCACATCCTTGCCAGCATTTTTTGCTGGTTGATTCCTGTACAGGAGCCATTGTAACTAGGGTAAGGTGAAATCTCATTGTGGTTTTGATTTGCATTTCCCTGATGGCTAGTGATCTTGAGCATTTTTTTCATGTGCTTGTTGGCCATTGAGATTTCTCCTGTTAAAAAATGCCTGTTTAAGTCCTTGGCTCATGTTTTCAATGGATTTTTTGTTTTGTGGTTATTGCATTTCTTGAGCTCTTTATAGATTCTGGATATTAATCCTTTATCATCTGCATAGTTTGCAAATAATTTCTCCCATTCTGCGGGTTACCTCTTCACTTTGCTGAGTGTTCCTTTTGCAATGCATAAGCTTTTCAGTTTGATGTAATCCCATTTGTCAATTTTGGCTTTGATTGCCTGTGTTTCTGGGCTTTTTTTTCCAAGAACTATTTGCTTATGCCAATATCTTGCAGTGTTTCCCCAATGTTCCCTAATAATTTGAGAGTATCAGACTGTAGATTTAAGTTTTTGATTGATTTTGAATGGGTTTTTGTGTAAAGTGTTAGGTAGGGGTCTTTCTTCATACTTCTACATGTGGAGATCCAGTTTTCCCAGCACCAGTTGTTGAAGAGATTGTCTTTGCTCCAGGGATTGATTTTAGCTCCTTTGTCAAAGCTAAGTTAGTTGTAGATGCTTAGGTTGATTTCCAGAGTTACTCTTCTTTCCCATTAGCATATCCATCCATATCCATCTATTTTTGGAAGAGTGCCAAGATGTTTTCAATATGATTGTGTTGAAATATGGTCTTCCATCCACTGGTTTGCTCTCCAGATGACTGCAACAGCCAGAGTTGTGTCAATCTGAAGCCAGGAGCCAGAAGCTTCCTCCAGGTCACCTACATGGGTTTAGGGACCCAAGCACTTAGGCCATCTTCTACTGCTTTCCCAGGCCATAGCAGAGAGTTGGATCAGAAGTGGAGAAGCTGGGACTTGAACTGGTTCCCATATGGGATGATGGCACTGCAAGCAGTGGCTTCACCTGGTACACCACAGTGCTGACCCCCACTGATTTAAAATTATCATGAATAAATAGTAAACTACAAAGTATTGGAACATCTGTATGCATATGAACTTATGTTGATATCAATTTAACATGAGTCATTACAAATTTAGAACAATGTGTATAATCCCCATAATAATGATGAGAACATTTTTATATATAAAAAAGGAAATGAGAAAGTAATCAGGATGAGTCTGTACAAAAAAGACACCCAGTTGTATGCAAAGAAAGCCAATAAAGTAGGCAAAATGGTAAAAGAAAATATAAGACCTAGAGAAAACACATAGCAAAATTATAAAACTAAGTGCTTTTTTACCATAATTAATTTGCCAGTACATGGATAAAACTTCCCAGTGAGAAATATTGGTATCATGAATGAATAAATAGCAACAGTGGTTAAGTAATATAGTGTGAATAAGAAACTCACTTCAAATATAATCATATTCATACTTCAAAACTGAAAGCATGAGAAAAAGGTATTTCATGCAAATAGCAATCAAAAGAGAGTAGAAGATGCTATATCACTATAAAAAAGTAGCATTTGTGACAAAAACTGCTATGAGACAAAGAAAGATAAAATATGAAAAGTGGTCACTCTACTAATACCTATAAATTTATAAAGGTGCATTCACCAATATTTGTACCTCTAAATACAGAAAGCAGACACTGATGCAGTTAGAGTGATAAAAAGACATCTCTATAAGACTAGAGATGTTAGCACCCTACATTCAATAGTGAACAGAAAAACCAGAGAGTAGTTCAAGAAGAAAAAATAGGACTAGAGTAATACTTTAGATTAAGTGGAACATATATGTACACGCATGCATGTGTATGTGTATACATGTATGTGTGTGTGTGTGTCCCACATAGGAACAGTAGAATAACATTTAGTATAAGTGCATACAAAATGTTTTCCAAGGCAAAGCATGTTGGAATACAATACTAGTGTTGATAAGTTATAAGCCTGCAATCATTCCACTTATCATTTGGGGTCATGTGAAACAAAATAAATCAGTAGCAATGAAAGTGGGAAAACTTACCAATATATGGAGATTAACCAGTTGGTTAAAAAATGATGATGAAGGAAGCTAGAAAATATCCTGATAAAATGGAAACACAGTGTACTAAACCAATGGGATGCAGCAAAAACAGTGCAAAAATGGAGATGCATAGCTCTAAGCAATCACATTAAAAAAGAAAAAATGCGAATCAAATGTCTAGGTTTTTAACTTATGCAGTAAAAAAAGAACCCAGTAAACTCAAAGATAGCAGAAGAAAATAACAGATTATAGCATAGATATACAGCTCAGAGAAGTGAATAACAATGAAGAAAATAAATGAAACTAAGATTTGATTATTCAAAATGGTGAACATTCACCAACATTGGCACAGCAGTTAAGACACCACTTAGGGAACCATATCACATATCTGAGTGCCTGGTTTGTACCCCAGCTTCTCTGCTTCTGATGCATGTAATTACTAAGGCACACCTGTGAGGCAGTAGATGATGACTCAACTGCTTGCACTGCTGCCAACTATGTGGGAGCTCCATATTGAGTTCTGGGCTCCTGGCTTCAGTCTGGCTCAGTCTTAGCTGTTGAAGATACTGGGGAAGTGAATCAGAGGACAGCAGATCTCTCTCTCTCTATCTCTCTCTCTCTCACACACACACACACATTTGAATAATAATGAAAGTATTTTGAAATGTAAATAATTTTAAAAGACAAGCAAAATTTACTAACTTGTATCAGAGTTAAGAAAAAATGGAAATAAAATAACAAAAATAAAATAAATCAACAAATCAGCAAAAAAAATGAGGGGGCATTGCTACAGTTTTTCACAAATGGAAAGAATTGTAGGAGAATGTTGTCAACAATTATATACCTATAAATGAAACAATCTAATAAAAATGGACAAATTTCAAGAAGCACATTCTATCAAGAATATGTTACAAAGAAACAGAAAATTTCAATTGAGTTTAATGAGAAAATAGCAGAGATATATTAAATTATGGGAGATATTACTCATGAATTAATAATGAAACCCAACTATAAAGATAAATCAAAAGACAAAATGCCTTGGTTGATTAATTGTAAAAAAATGCAAAATAATTAATAGTAGTATTTCCCAAACACATAAAATTAAGAGGAGGAAAAATTCTAATTGATTATATGAGACAAGCAATACCCTGATTAAAAAAAATCAGGCAAAGCCACTAGAAGAAAGAGGAAACCAAAAAACTATACCTCCTGTGAATACTGATACAAAAAGTCTGTACAAAACAATACCAAAATAAATGCAACAGTTATTTAAAAGATTTCATACAAAAGCTTTATTCTTGTAAAGTAAGGTTAGTTAAACATGCGAAAATGAATCATTGTATTAATGTCACATTAACAAGCTTGAAGGGAAAAATACAAAAATTTAAACTGATGCAGAAAAAAGATTTGTCACAACATCCTTTCATGATATAGAGACTCCACAAAGTAGTAATAGAGGGAAACTACCTCAACATAATAAAGCCAAATATGAAAAAAAAAACAAAGTTACCATCAACCATACTGAAGTAAATTTTAAGATCAGGTACAAGATGGGGTCGGCACCGTGGCTCACTTGGTTAATCTTCCGCCTGTGGCTCTGGCATCCCATATGGGTGGCAGGTTCTAGTCCCAGTTGCTCCTCTTCCAGTCCAGCTCCCTGCTATGGCCTGGGAAAGCAGTAGAAGATAGTCCAAGTGCTTGGGCACCTGCACCCACGTGGGAGACCAGGAAGAAGCACCTGGCTCCTGGCTTCGAATCGGCACAGCACCGGCTGTAGCGGCCATTTGGGGAGTGAACCAATGGAAGGAAGACCTTTCTCTCTCTCTCTCTCTCTCTCACTCTGACTCTCTATAACTCTACCTGTAAAATAAATAAATAAATAAATAGAAAAAAGGAAAAAAAAGATCAGGTACAAGGTAAAATTGCTGACTTTCAACATTTGCAATATACATAGTCCTGAATCCCACAGATGGAGGCTGGAAGAAATGCCAAGCTCTAAGAGCAAGATGAGGGCACACTGTGGCAGCCTGTGCCACTGGTGATATTGCATGAAGGAGAACTTTGTGGACTGCACTGACTTTGAACCAAGCCTGTAGACCTAGTGAGAAGGAGGGTATCCACCTAATCTAGTAAAGGAAAAGCACATTTTTTCCTCCCCATTCACACACAAGGATGCTGTCAATCATTGGAAAGAATGTACAATCTTGATACCAGTACAAGCTGTATTGGCTCTCATGTGCATGACCTGGGGAGTTTACCAGACAAAAAAAAGCCATGTTTCCCACTGACTTTGAGTCTGGCTGGGAGAGTTGAGGGGGCACCCACTTAGGATTGACAGGTGCCCTCAACCTCTCAATCTATCATAGACTCTGGGGCTCAAACTACCAAAGTGGAGTACCCAGAAGCAGCTGACTCTGGAAATGACTCTGCTTTCTCCATGGACAGGGTAGGCTCATTGAGACAGAGAGAGGATTCTCTGCACCCCATGACCATGGGAAATCTGTGACTACAAGATAAAGCATGAGGCCTAGCTGGGTCCCTGGGAAGTTACTGTGTCTGGAATCAGAGGCTCAGAACTCTCCGACTGCCTGGGATAGGTCACTACTGAGGGTTCTATGCTCACTCTGAAGACTGCAGAGATCTTTTTTGCAGTTCATGCTCACT
This sequence comes from Oryctolagus cuniculus, assembly GCF_964237555.1. NCBI lineage: Eukaryota > Metazoa > Chordata > Mammalia > Lagomorpha > Leporidae > Oryctolagus > Oryctolagus cuniculus. Next base: position 50,765,803 of record NC_091442.1, on the reverse strand, counting down.
GTAGGATAATCCTGGGCATCTGCCAATTTAGAAGAAAGGAGGTGAGGTTGTGATTATAGCAATAGGCATGATCAGACCCTCCCACCTACTGTCAATAGAGATCTACCGAGCCCAACTTTGCTGTCACTTTGGCTTCTAACCCCTGCCTTGAGCACTGACCAGAGCTACCTGGCCCTGATGAGCGCACATCTCCAGGTATCCACTGAAGAAACAGACACTCCACTAAGCCACAGAGGCACAGGTCAAGGATAAAACATACCACTGAAAAGAATGATGAAGAATATCAATCAAACTGCAAATATGAATGTACATCCTCCTCAAAATAGATCAGGTTCATAGTTGTATTTAAAATATAGCAAGCTGATTTCTTTGATTGAAGTCAGGTGTCATGCTGAAAGAGCAAGATGCATAGAGTACCTCCAAAAATGGCACTGGGAATGAAGACACAACACAAAAAAAATTAGGGAAATCTAGATACTCACCCAAAGTGACATGTAGTCTTCAGAACCAATTACAAATTTATTCAAACAACCTTACTATAAGACATTATTTTTCCTAAAACACAAGTGCATTTCCATATTAAATAATATATCAATACAACTCTTTATATTTAAAGAGAAGCATCTTCAAAATAGTGCACTTACTTTTCCAATTAAAGATTGACCATTTGGTTGCTGTGATAATTTATCTCTCTCATATATCAAAAATAATAAAAAGAATCCCGCAAATTAGAAACAGAACAAAAAGTATACTCTCAGAATTGAATTATCAATCTGGTGTAATTGGCTCTTAGCTACTACCCACAAAAAGTGTGATATTAACATAAAATCAGACAAACATAGAAGACTTGAGAAGTTCCAAAATCCTGGATCCTGGTTTAGCCTGGCCCAGTCCCACACAATGAAGCTATATGGGGAGTGAACCAGCATTTGGAAGATTCTCTCTCTCTCTCCCTCTCTTTCTGTAACTCTGTCTTTCAAATAAAGTTTAAAGAATCTTTAAAATTTTTTTATATTTTGAAAGACAAACTGATGTGTTTTTATTTGAAAAATACATAATCTTACAAGGAAAAGATATTCTGAGGAACTTGCTAAGAATAAAATTCAGAATTCTGCTGAATATAAAAGATGCAAGTATCAATTACATTTCTGTATAGTAGCAATAAACATTCTGAAAAGATAATTAACATTGACGTTCAAGGTAGCATCAAAGTGTAAATAAACTAAGAAATTTAAGAAAAATGTTGGGATTTTGTACTGGAAAAATAAAAAATCATACATTTTTTAAAATAAAGCAGTGATTCCAATGAGATATTTTGAAATTACAACAAAGACATGATTACCATTAGTCATTAGGGAAGTGCAAATCAAAACATAAGGAACATATCATTTAAGATTCAGTAAAATGACTCTGATTCAGCCATAGATAAACATTGCAGGGACATAGAGAAAATGGAAACTTCATATACTTCCAATAAGATAGCGCAATTCCATGAGAAAGAATTTAGCAGTTTCTAAGCAGGTTCTACATGGGACTATTTTTACCTCTGCAGTTTCTCTCCCAGGTATGCCAAAAGACACAGAATCCACATGCACACAAAGGAGCACTGCAGCAATATTAGTGAAAGACAAATATGAAAGCAACTCAAATATTGATGTGTAACAAAAACAGTCTGTAATATATCTTGTATAATGATATACTGTTTGGGAGTCAAAATTAATTAACAAATGACACAAAATTAAAAACTCAAGAGAAGAAATATGAAACAAAACTCAACATATTGTAACACTGTATGATTCCAATTATAGCACATGTCCAGAGAAGATCAATCTTTTGATTGGTTTAGATTAATTCCTGCTGGGGCTGTGGGTGAATGAGGTATTACTACAAATAATATGTAGTATTTAGGGATTAATGAAATTGCATTAACATTAGAATGTGGTTATGATTATGTAATTCCCAAAATAGTACAAAGCATGGAACACTTACTTAAAACATGGGATAAATAGGACTGGGAAGACAGGCTCCTGAATTTGGGCTTTGCAGAAGAAATTGAAGACCAACCGATATGATGGCATTCGTACATTGTACAGAAGAACAAATGAAAATATGCTCATTTTGGTTCAAAAATATTTAAAACTATTGAGTGGCCTTGTCGTCCGCCTTTCTCTTCTTGCGTTGACGCCGCCCCTCTCTCGTCAGCCTCCGGCCCGCCGGCTCCTCAAACCCGAGCACCATGCCTTCAATAAAGTTGCAGAGTTCTGATGGAGAGATTTTTGAAGTTGATGTAGAAATTGCCAAATAGTCTGTGACTATCAAGACCATGTTGGAAGATTTGGGGATGGATGATGAAGGAGACGATGACCCGGTTCCTCTACCAAATGTTAATGCAGCAATATTAAAAAAGGTCACTCAGTGGTGCACTCACCACAAGGATGACCCTTCTCCTCCTGAAGACAATGAGAACAAAGAAAAGCGAATGGATGATATCCCTGTTTGGGACCAGGAATTCCTGAAAGTTGACCAAGGAACACTTTTTGAGCTTATTCTGGCTGCAAACTACTTAGACATCAAAGGTTTGCTGGACCTTACGTGCAAGACTGTTGCCAATATGATCAAGGGGAAGACTCCTGAGGAGATTCGCAAGACCGTCAACATTAGGAATGACTTTACTGAAGAAGAAGAAGCCCAGGTACACAAAGAGAACCAGTGGTGTGAAGAGAAGTGAAATGTTGTGCCTGGCACTGTAACACTGTAAGGATTGTTCCAAATACTAGTTGCACTGCTCTGTTTATAATTGTTAATATTAGGCAAACATAGACAAATGCAGCAGCAAATCATTTGTTTTAGCAGAATATTGTCCTCACTGCATGTGTAGTTTGAGTACAGATTCCAAACCCGAGTTTCGTCTAGTATGATTGAAAGTTCCTGTTTACTTTGCTCTGAATAAAACTGAACTGTGGGTCCTCGATAGAAAGTGGCATTTGGGGCATCCTCTCTTCTCGCAGAGTGATTGCTGCCTAGTTTATTGTCCAGTTAAATTGAGTGATCTTTTAAAAGTTGGCACTGTAAATAAAACAACTTCCAAAAAGTTTTCTGAAATAGAAAAAAAAAAACTATAACATGAGGGGCCTTACGATTCATGGACAATGTCTAGTGTGAAAGAACTATGCATGTTTCAGATTTCTTATTTGATATTGCCCTACTTCAAATTAATTCTATATACACTTAAGGAACTACTACACTTTCATTATGTGAAACAATTTAAAAGATGTATTAATTACCAATTTAAGGTAAAGTACTGCCTGCTACTTGCTCTACTTGGCCTGGGAAAAAAACAATTCTGTTACTTTCAGATTATCTTTGTCTTAATAAAATAATTCCTAAGGTCACAATAATAGTTGTGATGCTAATTTAAATACTTTAACACCTCTTAGCCTTATACACGTAGTAATATACAGTTTTAAGCTTTGTTTTTGTTGACAATAATTATACATATCTACAGGCTGCAGTGTAGATTTTAATCCATCATATAATCAGTAATTATCACATCAGAATAAGCAACATTTTCCCTTCTCTGACATTACACCTTATAATCAGAGCCTTGGAACACATTGCTTCTATTTGCTCATAAAAGAAAGAATACATTATGATGTACTATAGTCACTACACCACTCTATGTAACACTCAGACCTCACTCCTATAATCTGACTCTGATTTGGTACCAATAACCCCAAGTAGTTTCTAACAAGTTTTTTAATTAGTTTGAAATAAAAAGATATACAGAGAGAGACAAAGAGAAAAAAGAATACTCCCATCCAGTGGTTCATTTAACAAATGAATAAAACAGGCCGGCGCCGCGGCTCACTAGGCTAATCCTCCGCCTAGCGGCGCCGGCACACTGGGTTCTAGTCCCAGTTGGGGCGCCGGATTCTGTCCCGGTTGCCCCTCTTCCAGGCCAGCTCTCTGCTGTGGCCAGGGAGTGCAGTGGAGGATGGCCCAGGTGCTTGGGCCCTGCACCCCATGGGAGACCAGGAGAAGCACCTGGCTCCTGGCTCCTGCCATCGGATCAGCGCGGTGAGCCGGCCCCTGCGCGCCGGCCGCGGCAGCCATTGGAGGGTGAACCAACGGCAAAGGAAGACCTTTCTCTCTGTCTCTCTCTCTCTCACTGTCCACTCTGCCTGTCAAAAAAATAAAAAAAAATAAAAAAAAAATAAAAAAAAACAAATGAATAAAACAGCTCTGGCTGTACCAGACTTAAACCAGTATTTAGATATGGCACCAAATGCACAGGTGATAAAAGAAATTAGGACTGTAAAAACGACAACCAAAAAAATTCTGTATACCAAAGAAAAAACTAAAAAGAGAAAGCAAAGAATGGGAGAAAGTATTGGCAAACTTATTATGATTAAAGGGATAATACAATGCTATTTTGATTTTTTTATATTTTTTTAACTTTTATTTAATGAATATAAATTTCCAAAGCACAGCTTATGGGTTACAAAGGCTTTTCCCCCGCATAACTTCCCTCCCACCCACACCCTCCCCTCTCCCACTCCCTCTCCCCTTCCATTCACATCAAGATTCATTTTCAATTCTCTTTATACACAGAAGATCAATTTATCACATATTAAGTAAAGATTTCAATAGTTTGCACCCACACAGAAGCACAAAGTGTAAAATACGGTTTGAATACTAGTTATAGCATTAAATCACAATGTGCAACACATTAAGGACAGAGATCCTACATGAGGAGTAAGTGCACAGTGACTCCTGTTGTTGACTTAACACATTGACACTCTTATTTATGGCGTCAGTAATCACCCTAGGCTCTTCTTATGAGCTGCCAAGGCTATGGCAGCCCCCTGAGTTCACTAACTCTGATCATATTTAGACAAGGCCATGGTCAAAGTGGAAGTTCTCTCCTCCCTTCAGAGAAAGGTACCTCCTTCTTTGATGACTTGTTCTTTCCACTGGGATCTCACTCGCAGAGATCTTTCATTTAGGTTTTTTTCCCCCAGAGTGTCTTGGCTTTCCATGCCTGAAATAGTCTCATGGGCTTTTCAGCTGGATCCGCATGCCTTAAGGGCTGATTCTGAGGCCAAAGTGCTGTTTAGGACATCTGCCATTCTATGGGTCTGCTGTGTATCTCACTTCCCATGTTGGATCGTTCTCTCCCTTTTTTATTCTATCAGCTAGTATTTGCAGACACTAGTCTTGTTTATGTGATCCCTTTGGTTCTTAATCCTATCATTATGATCAATTGTGAACAGAAATTGATCACTGGGACTAGTGAGATGGCATTGGTACATGCCACCCTGATGGGATTGAATTGGAATCCCCTGGTATGTTTCTAACTCTACCGTTTGAGGCAAGTCCAATAGAGCATGTCCCAAATTGTACATCTCCTCCCTCTCTTATTCTCACTCTTATATTTAACAGGATTCACTTTTCAGTTAAATTCCAACACTTAAGAATAATTCTGTATTAATTCAGAGTTCAACCAATAGTAATAAGTAGAACAAAAAATACTAAAAGGGATAAAATATTAAGTTGTTCATCAACAGTCAGGACAAGGGCTGATCAAGTCACTGTTTCTCATAGTGTCCATTTCACTTCAACAGGTTTCCCCTTTGGTGCTCAGTTAGTTGTCGCCGATCAGGGAGAACATATGATATTTGTCCCTTTGCGACTGGCTTAATTCACTCAGCATAATGTTTTCCAGATTCCTACATCTTGTTGCAAATGACCGGGTTTCATTGTTTTCGAGTGCTGTATAGAGAACCTGTCTCATAATTTCTTTATCCAGTCTATTGTTGATGGGCATTTGGGTTGGTTCCAGGTCTTAGCTATTGTGAATTGAGCTGCAATAAACATTAATGCGCAGACAGCTTTTTGTTAATTTCCTTTGGGTAAATTCCAAGGAGTGGGAAGGCTGGGTCGAAAGGTAGGGTTATCTTCAGGTTTCTGAGGAATCTCCAGACTGACTTCCATAGTGGCTTAACCAATTTGCATTCCCACCAACAGTGAAAAATGTCTATTCAGGTCCTTGACCCATCTCTTAAGTGTGTTGTTTGTTTTTATGTTGTGGAGTTTCTTGATCTCTTTGTAGATTCTGGTTTTTAATCCTTTATCTGTTGCATAGTTTGCAAATATTTTTTCCCATTCTGTTGGTTGCCTCTTCACTTTCCTGACTGTATCTTTTGAAGTACAGAAACTTCTCAATTTGATGCAATCCCGATAGTTGATTTTTGCTTTGACTGCCTGTGCTTCCAGGGTCTTTTCCAAGAAGTCTTTGCCTGTGCCAATATCTTGCAGGGTTTCTCCGATGTTCCCTAATAATTCGATGGTGTCAGGTCATGGATTTAGGTCTTTAATCCATGTTGAGTGAATTTTGTGTAAGGTGTAAGGTAGTGGTCTTGCTTCATGCTTCTGCACGTCGAAATCCAGTTTTCCCAGTACCATTTATTGAATAGACTGTCCTTGCTCTAGGAATTGGTTTTAGATCCTTGATCAAATATGAGTTGGCTGTAAATGTTTGGATTGATTTCAGGTGTTTCAATTCTGTTCCATTGGTCTATGGTCTGTACCGTGCCATGCTGTTTTGATTACAACTGCCCTGTAGTATGTCCTGAAATCTGGTATTGTGATGCCTCCAGCTTTGTTTTTGTTGTACAAGATTGCTTTAGCTATTCGAGGTCTCCTGTATCTCCATATGAATTTCAGCATCATTTTTTCCAGATCTGAAAAAAATGTCTTTGGTATTTTGATTGGTATCGCATTGAATCTATAAATTGCTTTTGGGAGAATGGACATTTTGATGATATTGATTCTTCCAACCCATGAGCATGGAAGATTTTTCCACATTTTGGTATCCTCTTCTATTTCTTTCTTTAAGATTTTGTAATAACAGAATAAATCTTTTTTAAAAGGAAGTGTGCTAGTGGAGTTGGCATTATGCTGCAGCTAGTTAAGCCACTGCTTTTAAGAATCTATATCACAGTGACAGTTTGAATTCTGGTTACTCCAATTCTGATCAGGCCTCCTGCTAATTCAACTGTGAAGGCAGCAGATGGCCCAAGTACTTGAGCCCTTACACCTGTGTGGGAGACCCAAATTGAGTTCCTGGCTTCTGGCTTCAGCCAGATCCAACTCTGGCTGTTGCAGCCATCTGGGCTGTGAACCAGTAGATAAAAGCGCTCGCTCGCTCTCTCTCTCTCTCTCTCTTCCCTTTCTCTGTGTGTGCATGTGTGTATCTTTCTGTATCTCCCTCCCTTTCAGATTTTCGAATAAATAAAATGAATTTTTGAAAAAGAATAGATTAGTGACTCACTTCCAAAACAGATCATTTATTTCAATTATGCTTATAATTAGTTTAATATCATTGTGACCTTGAAAGTCATTTAGAAAACTATTACCATTTATATTACTGTTTATAAAGACTTCCTTGATTTGTGCAAAGAAATTTTATCATCTACAATATATTGTATACCCCATATACCCATATTTTATTTTTAGAACATTGTCTAACACATATTTTGCCACTATGTACAGGGTATTATTATTAGTATTAAAATGAAATACGTAAACCAAGTAATAAGTATTAAGCTATAAACTAGCACCAAGAAATGTAATTTTAAATTTCTATGTTCACTAAAATAGGCTCATTTATCTCAAAACTGACTTTATACTGAATAATATTTTTTCATAAAAATTATGGCTCTATTGATAACCATCTAAGATCTTTCTAATTCTAAATATCAGTGACTCTTACCATTCATTGAATTCTTTACATTTGGTTAAACATCATAATCCACTTTTAGTTGACTGATATATATGCTTTTATATATAAATATATGCTTTTCCAAAAATCATTGTATATCCATACTACCTACTTTACTTCCTATAAAGCTGCCTTATCCAGCAAAAAAAAGAGACAGTTTCAGTTGTTCAGCATTATACATAACTGTAAATTTCAGTATTATAACAGTAGTTTAAGAATAAATACAGAGGAAGATACAGATATGCAAAATGATAGGAAAGATATTTATACAGTAAACAAATATACTTACTTCTAAAGTTGTAAGATTTGAATATTTAGAAAAAGAAAAGCGGGGCCGATGCTGTGGTGCAGTGCATTAATGCTCTGGCCTGAAGCGCCGGCATCCCTTATGGGCACTGGTTCAAGACCTTGCTGTTCCACTTGCTGTCCAGCTCTCTACTATGGCCCGGGAAAGCAGTAGAAGATGGCCCAAGTCCTTGGGCCCCTGCACCCACGTGGGGGATCTGGAGGAAGTTCCAGACTCCTGGCTTTGGATCGGCGCAGCTCTGGCCATTGAGGCCATATGGGGAGTGAATCATCAGATGGAAAACCTCTCTCTCTCTCTCTCTCTGCCTCTCCTCTCTCTGTGTAACTCTGACTTTAAAATAAATAAATAAATCTGCAGGAGGGCAAGATGGCGGAATAGGAAGGGAGCACACTGATAGTCCGGGGAGAGACAGTTGAATAAAAGTGGAGATACTGCAGGTTCAAGGAAGAGTAGGGGAAGAAACAGCAGAAGAAACTCTTCTGGAACGAGTGATTCACAGTGGACCTGCGTGGAGAGCGTGGAAGTCCACAGTTCAGGACACCAGCAGCAGACTCAACACACCAGCGCTGGAACGCGAGGTGAGCCGAACCTCAATAGCCCGAGACACCAGCAAGGAAGTGGAAAGAGATTAGAGGGAACGACCCCGGGGGAAAAAGTTCACCAGGCTAACTAGAAGAGAGAGAGAAAGAGAAAAAAAGTGACTGATATGGACACGGGTTTCTCTCTCTCCGCTCACCTCTCAAGGGCGAGCAAGACAAAGAGCAGGCGCCATCTTGGACATACGTCAAAAGTAGAGCAACCTCAGGTCTGCACCGGCCCTGAGCCTAGCAGAAAAACCTGACTCTGGGCGGGGCAAATTAACAGGAGATTAGGACCTAGTAAATTTGTGGTGCTACTGAACCGAGACTGTGAAAAAAGAGACGGTGGGGAAGAGAACTCATGGAATTCACGTGAGCACTCTCCAGAGATGCTACAATTCCATAACTTTGGCAACCCAGTGGGAGACTGAAGGAGAATTTGAGCCCACTCTGAGGGCAGAACAGATTCCCTGTGGGGTCCTTGGGAAAAAGCTTCCGATCTCTGGCTCCTGTGGGTATATCATTTGCCTGCTAACTACCTCCAACTTCGTTCAGCTGTGCAGAATTACTTCCCTTTTGAATCTAGAAAGAAAGAAAGAAAGAAAGAAAGAAAGAAAGAAAGAAAGAAAGAAAGAAAGAAAGAAAAAAGAAAGAAAGAGGGATCTACCACGCCTAACCTGGGAGTGTCACCTTTGGCACACCAAACAGAGCTCTCAGGCCACACCCATCTCAAGGCTCTAAGGCTCCATCAAAAACAGACAGTCCACTTAAACTAGAGTCATAGTATAACAAGCACCACAGTGAAGAAACCAAATATCTCCAATATGCCAAATTACAAACGCAGAAACCAAGGTAATAAAAACAAGGAAATCACTATGACACCCCCAAATGAAAAAGACACCCCAATTCAAGATTATGAAGATGATGATATAGAAGAAATGAAAGAAGCAGATCTCAAAAAATTGATAAGAACCTTAAGAAGTTCTCAAAAACAAATTCTTGAACTACAGAAATCCTTAATGGACAAGATAGAAAATCTCTCTCATGAAAATGAAATATTAAGGAGGAATCAAAATGAAATGAAACAACTAGTACAACAGGAAACTGGGATAGTGACGAGAAATCATAATGAAGTGAATTCAGTAGATCAAATGACAAACACATTAGAGAGTCTTACAAACAGAATGGGTGAAGCAGAAGAGAGAATATCGGACTTAGAAGACAGAGAACAGGAAAGGATATAGTCAGACCAAAGAAAAGAAGAGGAAATTAGAAATCTAAAACATATTGTCAGGAATCTTCAGGATACTATTAACAAACCCAACATTCGGGTTCTAGGAGTTCCTGAAGGCATGGAGAGGGAGAAAGGATTAGAAGGCCTTTTTAGTGAGATATTAGCAGAAAATTTCCCAGGTTTGGAGAAGGACAGAGACATCCTAGTACAGGAAGCTCACAGAACCCCTAATAAACACGACCAAAAGAGATCCTCACCATGACACATTGTAATTAAACTCTCCACAGTGAAACATAAAGAAAAGATCCTAAAATGTGCAAGAGAGAAACGTCAGATTACTCTCAGAGGATCTCCAATCAGACTCACAGCTGACTTCTCATCAGAAACCCTACAAGCTAGGAGGGAATGGCGAGATATAGCCCAGGTACTAAGAGAGAAAAACTGCCAGCCCAGAACATTATATCCTGAAAAGCTATCATTTGTGAATGAAGGTAAAATAAAGACTTTTCATAGCAAACAGAAATTGAAAGAATTTGTCGCCACTTGTCCAGCCCTGCAACAGGTGCTTAAAGATGTGTTACACACAGAAACACAGAAACACAGTCATCAATATGAAAGAAGGTAAAGGAAGGAAACCTCACAGCAAAAGAACACAGGGAATTCAAAGCATATATTAGAACTTATCTTCGGCAAATGGCAGGGCAAAGTTACCACTTATCATTAGTCACATTGAATGTTAATGGCCTCCTGAACTGTCCACTTAAAAGACACAGATTGGCTGATTGGGTTAAGGAACAAAACCCATCTATTTGCTGCTTACAAGAAACACATCTTTCCAACAAAGATCCATACAGGCAGAAAGTGAAAGGCTGGAAAAAGATATACCATGCCAACAGAAATGAAAAAAGAGCGGGCGTGGCCATCTTAATATCAGACAACATAAACTTTACCACAAAAACTGTTAAGAGAGACAAAGAGGGACACTATATAATGATTAAGGGATCAATTCAACAGGAAGATATAACAATTCTCAATGTATACGCACCTAACTACAGGGTGCCGGTTTATCTAAAAGATTTGTTAAGGGACTTAACGGGAGTCTTTAAGGGACTTAAAGGGAAACCACAATACAATAGTACTGGGGGACTTCAATACTCCACTCTCAGAAATAGACAGATCAATAGGACAGAAGATCAACAAGGAGACAGTAGATTTAAATGACACTTTAGCCCAATTGGATCTAACAGATATATACAGAACTCTCAACCCTACAGCTAAAGATTTTACATTCTTCTCAGCAGTACATGGAACCTTCTCTAGGATTGACCACATACTAGGCCATAAAGCAAGTCTCAGCAAATTCAAAGAATTAGAATCATAACATGCAGCTTCTCAGACCATAAAGGAATGAAGTTGGAAATTAGCAACTCAGGAATCCCTAGAGCATACGCAAACACATGGAGATTGAACAACAGGCTCCTGAATGAACAATGGGTCATAAAAGAAATTAAAAGAGAAATCAAAAATTTTCTGGAAGTAAATGAAGATAACAGCACAACATACCAAAACTTATGGGACGCAGCAAAAGCATTGTTAAGAGGAAAGTTTATATCAATAGGTGCCTACATCAAGAAATTGGAAAGGCACCAAATAGATGAGCTTTCATTTCACCTCAAGGATTTAGAAAACCTACAGCAAACCAGACCCAAATCTAGTAGGAAAAGAGAAATAATTAAAATCAGAGAAGAAATCAACAGGATTGAATCCAAAAAAAATTACAAAAAATCAGCCAAACGAGGAGCTGGTTTTTTGAAAAAATAAACAAAATTGACACCCCATTGGCACAACTAACTAAAAAAAGAAGAGAAAAGACCCAAATCAATAAAATCAGAGATGAAAAAGGAAATGTAACAACAGACACCACAGAAATAAAAAGAATCATCAGAAACTATTACAAGGACTTGTATGCCAGCAAACAGGGAAACCTATCAGAAATGGATAGATTCCTGGACACATGCAACCTACCTAAATTAAACCAGGAAGATATAGATACCTAAACAGACCCATAACTGAGACAGAAATTGAAACAGTAATAAAGGCCCTCCCAACAAAGAAAAGCCCAGGACCAGATGGATTCACTGCTGAATTCTACCAGACATTTAAAGAAGAACGGACTCCAATTCTTCTCAAACTATTCAGAACAATCGAAGAAGAGGGAATCCTCCCAAATTTTTTCTATGAAGCCAGCATCACCTTAATTCCTAAGCCGGAAAAAGATGCAGCACTGAAAGAGAATTACAGACCAATATCTCTGATGAACATAGATGTAAAAATCCTCAATAAAATTCTCTCCAATAGAATGCAACAACACATCAGAAAGATCACCACCCAGACCAAGTGGGATTTATCCCTGGTATGCAGGGATGGTTTAATGTGCGCAAGACAATCATTGTGATATACCACATTAACAGACTGCAGAAGAAAAACCATATGATTATCTCAATAGATGTAGAGAAAGCATTTGATAAAATACAACACCCGTTCATGACGAAAACTCTAAGCAAACTGGGTTTGGAAGGAACATTCCTCAACACAATCAAAGCAATCTATGAAAAACCCACAGCCAGCATCCTATTGAATGGGGAAAAGTTGGAAGCATTTCCACTGAGATCTGGGACCAGACAGGGATGCCCACCCTCACCACTGCTATTCAATATAGTTCTGGAAGTTCTAGCCAGAGCTATTAGGCAAGAAAAAGAAATTAAAGGGATACAAATTGGGAAGGAAGAACTCAAACTATCCCTCTTTGCAGATGATATGATTCTTTATTTAGGGGACCCAAAGAACTCTACTAAGAGACTATTGGAACTCATAGAGGAGTTTGGCAAAGTAGCAGGGTATAAAATCAATGCACAAAAATCAACAGTCTTTGTATACACAGGCAATGCAATGGCTGAGGAAGATCTTCTAAGATCAATCCCATTCACAATAGCTACAAAAACAATCAAATACCTTGGAATAAACTTAACCAAGGACGTTAAAGATCTCTACGATGAAAATTACAAAACCTTAAAGAAAGAAATAGAAGAGGATACCAAGAAATGGAAAAATCTTCCATGCTCATGGATTGGAAGAATCAATATCATCAAAATGTCCATTCTCCCAAAAGCAATTTATAGATTCAATGCAATACCAATCAAGATACCGAAGACCTTCTTCTCAGATCCGGAAAAAATGATGCTGAATTTCATATGGAGATACAGGAGACCTCGAATAGCTAAAGCAATCTTGTACAACAAAAACAAAGCTGGAGGCATCACAATACCAGATTTCAGGACATACTACAGGGCAGTTGTAATCAAAACAGCATGGTACTGGTACAGAAACAGATGGATAGACCAATGGAACAGAATTGAAACACCAGAAATCAATCCAAACATCTACAGCCAACTCATATTTGATCAAGGATCTAAAAACAATCCCTGGAGTAAGGACAGTCTATTCAATAAATGGTGCTGGGAAAATTGGATTTCCACGTGCAGAATCATGAAGCAAGACCGTTACCTTTCACCTTACACAAAAATCCACTCAACATGGATTAAAGACTTAAATCTTTTTTTTTCTTGTCTTATTTTTTTTTTATTTAATGAATATAAGTTTCCAAAGTACGAATAATGGATTACAATGGCTTCCCCCCCATACCGTCCCTCCCACCCACAACCCTCCCCTTTCCCACTCCCTCTCCCCTTCCATTCACATCAAGATTCATTTTCGATTATCTTAATATACAGAAGATCAGCTTAGTATACATTAAGTAAGGATTTCAACAGTTTGCTCCCACACAGAAACATAAAGTGAAAAATAATAGATGATTTTTTTTTAATGATGATAAAATCAGATCAGACCTATTGTCATGTTTAATCCCAGTGAGAGTCAAGTTGGGAGTTGATAGTTTTTTTTTTTTTACAGAGGATCAGTTTAGTATGCATTAAGTAAAGATTTCAACAGTTTGCACCCCCATAGAAACACAAAGTGAAATATATTGTTTGAGTACTCGTTATAGCATTAAATCTCAATGCACAGCACATTAAGGACAGAGATCCTATATGAGGAGTAAGTGCACAGTGACTCCTGTTGTTGACTTTACCAATTGACACTCCTGTCTATGGCATCAGTAATCTCCCTATGCTCCAGTCATGAGTTTCCAAGGCTATGGAAGCCCTCTGAGTTCTCCGATTCTTATCTTGTTTAGACAAGGTCATAGTCAAAGTGGAGGTTCTCTCCTCCCTTCAGAGAAAGGTACCTCCTTCTTTGAAGACCTGTTCTTTCCACTGAGATCTCACTCACAGAGATCTTTTGCCAGAGTGTCTTGGCTTTCCATGCCTGAAATACTCTCATGGGCTTTTCAGCCACATCCAAATGCCTTTAGGGCTGATTCTGAGGCCAGAGTGCTATTTAGGACATCTGCCATTCTATGAGTCTGCTGAGTATCTCACTTCCCGTGTTGGATCACTCTCCCCTTTATTTATTCTATCGGTTAGTGTTAGCAGGTACTACACTTGTTTATGTGCTCCCTTTGACTCTTAGTCCTTTCATTATGATCAATTGTGAACTGAAATTGATCACTTGGACTAGTGAGATGGCATTAGTACATGCCACCTTGATGGGATTAAATTGGAGTACCCTGGTATGTTTCTAACTCTACCATTTGGGGCAAGTCAGCTTGAGCATGTCCCAAATTATACATCTCTTCCCTCTCTTATTCCTACTCTTATGTTTAACAGGGATCACATTTCAGTTAAATTTCAACACTTAAGAATAACTGTGTATTAATTACAGAATTAAACCAGTCATATTAAGTAGAACAGATAAAAAAACTACTAAGAGGGATAATGTATTAAGTTGTTCATTAACAGTCAGGGCTATGCTGATCAAGTCACTGTTTCCCATAGTGTCCATTCCACTTCAACAGGTTTCCTTTTTGGTGTTCAGTCAGTTGTCACCAATCAGGGAGAACATATGGTATTTGTCCCTTTGGGACTGGCTTATTTCACTCAGCATGATGTGTTCCAGATTCCTCCATTTTGTTGCAAATGACTGGATTTCGTTGTTTCTTACTGCGGTATAGTATTCTAAAGAGTACATATCCCATAATTTCTTTATCCAGTCTACCGTTGATGGGCATTTGGGTTGGTTCCAGGTCTTAGCTATTGTGAATTGAGCTGCAATAAACATTAATGTGCAGACAGCTTGTTTGTTTGCCAATTTCATTTCCTTTGGGTAAATTCCAAGGAGTGGGATGGCTGGGTTGAATGGTAGGGTTATCTTCAGGTTTCTGAGGAATCTCCAGACTGACTTCCATAGTGGCTTAACCAATTTGCATTCCCACCAACAGTGGGTTAGTGTCCCTTTTTCCCCACATCCTCGCCAGCATCTGTTGTTGGTAGATTTCTGAATGTGAGCCATTCTAACTGGGGTGAGGTGAAACCTCATTGTGGTTTTGATTTGCATTTTCCTGATTGCTAGTGATCTTGAACATTTTTTCATGTGCCTGTTGGCCATTTGGATTTCCTCTTTTGAAAAATGTCTATTGAGGTCCTTGGCCCATCTCTTAAGTGGGTTCTTTGTGTTGATGTGTGGAGTTTCTTGATCTCTGTGTAGCTGCTGGTTATTAACCCTTTATCAGAAGTGCAGAAGGGGCTAGAGCTTTGGTGTAGCAGGCAAAACCACGGCCTGTAGTGCCAGCATCCCAAATGGATGCCAGTTTGAGTCCCAGCTGCTCCACTTCTGATCCAGCTCTCTGCTGTATTCTGGGAAAGCAGTAGATGGCTCAAGTCCCTGGGCCCCCACACCTGACTGGGAGATCCAGAGAAAGCTCCTGGCTCCTGGCTTCGGATCAGCTCAGCTCCAGCTGTTGTGGCCATTTGGGGAGTAAATCAGTGGGTTGAAGACCTCTTTCTCTGTCTCTGCTTCTCTGTAGCTCTGCCTTTCAAATAAATAAATAATCTTAAAAAAGAAGAAGTGCAGCAGTCAGTACATGAAGCAGTGCCCATATAGGATGTCACCATTGCAGGCAGTGGCCCCAAGATATACTTTTTTTTTTTGACAGGCAGAGTGGACAGTGTGAGAGAGACAGAGAGAGAGAGAGAGAGAGAGAGACAGAGAGACAGAGAGACAGAGACAAAGGTCTTCCTCTTTCTGTTAACTTTTATTTAATGAATATAGATTTCCAAAGTACAGCTTATGGATTACAATGGCTTCCCCTCCCCATAACTTCCCTCACACCCGCAACCCTCCCCTTTCCCTCTCCCTCCCCCCTTCCATTCACATCAAGATTCATTTTCGATTCTCTTTATATACAGAAGATCAGTTTAGCATATATTAAGTAAAGATTTCAACAGTTTGCTTCCACACAGAAACATAAAGTGAAAAATACTGTTTGAGTATTAGTTATAGCATTAGATCACAATGTACAGCACACTAAGGACAGAGATCCTACATGAGGAGTAAGTGCACAGTGACTCCTGTTGTTGACTTAACAAATTGACACTCTTGTTTATGGCATCAGTAATCACCCTAGGCTCTTGTCATGAGCTGCCAAGGCTATGGCAGCCCCCTGAGTTCACCGACTCTGATCATATTTAGACAAGGCCATGGTCAAAGTGGAAGTTCTCTCCTCCCTTCAGAGAAAGGTACCTCCTTCTTTGATGACTTGTTCTTTCCACTGGGATCTCACTCGCAGAGATCTTTCATTTAGGTTTTTTTTTTTTTCCCCAGAGTGTCTTGGCTTTCCATGCCTGAAATAGTCTCATGGGCTTCTCAGCCGGATCCACATGCCTTAAGGACTGATTCTGAGGCCAAAGTGCTGTTTAGGACATCTGCCATTCTATGGGTCTGCTGTGTATCTCACTTCCCAAGTTGGATCATTCTCTCTCTTTTTTATTCTATCAGCTAGTATTTGCAGACACTAGTCTTGTTTATGTGATCGCTTTGGTTCTTAGTCCTATCATTATGATCAATTGTGAACAGAAATTGATCACTGGGACTAGTGAGATGGCATTGGTACATGCCACCTTGATGGGATTGAATTGGAATCCCCTGGTATGTTTCTAACTCTACCGTTTGAGGTAAGTCAGCTTGATCATGTCCCGAATTGCACATTTCTTCCCTCTCTTATTCCCACTCTTACATTTAACAGCGATCATTTTTCAGTTAAGTTTCAGCACTTAAGAATAATTGTGTATTGATTACAGTATTCAACCAAAAGTATTAAGTAGAAAAAACAAAAAAATATTAAGAGGGATAACATATCAAGTTGCTCATCAACAGTCAGGGTGAGGGCTGATCAAGTCACCATTTCTCATAGTGTTCATTTCACTTTAACAGGTTTCCTTTTCGGTGCTCAATTAGTTGTCACCTATCAGGGAGAACAAGTGGTATTTGTCCCTTTGGGATTGGCTTATTACACTCAGCATAATGTTTTCCAAATTCCTAACAGGGATCACTTTTAAGTTAAAATTTAAACACCTAAGAATAATTGTGTGTTAATTCAGAGTTCAACCAATGGTACTAGAACAAGAAAAAATACTACAATGGATAAAGTATTACATTGTACATCAACCGTCAGGACAAGAGCTGATCAAGTCACTGTTTCTCATAGTGTCCATTTCATTTCAACAAGTTTCCCCCTTGGTGCTCAGTTAGTTGTCGCTGATCAGGGAGAACATATGATATTTGTCCCTTTTCGACTGGCTCAATTCACTCAGCATGATGTTTTCCAAATTCCTCCATCTTGTTGCAAATGACCGGGTTTTGTTGTTTTTGACTGCTGTATAGTATTCGATAGAGTACATGTCCCATAATTTCTTTATCCAGTCTACTGTTGATGGGCATTTGGGTTGGTTCCAGGTCTTAGCTATTGTGAATTGAGCTGCAATAAACATTAATGTGCAGACAGCTTGTTTGTTTGCCAATTTCATTTCCTTTGGGTAAATTCCAAGGAGTGGGATGGCTGGGTTGAATGGTAGGGTTATCTTCAGGTTTCTGAGGAATCTCCAGACTGACTTCCATAGTGGCTTAACCAATTTGCATTCCCACCAACAGTGGGTTAGTGTCCCTTTTTCCCCACATCCTCGCCAGCATCTGTTGTTGGTAGATTTCTGAATGTGAGCCATTCTAACTGGGGTGAGGTGAAACCTCATTGTGGTTTTGATTTGCATTTCCCTGATTGCTAGTGATCTTGAACATTTTTTCATGTGCCTGTTGGCCATTTGGATTTCCTCTTTTGAAAAATGTCTATTGAGGTCCTTGGCCCATCTCTTAAGTGGGTTCTTTGTGTTGATGTGTGGAGTTTCTTGATCTCTGTGTAGATGCTGGTTATTAACCCTTTATCTGTTGCATAGCTTGCAAATATTTTTTCCCATTCTGTCGGTTGTCTCTTCACTCTCCTGACTGTTTCTTTTGCAGTACAGAAACTTCTCAACTTGATGCAATCCCGATAGTTGATTTTGGCTTTGACTGCCTGTGCTTCTGGGGTGTTTTCCAAGAAGTCATTGCCGGTACCTATATCTTGCAGGGTTTTTCCAATGCTCTCTAATAATTTGATGGTGTCAGGTCGTAGATTTAAGTCTTTAATCCATGTTGAGTGAATTTTTGTGTAAGGTGAAAGGTAGGGGTCTTGCTTCATGATTCTGCACGTGGAAATCCAATTTTCCCAGCACCATTTATTGAATAGACTGTCCTTACTCCAGGGATTGTTTTTGGATCCTTGATCAAATATGAGTTGGCTGTAGATGTTTGGATTGATTTCTGGTGTTTCAATTCTGTTCCATTGGTCTATCCATCTGTTTCTGTACCAGTACCATGCTGTTTTGTTTACAACTGCCCTGTAGTATGTCCTGAAATCTGGTATTGTGATGCCTCCAGCTTTGTTTTTGTTGTACAAGATTGCTTTAGCTATTCGAGGTCTCCTGTATCTCCATATGAAATTCAGCATCATTTTTTCCGGATCTGAGAAGAAGGTCTTCGGTATCTTGATTGGTATTGCATTGAATCTATAAATTGCTTTTGGGAGAATGGACATTTTGATGATATTGATTCTTCCAATCCATGAGCATGGAAGATTTTTCCATTTCTTGGTATCCTCTTCTATTTCTTTCTTTAAGGTTTTGTAATTTTCATCGTAGAGATCTTTAACGTCCTTGGTTAAGTTTATTCCAAGGTATTTGATTGTTTTTGTAGCTATTGTGAATGGCGTTGAGCTTAGAAGATCTTCCTCAGCCATTGCATTGCCTGTGTATACAAAGACTGTTGATTTTTGTGCATTGATTTTATACCCTGCTACTTTGCCAAAATCTTCTATGAGTTCCAATAGTCTCTTAGTAGAGTTCTTTGGGTCCCCTAAATAAAGAATCATATCATCTGCAAAGAGGGATAGTTTGAGTTCTTCCTTCCCAATTTGTATCCCTTTAATTTCTTTTTCTTGCCTAATAGCTCTGGCTAGAACTTCCAGAACTATATTGAATAGCAGTGGTGAGGGTGGGCATCCCTGTCTGGTCCCAGATCTCAGTGGAAATGCTTCCAACTTTTCCCCATTCAATAGGATGCTGGCTGTGGGTTTTTCATAGATTGCTTTGATTGTGTTGAGGAATGTTACTTCCATACCCAGTTTTCTTAGAGTTTTCGTCATAAAAGGGTGTTGTATTTTATCAAATGCTTTCTCTACATCTATTGAGATGATCATATGGTTTTTCTTCTGCAGTCTGTTAATGTGGTGTATCACATTGATTGTTTTGCGCACATTAAACCATCTCTGCATACCAGGGATAAATCCCACTTGGTCTGGGTGGATGATCTTTCTGATGTGTTGTTGCATTCTATTGGCCAGAATTTTATTGAGGATTTTTGCGTCTATGTTCATCAGGGATATTGGTCTGTAATTCTCTTTCAGTGCTGCATCTTTTTCCGGCTTAGGAATTAAGGTGATGCTGGCTTCATAGAAAGAATTTGGGAGGATTCCCTCTTTTTCGATTGCTCTGAATAGTTTGAGAAGAATTGGAGTCAGTTCTTCTTTAAACGTCTGGTAGAATTCAGCAGTGAATCCATCTGGTTCTGGGCTTTTCTTTGTTGGGAGGGCCTTTATTACTGTTTCAATTTCTGTCTCAGTTATGGGTCTGTTTAGGTTTTCGATGTCTTCCTGGTTCAATTTAGGTAGGTTGCATGTGTCCAGGAATCTATCCATTTCTGATAGGTTTCCCTGTTTGCTGGCATACAAGTCCTTGTAGTAATTTCTGATGATTCTTTTTATTTCTGTGGTGTCTGTTGTTACGTTTCCTTTTTCATCTCTGATTTTATTGATTTGGGTCTTTTCTCTTCTTTTTTTAGTTAGTTGGGCCAATGGGGTGTCAATTTTGTTTATTTTTTCAAAAAGCCAGCTCCTCGTTTGGCTGTTTTTTAAAAACCAATAAAATAAAAAAAAAAGAAAGAAATTAGCTGGTGCAAAATCCTCCAAATTATACTTCTCTTCTCAAATTTTTTCTAGCTATTTATGAATTTGGAATCAGTTTGCCAGTCACTACAATAAAAGCCTGCCAGAAATTTGATTGGTATTGTGTTGAGTCCAGGAAAAAACTTGGGAAAAATTGAAATCTTAACAATATTGAGTGTTTTTATTCATGAGTATGGTATATTTCTCCATTTACTTTAAAATTTTGATATCTATATGATTGCTATCTATATGATTGCTGTATATTGATGTTGTAGCTTGCAGTCTTTCTAAACTTACTAAACTTGTTTATGATTTCTAATAGTTTTTTGACTTTCAGTGAGATTTTCCTTTTTAAAATTAATTTATTTGTTTTATGTACTTATAAAAATTTTACATTTTATGAGATACTAATATATGCATATTTCCAAAGATTTGTCTTCTAGCTCGGATATTCTTTCGTCTGCCTTACTAATTCTATTGTTAAGTCTTTCCTCTGTATTTTTTATTTGATATATACAGACTTTATTTTATATATTGTATTTTTATATATATCAAATAAATATATTTTATCTTCAAAAAAAAGACTGTTATTATTTCTTTCTTCCTGCATAGCTTTGATACTGTTTCTAACCCAAATAAATCCCTTTTTTTCAAACAAAAACACTTATTCAATCTCCTCCTATACTTTCTTCTTTTGTTTTATTTGTTTGAGAGGCAGAGTTACAGAAAGAGGGAGAGAAAGAGAGAAAGTTCTTCTATCCCCTGGTTCATTCCCCCAAAGGCTGAATAGCTGGATCTGGGCCTATCTGAGACCAGGACATTCTTCTGGGTCTCCCACATAAGTGCAAGGGTCCAAGCACTTGGGCCATCTTCCACTGTTTCCTAGGCCATCAGCAGAGGGCTAGATTGGAAGAGGAGCAGCCAACACATGAACTGGCATCCATATGGGTGGATGCTGGCACCATAGATAGAGGCTTAGCCTTCGTTGCCACAGCACTGCCCTCCCCCGTAGCATTTTTTTCACTGCAGGATATGCTTCAAAGACCAAAAGCTAAAATCATTTACGTGATTTTTCACTGAAAGGTCAGTAAACTCACAGTGATGGTCAGACTCTTGAAGGCTGCGTGGGAAGGAGACAGTCAGTTTGGAGACATGGGTTTGTGGACTGTGACAGCACCTCCCCATAGCACTGTAATTATTATTTCATTAGAAGTGACAATGACATTACAAACTGGGAGAATTGTTATTTTTAAAACATAGTCCAAATGATAAATTATCAAGAGCAATTACAACGTTTACAAAGGACCTCCAGAGAGATCTGCTTTCCCTTGATCCATATATGTACACTGGCTCATGTGGAGAGAGTAGAAATGATTGAGCTCCAAAGCAAGAAGGACTGACAGAAAAGCATATGTTTCTTACAGGATTCTGTGCTTCCCTCTGATGTTGTCTTGTGGAAGCTCTAACTTTATTAGTTAGTGAGGAATATGATTACTTAATCATGGATAACAACATGTAATTAAATGAAGAACTTGAGAAGAATGGGCAAATAGGTGAAATTGCAAAAAATAACTTGAAATAAAATATTGGTGTCAAAAATGGATATGGTTACATTTGTTCAATTCAATGTAATTTATGCAATGCAAAAATATATTAGTAATATATATAATGCATATTTGTTAAGGCATAAAGATTTTAAATTTATCAATAATCTTAGAAATCAGATATTTATTAATGATCACTCTCACAAAACAAAGTTTATATTATTCAGAGAGAAATCCTACAAATAAATTTATTAATAATCCAATCATATTTAAATTTTAATTATAATGTAATCAATCTTCTCAATATTTTTAGGCAGAATATATAAGGATAATATGAAGGCTATGCCTGCATTGAACTATTAGATATTTGATATTAGATATTAGACTACTAGATATTTGGGATATATGGATATAAATTTAAGCATTCAAAATGATGCCATTTATTTTATTAACATCATATTATCTCATTATCAATTTGACTTCACACCAGGAATAAAAGTGAGATTCAGCATTAGAAAATATTTTAACACAGTTATCCACATTGATAGGATAAACAAGAATGACATGTATATATATTCCTAAATTAAAAAACACTATCAGAATTTAATGGAGAATCATATTTAATAAATTCTTTCAATGATGCACTGCAAAATATTTCTAGACAACATGGAAACAGATTGGTACAAAGATAATGACACTGGGGTCATTTGTGAGTGATGCTATTACCTGTGATGCCAGCATCCCATATGGGCACTGGTACTAACCCCAGCTGTCTCACTTCTAGTCCAGCTCCCTGATAATGTACCTGGGAATTGAAGGATGGCCCCAAGTACTTGGGCCTCTGCACATACATAGAAAACTTAGAAAAACTCCTGGGTCCTGGCTTTGGTATGGCCATTCAGCCATCTGGGATGTGGGCCAGTTAATAGAAGATTTTCTCTCTCTCTCTGACTTTGTCTTTCAAAGAAATACAAAAAAATTTAAAAATACAAAAAAATAATAATAAGTTTTTAAAAAGATATAAATCATCAGAGCATGAATATTTGTCATAGTTGTGAAGATGCCCTTTGGGATTCCTGCATCCTATATCAGAGTGCCTTGGTTCAAGTTCAAGCTATGCTCTTGATGTCAGCCTCCTGACAACATGGGAAATAGCAGGTGATGGCTGAAGTACTTGCATCCCTGACTCCAATGCAGAATACTAAGGTTAGTTCTCTTCTTTTTCAGTCTAGCTTTGTCCCAACCACTGCATACATTTGGCAGCATGTGGCCACTCCTCTCTCCCTCTCTCTCTCTTTCTCTCTCCCTCTCCCTTTCAAATAATGCAGATGAATAAATAAAATTATAAACAAATCAATAATATTTTTATTGATTTATATTTTTGTCCAAAAAAAAACGGAACAAATGGGGAAGATGTTATAGTATAGCTAGCAAAGTCGCCACTTGTAATGTGGGCATCTCACATAGGTCCAGTTTATGTCCTGGCTGCTCCATTTCCAACCCAGTTCCTTTTTAATGGCCTGGAAAATGTAACAGAAGATGACTCAAATGTGTAGGTCCCTGCTACCTATGTGGAGCATCATCATGAAGCTCCTCACTTCTGGTTGCAGCTTGGTCCATGCTTGCCAAGTGGCCATCTTGGGAGTGAACCAGCAGATGGATTTACAAGTGATAAGAGTCTACAAATAGTAGTGGGAGGGCAAGTGCATCAGGACACTGGGTAAGCTACTAAAAAGTGGGTACTCATAATGCTTACCCTAACTGGAACAAAAAGGAGGTATCACACTCTTTTGGAAAAACACCTCATATTTTAAAATAAACATGAACCTTTATTTGTGGGGATTTTCTTCTGAGGTAGTGATGAAGAATGACTTTCTATCTAGTCTCAAAAAATGTATGGCCAAATGAAGAAACAAAGGCAGGGCTGGGGAAGACCAAAGCCCCCATATTCTTGGCATAGTTGGGATATTATTTACTGCTGTAACAGGTTCCCTGGGGAAATATAAAAATGGCAATTTCAAACGCCTTCCACCCATTCATCAATTATTAAATTTTATCATATTCCTATGGTCTGTGTTTTTGTTTTATTTCATAAAACAACTTTGTTGAAATGTAACTCATACATTATATAGTTTAACTACATAAAATTTTTATGTTTGTTCAGAGTTATGTACCTAATACCACATTCAATGTTAGAACTTTTTCATCAGATTTTAAGTTGATGGATTAGGGAATGACATACTGTGCCAGGTTAGGGATAAAGAGTGAAAAACAAAGTATAGGAAATACAATCTCAGGGCAGAATTACAGAGAAAACCATACTGGAAATTCTACAAAAGGAAGAGGAGTGCCATAGACCTGGGTGGAAGGTGCAGATATGCAGCTTGAACATGGACACAAAAATGACTGCAGCAGCCAAGAGTGGGAGCAGATAGCAGCTTAGAGATGGAAATGAGACCAGTCTACAACAAGACATGGTGATATAGCTGGAGGGAGAGCACTGCATGAGTCCAGACTTGAATCCTAGTGATTAGTGATTACTAGCAGTTATCTGCAGACCCAGTAGAAGTAAAAGGGGCACATTTATCTCACTCCAACTTCCCCACAACAACACCCATATCCCAGCTAAGAAAGGATGTGCACCATTTGGGGTTTGTGAGGCAGCTGCAGAAGGCTTTGTGCACATGCACAGCAACTGGCTGAGAAAGAACACCATCTTCTTGGCAGTACCAGCAACAGCGGTGGGAAGAGATCAACATTCAGCCAGGGACCCTTGTGTACTAATGTGATCCAGAGATTTTTAGCAGAGGAAAAAATCCATAGTTCCACTGACTTTGAGCCTGGCTGGAGGATTGACAGGTATTTGGGCATCCACATAGGACTATGAGGTGCCCCAAGCCACCCAACATACCACAGGCTCTGGGTCTCATGATTCCTAAGTGGAGCTGGCTTGTGGAACATCTGATTCTCTGTTGATTGCACAACCAGGTAGGCAGAGTGAAACTTCTGCACCCAGGCACTGTCTGAGACCCCAAGAACTTGGTGGATAGATGGGAAGGTGCAGGGTGATGCTGGGTATCTGGGCAATCACTGGGTGCAGCTCACATGCTTGAAGCTCCTTGGTTGTATTCAGAGAGGACTATACAGAACAACTGTGTGGTTCATATGGTGGCTTGGATGAGTGTTGAACTCACTGGGGGCTAATATTCAAGCACTGTTCAGCTTGAAAGACAGAAAGTCAGGTGGTGATGACATCAACATAGCTGACTATTCCCTACTTCAGATAACAAGAGATCTACCGTGCCCAACTTTGGTGTTACTCGGATACTCACTCCAGCATGGAGCACTGACCAGAGCTCCTTGGCCACATTCAGTACACATGCCTTGATTTGCACTGAAAGTGCAAACATTCTACTAAGCCATAGAGGCATATTTCAAAGATAAAAATCATCAGAGGATAAAACCAACAAGTAACTCCACAAATGCTTAAAAATAAATGCAGAAAGTTAAAGAACAAGAATAAGGAAGTTACCATGACCCCTCACACCCCACAAGGGAACACAAGATTTCAGTATTAGAATGTGAAGATTAAGAGATTGATGAAATGTCTGAAACAGAATTAAAAAATAATTATAAGATTATTAAAAAGGGATCAAAAACAAATGCATAAACTGAGAAAACCATACATGGCATGAATTGTTGCTCCCCCTCTTCGTGGAGGAACGACACAGGACCCTGCGCTGTTCTTTTGTCTGCTCGGCCCTCCCCGGGTTTGCTGCTGGTTCTTCCCGGGTTGGCTACCGTCCCTCCACCTCCGTGGAGGGGCGGGCCCCCTGCCACCTTCCCCACTTCCGCAGGGGAGCGGCACACCGCCGGCCGGCTCTCTCGGGGGCTGCACAGGTGTTCCTTCAGATAGATGTTCCCCTTAGATGTTCCTGGTGCATGTTGTCTCTCTCCTCCTTTATAGTCCTCTTCCACCAATCCCAACTCTGCTACCCACACGCCGAGTACGCTGCTCTCCTCCAATCAGGAGCAAGATCAGCTCCTGCAGCTCAGTCAATCAAATTGGCGAGAGGCAGCTGCGTAGAAGTTGTTACTCCCTTCTCAGTGCCATATTGTGGGAGAGCAGATGCATAGAATAAGTCTTAATTCCAGTAACTTAGTCTAGTCCAAGTTGCTCCCCACAATGAATGAAAATTTATTCCATGGAATTTAGATTATAAAGAGAAATAAAAATGAAATATTAGAGATAAAGGATTCAGTAGCTCAAATAAAAATGCAGTGGAAAGCCTTAACAATAAACTGTGTAAAGCAGAAGGAAGAATATCTAAGCTAGAAGACAAATCTTTTACTCAGACCAAAAATGCAAGAAAAAAATAGAAAACTTAAAAACAGTGTTGGAGGTTGAAGGGATGCTATCAAACAACCCACCATATAGGTCTTAGGAGTTCCTGAACATGTGGAAAGAGAAAAAATGGATTAGGACTATTTAATGAAATAATTACAGAAAACTTCCAGAATTTGGAGAAAGGAAGGGATGTCCATGTACACAAAGCATATACAACTCTTAATAGACATGACCTGAAAAGATCTTCACCACCACATATTGCATTCAATTTTCCACAGTAAAACATAAAGAAAAGATTCTAGAATGTGCAGACAAAAAATGTCAGCTTGCTTTCAGAGGCTCTCCAGTTAGAGTCACAGTTGAATTCTCATCAGAAACCCCACAGGCTCAGAGAGAATGGCAAGACATAGTCCAAGTCTTAAAAGAAAAAAGCTCAACCCAGAATATTGTACCCTTCCAAATTTCCACTTATGAATGAAGTTGAAATCAAGACCTTCCATTACAAACAGAAATTGAAAGAATTTTCAGCACTCACCCAGCCTTACAAAAGATGCTTAAGGATGTGCTACAAACAGCAGTGAAAGATAGCCATTTTTTTAAATGACAGGGCCAAGTTGTTAGTTATCGATAGTCACCTTGAATGTAAATGGTCCCAACTCTCCAGTTAAATGACAGACTGCTCAAGTGGATTAAAATACAAGACTCATTTATTTGTGACCTACATGAAACACATCTCACCAACAAAGATACAAGCAGACTGAAAGTGAAATGATGGAAAAAAGACATTCTATGCTATTGTAAACCAAAATGGTCAGATGTAGCCATCCTAATAACAGACAAAATACACTTTAACACAAAACTGCCAAAAGAGGTGAAGAAGGATGCTATGTAATGAATAAGGCAATCTATGACAAACCCACAGCCAGGATCTTATTGAATGCGGGAAAATTGGAAGCATTCCTACTAAGATCGGGAACCAGATAAGAATCTCCTCTCTCACCACTGCTATTCAATATAGTCCCAGAAGCTTTATAAAAATTGGAAAGGAGGAATTCAAATTATCTTTATTTGCAGATGACATGATTTTATGTATAGGGGAGCTAAAAGACTCCAGTACGTGACTACTAGAACTCAAAAAAAAAAAAAAAAGGTTTTGATAAAGTGGCAGGATATAAAGTTAACACACAAATTAACTATGGGTCGGCGCCACGGCTCACTAGGCTAATCCTCCGCCTGCGGCGCCAGCACATCAGGTTCTAGTCCCAGTTGGGGCGCCAGATTTTGTCCCGGTTGCCCCACTTCCAGGCCAGCTCTCTGCTGTGGCCTGGGAGTGCAGTGGAGGATGGCCCAAGTCCTTGGGCGCTGCACCCACATGGGAGACCAGGAGAAGCACCTGGCTCCTGGCTTCAGATCAGTGCAGTGCGCCGGTCCCATTAATACTAATTATAAATAAATTAAATAATTTAGAATAAATTTAACCAAGGATGTCAGATATCTTTACAATGAAAATTATAAAACATTAAAGAAATAAGTAGAAGTCTCAAAAATGAAAAAAATCTTCCAAGTTCAGGGATTGGAGGAATCAATATCATGAAAATGTCCATGCTATCAAAAGCAACTTACAGATTCAATGCTATTCTAATCAAAATATAAATGGCATTCTTCTAAGCTCTATAGAAAACAATGCTAAAATTTAAAAGGAAGCACAAGAGAACACAAATAGCTAAAGAAATTTAAACAACAAAAACAAACTGGGAGGCAACACAATACCAGTTTTGAAGACATACTACAGGACAGTTATAATTGAAAGATTCATGTAGACCAATGAACACATCTATGGAGACATCTACAACCAACTTATCTATGACAAAGGAGCTTAAAATCGATTCATTGAGCAAGGACAGCCTCTTTAACTAATGGTTCTGGGAAAACTGAATTGCCACATGCAGTTCACCTTATGAAAATGAAATGGATCAAAGACCTAAGTCTATGACCTGATACCATCAAATTGCTAGATGACATTGGGAAAACTCTGCAAGACATTTGCATAAAAAACCTTCTTGTAGAAAACCCTAGAAGCACAGGCAAGCAAAGTCCAAACTGACTAATGAGATTACATCAAACTTAGAAGCTTTTGCACTGCAAAACAGAAAACAAAACAAAACCAGCAAAGTGAAGAGAGAGAACATATTTGTTGTATAAAACATGTTTGAAACATATTTGAAAACTATACAACTGATAAAGGTTAATGTCCAGAAACTATGAAGAGTTCAAGAAATTCAACAATAATGAAACAATCTAGTTAAGAAGTGGGCAAAAGACTTGATAAGCGTTTTCCATTTGTTTATTTTTTGGGTTGTCTCTTTCTACATTTACCTTATTGTGTTGAGTGAATGTGCATCCTCTTAA
This sequence comes from Oryctolagus cuniculus, assembly GCF_964237555.1. Classification (NCBI taxonomy): domain Eukaryota; kingdom Metazoa; phylum Chordata; class Mammalia; order Lagomorpha; family Leporidae; genus Oryctolagus; species Oryctolagus cuniculus. Next base: position 50,737,114 of record NC_091442.1, on the reverse strand, counting down.
CCGTGTTTGTGTATTTGTGTGTATAATGTTTCCCAGTATTAGTTTTAGCAAGGTCTGTGCTTTTACCAATGGCACAAATAACTACAAATGGATATAGTGAAGCAACTTGATTAATTGGCCCTATTTATTATCACTCAACACAATACAGTAAATGTAGAAAAAGACAACCTAAATATTCTGTATGTAACAGGGGCAGATGTTTGCCTTAGGAGTGAAGTTGCTCACATACAATGCCAGAGTACCTGAGTCAGGTACCAGATGCAGCCTGAGACCAGTTTCCTGCTCACGCAACCTGGTGAGGAAGTCATGGAGGTCCAAGTGATTGGGTTCCCACATGGGTGGGATACCTGAATTGACTTCTTAACTCAGGGCTTCAGATGACCCTAGACTGAAGCTGTTATAGGAGTCTGAGGAGTGAAGCAGTTGATGGGAGCACTCTCTTGTATCTCTGGATTTTAATTAATTATTCAAAGTACATAACAGCCTATATAGAAACAGCCTACTATGTATAGAAGTGTCATTTGAATATATTGTGAAATTAAAATTCTATAGTAAGAAGTAGATCACTCAGTGCATTCCGTTGAGAAAACTGGGTAAACATTTGATAATCAATGAACTCATGTTACAATCTACTTGTGGTGATTGAAAGACCACTCAAGTCAAGTTAATGGCTTTGGTTTATGTGCTAAAGAAAAACAAGTAACACAAAATTAATAATATTCTTGGTTATAACCATAGTGAGATGAGCACTGGCATTGGTGGTAAGTGGCATTTTGTATGTTTCCTCTTTGTTCTCTGTGTTGTATTAACTAGCCCCCAAATCATGGATCTACTCTTAAAAAAAAAAAGGAAAAGTCAAAAGCTTAGTAACTGTGTGTCTCTTTTTTTGCCCAATCCCACATATGAAAACATATAATCCAATGAAGTGGAACATGTTATCAAATTATTGGTTTAGGAGTACTTATGGACAGAACTGTACAATGAGTAATTACCAGATTATTCTTTTTGTTGGTCATTATGCCATCTAAATTGCTAACCAAATTATTCATGAATCAGTCAATCATAAATTGTGATAAAAAACTATCAAGGTTTTACTTTTTAGTGTTAATTGAGTACTGATAGGAAACAGGTCTATCCACAGAATTAATGCTTTATAAATAGTATTAAATAATTTAGCTATAGTTTTTTAACTATTAAATTATATTTGAAGCAGTTAAATGAATTTGAGAATTAAGAGTAACGTATACTCAAGCAACAGCATTAATTAATTTGCAAATTTCTTATTTTAGAAATTGGAATATTTGAGTTTTTTTGTCTTTGTAAGTTTTCTTGTATCTTCCACATAAATTTGACAATGATAAAATGTGAATGTTTTTGGAATGTTTTTAAGAATTTGGTTTTAAAATCAGTTGAGGCCGGCGCTGCAACTCAATAGGCTAATCCTCCACCTGTGGCGCCAGCACACCAGCTTCTAGTACCGGTCAGGGCGCCGGATTCTGTCCCGATTGCCCCTCTTCCAGGCCAGCCCTCTGCTGTGGCCCGGGAGTGCAGTGGAGGATGACCCAAGTCCTTGGGCCCTGCACCCACATGGGAGACCAGAAGAAGCACCTGGCTCCTGCCTTCGGATCAGCATGGTGCACCGGCTGCAGCGCGCCGGCCGAGGTGGCCATTGGAGGGTGAACCAATGGTAAAGGAAGGCCTTTCTCTCTGTCTCTCTCTCTCACTGTCCACTCTGCCTGTCCAAAAAAAAAAATCAGTTGACATGATGTGCTGTTTGTACTAGGAAATAACTTGACTCAAAATACCTTCTGTGTTTGCTTAGGATATTTTGTTTGATATCTAAAATTTCAGATTTTTCTGTCTCAACATTAAGCAAACATTTTAAATGTGTTAAAGCATATTCTCTGATACTCTATTTAAGTATCTTTCATGTCCTCAAAACCTGAAGATTAATCTGAATGGCCAGTTTTTAGATTTAGAATATTTAAGAAAAAAATAACTACTTTTAGAGCGATGTTAAATTTAATAATGGTTTTGGTGAGGAATAATACTATGTACTATTAGCATTGAGAAAACTTTGAAAGTTCTTTTCTGCCAAATATGAAATACTCAATCTCTTTTATTTTTATTTTTATTGTTATTTTTTTTTGACAGGCAGAGTGGACAGTGAGAGAGACAGAGAGAAAGGTCTTCCTTTTGCCATTGGTTCACCCTCTAATGGCCGCTGCGGCTGGCGCGCTGCGGCTGGTGCGCCGCACTGATCCAATGGCAGGAGCCAGGTACTTATCCTGGTCTCCCATGGGGTGCAGGGCCCAAGCACTTGGGCCATCCTCCACTGCACTCCCTGGCCACAGCAGAGAGCTGGCCTGGAAGAGGGGCAACCGGGACAGAATCCGGTGCCTCGACTGGGACTAGAACGCGGTGTGCTGGCGCCACAAGGCGGAGCATTAGCCTAGTGAGCCGTGGCGCCAGCCTGAAATACTCAATTTCTAATTCCAACTCAGATATGAAAGATCAGTATTTAACAATGGATATTTTGTGTTTTATAATATGTTCAAAATACAATTTCAACATTTAGTATTGGTCAACATACTTTTACAAACATACATGCTCAATTAATAATCTTTGTTTATATGTTCTCATATTTTCTCAAATAATTATGAGTTACTCGTAAATTAAAAATTCCCTTAAAAACCCAAGTCTATTTATCAGAGACAAGTATTCTGCAAAGTAGCCATGCAAATCCATGCCTTTTGTATTTTTCATTTTTTAATTCCAATAGTTCCTTGATCGCTGCAACATCAATTCAGCACAGTACCAGCACATTCCTGTGTCATCAAGGTGTTGGCTAAAATTTATTTTTAATTGGATATTTAAAGCATGCCCTACATTTTACATTTGGTTTAGTGTAATGAATTCTGAGATGACATCATGAGAATGCACAGACGCTTTTACCACATTGTAAAAACATGATTTGGTTGCTTTCTACCCATCTGGGTTATGTATTAAAAATGAGGTGGTGTCTATGTACTTGTTACATAAGACTGCAATTACAACTGGGAAAACAAGACTTCAATTCTTGGCTGAAGATGTCAGCGTCATTTTCACAGTGTTAACTTCCAGATAAGATAGAGAGCCTCATTAGTAGTTACATGGGCAATTTACGTATAGTTTAAGTGGAATTAAAGGGCAGTATTTTTGGATTTTTAATATGCTACTTGGAAGTTCAAGCAAATATCTCATTTATAGTCACTATGTTCAGCTTTGAACAGAAACAAAGATTCATCTGTACAAGTGGCTAGATTTAAATATCCTGTTTCGACACTAATTTTGAAAGTCATGTAGCTTCTCTTGGTATCTTGATAACAGAAAATGTATGCTATGTGCATTTAATTATATTTAATTTTGTCATAATCACATTTATGAAGTATATGTTAAGGTTCTTGTTTGAACTTTTCTGTTCTTTTTCTCTCCCAGCACATCTTTGCCCTCATGATGGACAAAGAAATAATAATGAAGGCAGGTGACTTGGGGACAGTGGGAAGTGGGTATTCATTCTCTTATATGACGTTTTGCCTTAGGAATAAAAATGTGCTTTGGCAGTGCTGGCTGGTGTTTTTAGTGAAGGTAGTAATAGTGATTTTTAGAAGCGAAGCACAAAACAGAAGGAAGAAGAATTTGTTTGCTGGCCTTTTGAGAACTGCCTGGTGGGTAGTTCAGTGAGTTTCAACGCACAGGGAACTTGAAGAAAGGCAGGAAGTTTTTGAGATGTTCTGTTCTTTTTTTGTCTGAGTGTCTAATATTAATTAAGATGCCTATAAATGGGACTGTATTGTCTCTTCTCTTACAGGCACTTTACATTTCTTGCTGTGACTACTGCACCCACATACAGTACAGACAACCTCAAACTCTGTTTATATTAGTGTAAATAGAAAAACTGCAGGCAACTTTTAGTTTTCTCTGCAGGCATTTTCAGGAATATAGTGGGTTCTCCTTTGTACATAGAGGACAGCAGCACATCATAGATTATCCTAATGGGGTCATCTTCTCTGGAATTGCCCACTTGTATCCTGGCATCAATCCCTTTTTCAAGGCTAAGTGAAGAGAAGAGGATTCTTCACATGACTTAACGTTGAACCTTTCCATTCTTACTCAACAGTAAGCAAACATCCTAAATGTGTTAAAGCATATTCTCTGATACTCTATTTAAGTAACTTTCATGTCCTCAAAATTTCATGTCCACAAAATTTGCTTGCAGTAAAATCCTGTAAGTTACCCTATATTTAACATTTTCATGCTTCTTAATTTTAACTTCATATACAGAGTAGATTTGGAAGGATAAGACTCTGCCAGCTCCTTGAGTTATTATTTAGACATGGAGGATATTTTACATATGGATTAGCTTCCAGTTACTGAGGACAGTTATGCTTTGGAGAATACCAGTTCAGCCATTTTGAGTTGGAAAAATATGCCAAACCAAATTCATACGTAGTGTTTTACCTAAAGATATTCTTCAAACCATGCCCACATTCCATTATCTTCCTCATCTTTACTTAAAAAAAAAAAACAAAGATAAACATTAGATATCTAAGGAAATCTCTAATGGAAAGCCTATCTTTACAATTCTATCAAAATATGCTGTAAGACATGCATTGACTATGCAGCTGCAGATATAATATGAAAAATAGACCTTTACAGATTCACTTATACAAAAACAACTGTATTATGCTCCCTCAAGGAATGTATGCTAGGTTAAAACCTTGATAGTGGAGTAAAGGATAGAAAGCTAGAATTTAGAGATTTGAATACTTCTATTTGATCCTAAGAACATATGAAATTGCAATGAAATGTAACAGAATACAGTTGGATTAGTTATGTAATATTTCTTATTACCTGTCTAGCCCTTGTGTGTTGTTCTAAAAACTAAACTTTAAATCTGTACGGGAATACTTGCTAGGTCTTTGTTCTTTAGTTTAAAAAGAAGAAGAAAAAGAAAATCCTACAGTCTGTACTCAAGAAGTACCTAAAATTGATTTCTGTTGATTTTTAAGTCCATCTAATAAATTATATATGTTTTCTATGGAAAAAAAAACCATGATATTTTGGCAAAAAGTAAGGGAAATATTGAACCAAACACAGAACATTTCTCTATGCTTCAAATAAATTAAATATTTCAAAAATATATGAAGAATATGTTTATAGAAATATAGTGGTAAGGGCCAGTGCCGCGGCTCACTAGGCTAATCCTCCGCCTTGCGGCGCCAGCACACCGGGTTCTAGTCCCAGTCAGGGCACCGGATTCTGTCCCGGTTGCCCCTCTTCCAGGCCAGCTCTCTGCTGTGGCCAGGGAGTGCAGTGGAGGATTGCCCAAGTGCTTGGGCCCTGCACCCCATGGGAGACCAGGATAAGTACCTGGCTCCTGCCATTGGATCAGCGTGGTGCACTGGCTGCAGCATGCCGGCCGCGGCGGCCACTGGAGGGTGAACCAATGGCAAAAGGAAGACCTTTCTCTCTGTCTCTCTCCCTCACTGTCCACTCTGCCTGTCAAAAAAAAAAGAAATATAGTGGTAAAATTCTGATAAATAATATAATATTTTAGCAATACAAATAGTATAAAATATAAAAAAATATATTCTTATATAAAATATATTATATATAATATTATGATATATTCTTATATGATATATAATATATTATATCTATTATAAGATTATTAATTATAAGATTGTGACAATGAAATGCTAAGAAAAAATATTTTTTCTTATTTTCTTCATCTGAAAGAGAAACAAAAATCTCCAATTCTTCAAAATACATAATTTAAGATTAAATATAAAATGCTTATATTGAAAAATCCTAAACAGAAATGTCATAAACCATAACAAATGTTCATGAAATGATTTAATACTTGTCAGTTCATATATTCAGTAATGTGTAAAGGTTGGTTCTCCTCTTATTTTCTACCATTTCCATCCCTTTATCTGTATTTCCTTTTTCTTTTTTTTTTTTTCAAAAATTTTTTTAAACTGTGAATGGTTTCTTTTTTTTTAACTTTTATTTAGTAAATAAAAATTTCCAAAGAACAGTTTATGGATTACAATGGCTCCCCCAGCCATAACTTCTCTCCCACTCGGACCCCTCCCATCTCCCACACCCTCTCCCATTCCATTCACATCAAGATTCATTTTCAATTATCTTTATATACAGAAGATCAATTCAGTATATATTAAGTAAAGATTTCAACAGTTTGCACCCACACAGAAACACAAAGTGTAAAATACTGTTTCAGTACTAGTTATAGCATTACTTCACATTGGACAACACATTAAGGACAGAGATCCCACATGAGGAGTAAGTACACAGTGACTCCTGTTGTTCATTTAACAATTTGACACTCTTGTTTATGGCGTCAGTAATCTCCCTAGATCATTCCTGTGACATCTTAATTACATATATAAGTTATTACTATGATTTAAGCACACTAAAAAGGAAGAAAATATTTTAATTGACAAGACCTGGCTGAGAGGTGGTGTGTAATGTCAAAATGCAGAAAGGAGTGGCAAATATAGTATTGTCTTTCTTTGATTACCATAGACCATCAAGAAAACCTCAAACTGAGCATGCTGCAATAGAAATTATGCTCTCTTCTTCAACAAACTGAATCATAGACCATAAATCTATTTAAGTTTAGCTCTCATGGAGTTCTGAATTATACACACTTAATTATATTTAAGATCTATCTATGGCAATTTTCTATGCAGGTTTTCAGATTTTCGGGAACAAAAATCATAGTGACCAAGGTCCTGCAGTACTAAAAATATCTCAGAAAGTAGAGTAGTGTGATTTAGAATCTGAAGGGGAAATACAAAGGAGAAATTTTTTTTTAACTTTTATTTAATGAATATAAATTTCCAAAGTACGACTTATGGATTACAATGGCTTCCCCCACATACCGTCCCTCCCACCCACAACCCTCCCCTTTCCCACTCCCTCTCCCCTTCCATTCACATCAAGATTCATTTTTGATTCTCTTAATATACAGAAGATCAGCTTAGTATACATTAATTAAGGATTTCGACAGTTTGCTCCCACACAGAAACATAAAGTGAAAAATAATAGATGATTTTTTTTAAATGATGATGAAATCAGATCAGACCTAGTGTCATGTTTAATCCCATTGAGAGTCAAGTTGGGAATTGATAATTTCTTTTTTTTTTTTTACAGAAGATCAGTTTAGTATACATTAAGTAAAGATTTCAACAGTTTGCACCCCCATCGAAACACAAAGTGAAATATATTGTTTGAGTACTCGTTATAGCATTAAATCTCAATGCACAGCACATTAAGGACAGAGATCCTACATGAGGTGTAAGTGCACAGTGACTCCTGTTGTTGACTTTACCAATTAACACTCCTGTCTATGGCATCAGTAATCTCCCTATGCTCCAGTCATGAGTTTCCAAGGCTATGGAAGCCCTCTGAGTTCTCCAACTCTTATCTTGTTTAGACAAGGTCATATTCAAAGTGGAGGTTCTCTCCTCCCTTCTGAGAAAGGTACCTCCTTCTTTGAAGACCTGTTCTTTCCACTGGGATCTCACTCACAGAGATCACAAAGGAGAAATTTAACAATAAATTGATCTCATAGAGTAGAAGTCCTCCTGGAAAATCTGATTTAATCTGGTGTCATTACTTAATCCTCCAGGATAATAACTCCATTCAGATGAGATGAGATGGTATGAACTTTGACACAGAAAAATTGGCATTTTTCTACACTTTTAAAAAATATATATTGATTTATTTGAATGACTGAGTTACACAGAGTAATTGAAGGAGAAAGAAATACCTTCCATGTACTGGTTTAATCTTCTAATGACTGCAATGACCAGAGTTGGGATAGCCTGAATTTAGGCACCAAGAGCTTCATTTGGGTCTCCAATAGGAGTGAAAAGGACACAAGTACTTAGCCTATCTTCCACTACTTTCCCAGGCACATCAGCAAGGATCTGGGTTGGAATTGGAGAAGCTAGGACTCGAACCATTGCTAATAAAGGATGATAGCATTGTGCTATTGGTAGTTTAACTCACTGTGCCACAACACTGGACTATCTTCAAGACATTCAAAGAAAAACAGAAGTTTGTTTCTCTATGATCTTCACACCCCTTTCAATCAATGCTAATATTTGAATACTTTTTATCAGTGTTCTCTCCAAACTTGTTTTATTCTATATTGTTAACCACAAATGAAAGAGGAAATTCTGTTTACCAGGCATAGATTTCAAATGGAACATTCCTTTAACTCTAATGCTGAATTTGCAGTTTTGACTGAATTAATCAGTCCCTATATTCAGTGAAATATATTGGCTTCAAATCTCATGGGCAAAATAATATATATTCATGTCTTAATTCTTTCTGTAATGCAGTTTTAGAAGAGGTCATAATCTCTCTTTTTTTCCAACCAATAAGTGAGAAATAATAATATTTTCAGTCTAATAAAGGTATAAATATTCTTGTATAAAACATATGATGTACATGAACTGCAAATGATTTAAATAAACTTTATTTTAATAATACGGCCATTCATTTTCATGGATTTAATTTTAACTATGAAAATGCACAGGCCAGCGCCATGGCTCACTTGGTTAATCCTCTACCTGTGGCACCAGCATCCCATATGGGTGCCAGGTTCTACTCCCGGTTGCTCCTCTTCCAGTCCAGCTCTCTGCTACGGTCCAGGAAGGCAGTGGAGGATGGCTCAAGTGCTTGGGTGCCTGCACCCACAAGGGAGACCAGGAGGAAACACCTGGCTCCTGGCTTCGAATCGGAGTAGTTCTGGCCGTAGCAGCCATTTGGGGGGTGAACCAACTGAAGGAAGACCTTTCTCTCTGTCTCTCTCTCTCACTGTCTAACTCATCTGTCAAATTAAAAAAAAATGCACAAAATACAACAAGGATAAAGAACAACCATTCTTCAAGTTCCTATCACTCAAGATAAAACACATTGGAAAATCTTGGCATATTTTCTTTGGATTTGATCATTGTATACTTTTAAATAAAGGTAGCATATGCTCATCATACAAATTTCAAAAATATAGGAGTATAAAATACAACGGTAACATTTTAAATCACAGCAGAGAGACTGTCACAATTTATTTTAAATTAATGTTCTTTTAAAATGTTTTTATTTATTGGAAAGGCAAAGTGAGTGACAGAAAGAGACAACTAGTGACTGCTTTTGCACCCTCAACCTCTAATTCACTCTCCTGATGGCCACAACAGCCAGAGATGAATGAGGCAATGTAAGGTGCCTGGAACAGCATCTGGTCTCCTACATTTGTGGTAGGGGCCCGAGTATTTGAGACATCTTTCACTGATTTCCCAGGTGCATTATCAGGGAGCTGGATGAGGGTAGAGCTGCCAGTCCTCATACTGGTGCTCCAATATGGGATATGGCATTGTAGGTGACAGTTTTCTCACTGTGCCATGAAGTCAGCCCAAAATAAACTTTCTTCCAATGAGAGACATTGAGACACAGGCTTGCACAGTAAGAAAGACTGGGAGTTTAAAATCTGTGTTGACACTGAGCCAGAAGTGTCCCTTGAAAAAAAGTTTATTTCCAATGCGATTTCTGAGGTCATTTGGTCTTATTTTTCCACTTGTGATTATTGTTTCTATGTCACACTACAATACACCACTCATAGCCTTGATGTCAATCTTTACATTTGATGTTAAAGGCCATTATTTTCAATTGTGCAGAGAATTTTTTGTGTTCATAAAAGACCGCTGAGGTTTTTGAGTTAATGTTTTTTTTCTACAGGAAACATTTCTCTCACTGCCTTCATCTCCTTCATAAATATTGCATTTTAAGATGTAACCATCTCTGGCCACCCTAGGTAAACTCACAACCCTTTCCAACTCTTCTTCTCTCCCTCTTTCCTGGTTTATCTTTCTGATTACACGACCATACCACATGAAATTCACCTTGTTCAATGTCCTCCCACACTAGAATGCCAGCTATGTGGATTTCCAACTGCTGTGTTCCTAGCACCTAATAGCACGTCAGGCACAAAGTATTCATTGAAAGAGGGTCCTATTCATATATATTAGAAGGATACATATACCCTTGACTTCAGATTGATTGATGGTGGCAGACATTTAAAACTAAGAGTATATAAAATAGTGCAACCAAAATCACAGAGAAGATAGAATATCCTACATGGGAGCAGTGAATGAGGTGATAAATGAGGTGAGTCTTCAAGGTGATCAAAAGAGAGTATTTCAGGCAAACTGAGAGCACTGCAAGCACCTGTGAGAGAGTTGGACTGAAGGTGGTCATTTGGCCTTACAGTTATGACACCTTGAACCATAATGGAGCACCTGGGTTGGATAACTGTATCTGATCCCAGATTCCCATTAATGCAGATATGGGGAGGCGGTGGGGGTGGCTCAAATAATTGGGTTTCTGACAGCTACCGTGTGAGAACTAAATTGAATTCCCTGTTCTTAGCTTGCTGGCTCTTAGGCAGTAAACCATAGAATGAGACATCACCTATGTCTTTCAAATAAATAGCCATCTTTTTCTTAAAATACTTAATTAGGATTGGAATTAGGCTTAGCTGTTAAGACAACCACCTCTCCTATTAGTGTATTTGTTTCTGCTTTGAATTACAGATTTCTGCTAACTCAGATACTGGGGTGCAGTACTGATGAACTAGGTAGTTGTGTCCCCGTTTCCCCAATGGGATTTTTAGATAGAATTCTTGATTACTGGTTTCAGCCCCAGTGCAGGATAACTGCAGGCATTTTTGGAATGAACCAGCAGATGGGAGTTTTCTCTCTCTCTTCCTCACTCTCAACTTCATTCTCCCTTCCTCTAATCCTATCAAATAAGTATAGAGGAGGAGGGTGGGAGTGTGGGTGGAACGACAGGTATGGTGGGATGAATAGCTACATTTCTAAAGTTCTACATGTGAAATTTGTGTTCCTCAAAAAATAGATTTTAAAAAACTCAAAAGATGAAGCATTTACAAAACAGATAAATATTGATACTGAAGTAAATTTACTCTTATTTCATAAAATATTGATATTCATGTATGCAGATAATAGGTTGATATAATTATTTATAGTCATTTTATTTTCCATCACAAATATATTATAATATTTTCACTCTTAATATAGTATTACTAAGCTATTCCTCAGCAGAGCAAATACCATATTTTTACATTTAAAATAGTGTATTTGTTATCATTGTGCATATATTGGTTTGCTCAAAAATTCAATAGTTTATTTGGGATAGGTAACTAAAGGATTAATTTTCCAAGAATTTTGTCTTTACTTTTGTTTAAAGTTGAGGTTGCTAAAAAATCAGTACTTTATCAGCAATAAGTTTCTAAAGAATTAAGTTTTAAGAATTTTGTCTTTATTTTTGTTAAAATTTGAACACTTAGAGGTTTGTATTTGTTTAGAAAAAAACTACAACGAATAACTAGAAAGGCACTTTAACCAACTAAGCTACGGCGCCAGTTAAAACTAATAATTAAGTATAAGAAACTTTGACCTAACACACAACCCAGACTGTTGATGGGAATAAAGTATGTTTCCTTACTTCCTAGTGTATATTGAGATTAAATTAAATCAGTGCAATTAATTTACTATCTTTTTTTAAAGTTCCATTATGCTTTTTAAATATGTATTTATTTATTTGAAAGGAAGAGTTACAGAGAGGCAGAGGCTGAGAGAGAGAGAGAGAGAGAGAGAGAGAGATCTTTCATCCACTGGTTCACTCCCCAGTTGGCTGCAACGGCAGCAGTTGGGCTGATCTGAAGCCAGGAGCCAGAACTTTTTTGGGTCTCCTACATGGGTGCAGGGGCCCAAGGGCTTAGGCCATCTTCTACTGCTTTCCCAGGCCATAGCAGAGAGCCAGATTGGAAGTGAAGCAGTTGGGACCCAAGGGGGCACCCATATGAGATGCCTAAGTGCAGGTGGTGGTTTTACCCATGATGCCACAGCACCAGCCACAATTACTATTATACTTTGTCTTAGAATTTTTGTTTGATTATAAAAGAAATAGGTATAAGTGTATTTTGAAACATATTTTATGTAACAGAATTATGGCACACATTTTGTTAACATATTTTCAACAAATGAATCATAGCCATTAAAATGTATGTTTAAACAATCACTGGATCTCAAAATGTTCATTTCACTCCAATACAATAGATTTTCAGTCTCTATCAGATTATTCACAGCTGTTGTCTCTACTGGTGAGGAACAATGTGTTTTTTTTCCTTTCACACTATTTCCTGAACTTTTTACTTAGTGTAGTGCTACTCTTATGAGTATGAAGTAAACTAACAATAGATTTTTGTAGAAATTATGAGTGTGAATATGAGAGGGAGGAGGAACTTTTGGAGCATGGGCAAGAGGAAGGGTAGGGTGGAATTTATTGTTATGTTCCTAAATCTGTATATATGAAGTATATGAAATGTGTATATCATAAAAATGTACATTTAGGGGCCACTGCCATGGCATAGCGGGTTAATGCCCTGGCCTGAAGCGCTGGCATCCCATATGGGCGCCGGTTTGAGACCCAGGTGCTTCACTTCCTATCCAGCTCTCTGCTATGGCCTGGGAAAGCAGTAGACGATGGCCCAAGTTGTTCGGCCCCTGCACCCGCATAGGATATCTGAAGAAGCTCCTAGCTCCTAGCTCCTGGCTTCGGATGAGTAGTGAATCAGTGGTTGGAAGATATCTCTCTCTCTCTCTCTCTCCCTCCCTCCCTCCCTCCCTCCTTCCCCCTCTCTCTGCCTCTCCTTTCCCTGTGTAACTCAGACTTTCAAGTAAATAAATAAATCTTTTTAAAATTTTTTTTATTTTTTTTAATTTAGTAAATATAAATTTTCAAATTTCAGTTTATGGATTACAATGTCTCTCCCCCCATAATTTCCCTCCCGCTCACACCCCTCCCATCTCCCACTCCCTCTCCCATTCCATTCACACCAAGATTCATTTTCAATTATCTTTATATACAGAAGATCAATCAGTATATATTAAGTAAAGATTTCATCAGTTTGCACCCACACAGAAACATAAAGTGAAAAATACTGCTTGAGTACTAGTTATAGCATTAAATCTCAATGTACAGCACACTAAGGACAGAGATCCTACATGAGGAGTAAATACACAGTGACTCCTGTTGTTGACTTAACACATTGACACTCTTATTTATGGCGTCAGTAATCTCCCTAGGCTCTAGTCATGAGTTGCCAAGGCTATGGAAGCCTTTTGAGTTCGCTGACTTTGATCTTATTCCGACAGGGTCATAGTCAAAGTGGAAGTTCTCTCCTCCCCCCAGAGAAAGGTACTTCCACCTTTGATGGCCCGTTCTTTCCACTGGGATCTCACTCGCAGAGATCTTTCATTTAGGTCTTCTTTTTTTTTTTTTTTCCCCAGGATGTCTTGGCTTTCCATGCCTAAAATACTCTCATGGGCTCTTCAGCCATATCCAAATGCCTTAAGGGCTGATTCTGAGGCCAGAGTGCTGTTTAGGACATCTGCCATTCTATGAGTCTACTGTGTATCCCGCTTCCTATGATGGATCATTCTCTCCCTTTTTGATTCTATCAGCTAGTATTAGCAGACACTAGTCTTATTTGTGTGATCCTTTTGACTCTTAGACATATCAGTGTGATCAACTGTGAACAGAAATTGATCACTTGGACTAGTGATATGGCATTGGTACATGCCACCTTGATGGGATTGTATTGGGATCCTCTGGCATGATTCTAACTCCACCATTTGGGGCAAGTCCGATTGAGCATGTCCCAAATTGTACATCTCCTCCCTCTCTTATTCCCACTGTTATATTTAACAGGGATCACATTTCAGTTAAAATTTAAACACCTAAGAATAATTGTGTGTTAATCACAGAGTTCAACCAATAGTACTAGAACAAAACAAAGAGAAAATACTAAAATGGATAAAGTATTACACTGTACATCAACAGTCAGTACATTTAAAAAATGTACATTTAGGCTGGTGCCGCACCTCACTAGGCTAATCCTCCCCCTGTGGTGCTGGCACCCTGGGTTCTAGTCCCGGTTGCTCCTCTTCCACTCCAGCTCTCTGGTGTGGCCGGGAAGGCAGTGGAGCATGGCCCAAGTGCTTGGGCCATGCACCCACATGAGAGACCAGGAGGAAGCACCTGGCTCCTGGCTTCGGATTGGCGCAGGGCACCAACTGTAGTGGCAGTTTGGGGGGGTGAACCAATGGAAGGAAGACCTTTCACTCTGTCTCTCTCTCTCACTCTGTCTCTCTCTCTCACTGTCTAACACTGCCTGTCAAAAAAATGTACATTTAATTTTTTATAATGTGACTTCTGTTGCATGTCGTGTAGAATTTGTATATCTACATATAGTTTTCATTATATCTGAGGATCACTTGTCTGTTCTTTAAGGATTTATTTACTTAAAGGCATAATGATGGGAAAGTTGAGACAGAAACAGATATATATATATATATATATATATATATATATATATATATATATTACATATGTTGTTTCACCCCCTGAAATGCCTGTAACAGCCAAGGCTCTGTGAGGCTGAAGCCAGGAGCCTGAAACTCCATTTAAATCTCCTGAATAGGTAGGAGGAATCCTAAAATTTGGGCTAATTTATGTTGTCTTTCACATCCATTTGCAGGAAACTATCAGAGAAATGGAATCTCTATAGGAATCAAATAGGAAGCAACAATATAGGATGCTGGTGTCCCAAGCACTAGCTTAGCACATTGCACTATCATGCCCACCCAATGGAGATCACTTAATCTTAATGCATAATTTAATATATTCAGGATTATAAGCTTATTTCCTTATATACCTTTCTTTATTTGAATTATATTTGTTTCCTATTTTTGATGAAGTTCTTTCTTGTTTTCTTTTTCTATTTTTGATTTGTTTGCTTACATTTTTCAAGCTATGATCCTCTATTGAATTAGTATATTCATTAATTTGGTATATAAAACAAAATACAGTAATGTCATATTTTAAACACTTATCAAATTATAAGCTCAAGAATGGTACACTTTAATACTAGTGCTGCTCTGTTAGTTTACCCTGATATTTAGTTCTTACAACTCATATATATTTTTCAGCATTTAAATTATTCTTAATTTTTCTTTTCATCAATTCTATCTTATATTTCTTTCCTTTCTTACACCATAAAAATATCAACATTCATTTAATGTAAAATGAGTCCAAACCCAAAGTACTTGTCTCAAAAGATGGCCTTACTTCTGGCTACAACACTTTTAATCCAGCACTATGCGGGCAAAGTAGCTAAAGATGGCCCAAGTGCTTCTGCCCCTTCAGCCATGTTGGAAACCTCGATGAAGTTCCTGGCTCCTGGTTTCAGCCTGGCCCAGCACCAGCCATTGTGGACACTCGGGAAGTGAACCAGCAGGTGGAAAATCTCTCTCCATTTCTCCATCTCTATTTCTGTAACTCTGCCTTTCAAATAAAATAAATATTTTAACTATACGTATACTAATAACTGCCATGCTGTACACTTAGAAATAATTCAGGCTGTAAATTGTATATTGTATTTTTCTGACAGTGAAAAAAAAGAATAAATTAAATTTCAGTCAGGAGTTCATATAAATGTTTCTGCATTACATGCCTTTACTGTTATCGGAAATTGCTCAAATATAATACAAATTTTCATACTGAGCATTCTTAAAATGTCCTAGACCGCATAAAATTACTAACCAACTTGAAAGCAAGATCATTAGTTGAACATGAACTACATGGATGGGTATTTCGGGGAAGAGAAATGTGTCTTTGTAGGATAGCACTTGTTAACACAATTTTACATATTTTTATTTCTTATTAAGAGAAGTCATTCTACATTTATATTTGTAGCATAATAATACCATACTTGCATTATTAAATTGTAGAAGACTTGATTATTAGAGACTGTACACCTAAAATTTAGAGACCTTATTAATTTGAAATATTTAATTTAATTACTGCCATTATCTGTATGTCTAAGAAGGCCCATCATTTTAAAATAAATTAAATGATATTATCTTGATATGTAGTCGAAAGGGCATAGAATATTTTTAGAAATATTTATTTTAACATTTTTCTTATAAACTGATGAAAATGGTAAACCAAATAATGTTTTAATTTGTCAGAATGCTATAAGAATTAAAGGAATTGTATGTAGCAAAGTATTTGTGCAGCCAGTTTGTTAGGCAACCAGTGAATGGAAGATCTTTCCCTCTGGCTCTCCTTCTCTCTGTCTGTAACTCTACCTCTCAAATAAATAAATATTTTTAAAAGTATTTGAATATCACACTTTGTTTACTAACATTGGCATAAAATCAGAATCATCTTTTAGAAAAAATATTCATACCTCTAAGAACAAAATAGATGTTACAAAAGTATGCAGAACTCCAACATCCTTTGATGGTTTCAAAAATATCAACAGAGGCCAGCACCATGGCTCACTAGGCTAATCCTCCACCTGTGGCACTGGCACACCGGGTTCCAGTCCTGGTCGGGGCACCGGATTCTGTCCTGGTTGCTCTTCTTCCAGTCCAGCTCTTTGCTGTGGCCTGGGAGGGCAGTGGGGGTGGCCCAGGTTTCTTGGGCCATGCACCCGCATGGGAGACCAGGAGGAAGCATCTGGATCCTGGCTTCAGATCGGTGCAGTACGCCTACCGCAGGGGTCACTTAGGGGGTGAACCAACAGAAAAAGGAAGACCTATATCTCTGTCTCTCTGACTCTCTGTCTCTCTCTCTGCCTCAGCCTCTCTGTAATTCCGTCTTTCAAATAAAGTAAATAACTCTTTAAAAAAAATACCAACAGATTATGGGTAAGAATGACCTGGACAAAACTGTTTCAAAAGACCTTAACTATATGTACCAATAATTCTCAGGAGATAATTAAAACAGCCATGTTTGTTTGCAAATAAGTTCACATCACAGCAAAAATTACAAAAAGAAACTAATGGATTTTAAAGCATTTTATAAAATCTGTTCTTCAGAAACAGAATGTCTAAAAAATAGAAAATAATTCACTTGAACATGAAAAGGATCTGAAAGGTCCTGTATACTGCAAAAATAAATATGTGGTCATGGACACTTATTGAGGAAAAGAAGCCATGCTGCAGAAAATCATGCTATTAACTCAGGACTATGAAAAGTATGTCTCAGGATCTGTGTGTGATACATGGGTTAAAACACTGCCGGCAAAGCTGACATCACATACAGTATTTGAGTAAGTCCTGGCTGCTGCACTTCAAATCCTGCTCCCTAATAATGCACCTGGGAATGTATAATTACACACTCCATGTGCTTAAATCTCTGCAAACCATGTAGGAGACCTGGATGCAGTTCCAGGCTTCTGGGTTTGGCCTGGCCCAGACCCAGTTATTACAGACATTTAAGGAAGGAACCAGCAAATGAAAACATAAAGAAAAGATTCTAAAATGTGCCACAATGCACAAGAGAAATGTCAGAATGCTTCCTGAGGATTTCCAGTTAGACTCACAGCTGACTTCTCATGAGAAAATTTCCATACTAGGAGAGAATGGAGAAGCACAGTTCAAGTCTTACGAGAAAAATATTTCAACCCAGAACACAATCGAGGCAATTTAAGACAAACACGTGACCTTCATCTTATTGAATGGAAATATTTCCAGAAAGATCCAGAACCAGTGATGCCCACTCTCACCATTGCTATTCAATATTATCCTGGTAGTTTTACTCACAAGAATTAAGCAGGAAAAACAAATCAAAGTGATACAAATTGGAAAGTAGGAAGCCAAATTATCCTGAAATTTAAATGACATGATTCTATATAGACATTCTATGTATAGAATTCATAGACATTTTATGCATAGAATCATGTCTCCACAGAGAGACTACCTCACACCTTAAATGAAAATCCACTCAAAATGGATCAAAGATCAAAATCTATGATTCCATACCATCTGCTACAGAACACTGGGAAAACTCTGCAAGACAATGACACGGGCAAAGACTTTTTGGAAAAAACAAGAGAGGCACAGGCAATCAAAGACAAAATTGGTAATTCCGATTATATCAAGCTGACAAGTTTCTGCACAGCAACAGAAACATCAAGCAAAGTGAAGTGGCAACTGACAGAATCAAAGAAAATATTTGCAAATGACACAACTGATAAATATCCTACAAAGAGTTTAAGAAAACTCAATAGCAACAGAACAAACAATCCAGTGAAGAAATGGGCAAAGGACTTGAACAGACATTTTTCAAGAAAGAAAATTCAAATGATCAACAGATACTTAAAAAAAATGCTCAGGATCACGAACCATCAAGGTAATGCAAGTCAAAACCACAATGAGGTTTTACCTCACCCCAGTTAGAATGGGTCTCATACAGAAATCAACAAACAACAAATTCTGGTGAGGATGTGTGTAAAAATGTACTCTAACCTCCTGTTAGTCGGAATGTAAACTGGTCCAGCCATTGTGTAAGACAGTATGGAAAAAAAGACATAGAAGAACACAGTTACCAAAGTCTGCTTTGTTGGAGATGGCTTTATGAGATAACAGCCTAAATATGATCCATTAGACAAATGGGCTTGCATCCAGAAATGAAAGTGATGCTCTGTCTGCCAGCATGTAGTGCTAAAAAGAACCCTGAGATGAATGTGAGTGAATTGGAGGAAAGGATATATGTGAAGAAATATTTTCAGTTTACCAACAATCCTGAAAATGATGGATGCATAAACATAGTCTCACTTGTTTAACAGCAGTTTCATATAAGTAATTTCTAATCATTATTGAAGACTACAAACTAAATGGGAAAACTGTAATTACTGTCATGTTTCTGAATATGACCAAACAGACTTACAGATCTGGAGTCATCAAGAGAACTATTTATTAAGCTTTAAAAATATTGAAAAGATCCACTTTTAATGGATTGGTTTTCATTTGTCGTCAGCTTAAGGTTTACAAGCTCATAAATTTTTTTTGAACAGAGAGAGTGGACAGTGAGAGAGAGAGAGAGAGAGAGAGAGAAAGATCTTCCTTTTCCATTGGTTCACCCCCCAATGGCCGCTGTGGCCGGCGCCTTGTGACCGGCGCACCAGTCTAATCCGAAGCCAGGAGCCAGGTGCTTCTCCTGGTCTCCCATGCGAGTGCAGGGCCCAAGGACCCGGGCCATTCTCCACTGCACTCCCAGGCCACAGCAGAGAGCTGGACTGGAAGAGGAGCAACCGGGATAGAATCCGGCACCCCGACCAGGACTAGAACACAGTTTGCCGGCACCACAGGAGGCAGATTAGTCTATTGAGCCACAGAGCCGGCCACAAGCTCGTAAAATTTGAACAATTGAAAAAACAAATAATAGTTCTCCTATTTCATCAGTTGACTGCATTAGTGATTAGATATTCACCAATGCAGGTTTGTCTTTATTGGAAAAGTTACCAGAAGATATGCAAATACTTCATAAATACTTCCACACACTTCACATGGGGATCTAGGCTAAGAAAATTATGCCCGAGACCTTAACTCTCTTCTACCTCACTTTCCATTATTACATCTAAAACATTTATCATTATCAAATGGTAATATTCAAGTTAGAAAAGTACTTACACTAAAAAGTACATAGAAAAAGCACACTGCAGTAAGTAGAAAAATTCAGAAGTGAAGACAAATCACAGCTGGGATTAATAATTAATTTCTTTATACAGTAAGGATGTTCTTATTATTCCTCATATAGTTGTAATGAAATTTTCTACTTGAAACATGAAAAAAGAAGAAAAAACTAAAATGCTTGCACATTTTTAGCAGTTTTCTATATTCTAAATGTTGTGTGAAATATTTTTACTTACTGATAATAAAAACTGATTTAATTAATTTCAGCTTAGTTTTAAAAGAAAAAATCCTGCACTGATGCTCTGAAATAAACCTATTTGCAATTACTTAGATAACCCACTCATAAATTATTATGCTTTAGGGTTGTAATTTGGTCAAATAACTTTTGTGATATGAACTATATTTGTGAGTTTAAGCATTAGGGTGTCTGTACTATATTAATCCATACTCAACACATATTTTTAAGCTATTATTTATATATTTTTAAATATTTATTTAGTTGAAAGTTAGAGTTACACACAGCTTTTCAAAAAAGAGGCAATAGAGTCTTCCATCTTCTGGTTCACTCACCAATTGGCTGCAACAGCTGGAACTGAGCCAATCCAAATCCAGGAGCTAGGAGATTTCTCTAGGTCTCCCATGTGGGTGTAGAGTCCCAAGAAACTAGACCATATTCTACTGCCTTCCCAGGCCATAGCAGATAGCTGGATAGGAAGTGAAGCAGCAGTGATATGAACTGGCACCGATATGAGATGCCAGCACCGAAGGTAGTGGCTTTACCTGCTAAGCCACAGTGCTGACCCCCAAGTTATTTATTTTTTTAAAGTCTGTCTTCAGAGTATAATCAATATGATTAATGTGCCTTTAACTAAATCATTCACTATCTAAATAAATTCAGTATCTAAGCACATGCTATGTATGAAATTGGGATCAAAGAAAGGGGGGAAAGATTAAAAAACACACCAGGAAAAAAATTACAAAATATAAGCTTAATTAATATTTTCAACCTTAAAAAAAGCTATCAAGAAAACAAATATAAGTATTCAGTAAGGTTTGCAGTGATGAATAATATAACATATTTTCTAAGTCCCATAGACATAAAAGTTTTAGGACACAAGCATGAAAGTTTCATTTTCCTGGAAATGATGACCCAGTATAATACTGTCACTTGATGACAGAAGCTAAACTTTTCTTACAGTTATAGTTTAACAAATGATTCTGATACTAATAAAAATTGAAAAAGTGTAAATGACTTAAAAAACAGTATAAATACCAATAAGAAATTTAAGGAAAAAGATAATATGATTTTGTATTGAAAAATACAGAGTAAATGAAGACGTTGTAAGACATTTTACCATTTCATAAAGGTACATAAATTTCTATTATTATGTAAAATATGCTTAGTATTATTAAGTCCAAAAACAAAGCCTCAAGAAAAAATCAATTCACATTCAGTAAAATTACTCTGATTTAGTAAGAGATAATTGTTGACAGGAATGTGAAATATATAAAATTTTCATATACTTGTAATAAAATAGTGCTGCCACTCTGAAAACAACTGGCAGTTTCTGAACATAGTTTACATAGAATTGTCACAATGACCCAACAATTCCAACCCCAGAAATGCCAGTAAAAGATATGAAACCCACATGGACACAAAAGGCTTATTACAGCATTACTCATGAAGGCCAAATTTGAAAAATACCCACATTTTGATGTGCAAGATAAACAATGCATGGTATATTTTTATAATCGAATACTATTTGGCAACCAAAATGAATTCAGAAATACCAGGCCACAAATGTAATGAAACTAATAAAAAAGAAACAAAGAGGAATAAATAAAAATATCACACAATGTATTTCTGTATGATTCCAACTTAAGACATTTCCAGAAAAGACAAATTTACTCAATGTCGGATTGAGGGTGGGGTGAATGAGGAGTTCTATAAATAACAAGAAATACTTTGGGATTATGGAAATGTTTTATTTGACTGGGATTATGACTAAGTAACTGCCTAAATACTACAAAGTATGGAATATTCACATAAAACATAAGACAAACATGGCTGGGAAGCCTGACTGACTCCTTCATTTCTAGCTTTAAGGAGGAGTCTGAAGACAAATTAATAGGGGGAGACTTCAATAATCTTGTGAAAATTGAAACTAATATATACTAACCTGGATATAAAAAAGATTTAACACCATGAATACAAAACCTTTTTAAATGTTAATATGCAACACTTAAGAATGATTCATACATTTCAAAAAGCTTATATAACAAAATAAATCCTACCTGCAAACTGTTGAAATCTTTACTCAGTATAGACTTAACCTTCTGTACATAAAGATATTTAAAAATGAATCTTAATGAAAAATGGGATGGGAGATTGAGTAGGAGATGGGATGATTTGTGGGTGGGAGGGTCATTATAGGGGAAACAACTGCTATAATCCAAAAGTTGTACTTTTGAAATTTATATTTATTAAATGCAAGTTTTCATAAAAAAATAAAAAACCCTCTTTATTATTCTGTTTTTTTGTTTTACATTGTCTTAATTCAAGCTTATTCTAAATACACTAAAAATAACACTATTTTTCCCTACATGAAACAATCAAAATGATATATTAAACACCAATTTAAGATAAAGCAATGATTCCTAATCTCTCCACAGAGCATGACAAAAATTAAAATTCAGTTATGTACAGGGGGATTGTCTTAATATTAAGCTATTCCCAAGGATCATAATATTAGGTGCTGTATTAATTTAAACATTTTACCACTCTTAACCGTATATGTTGAATAAGATTCTGGAGATTTTCAGTTTAATTTTGTGAACTATAATTCTACATACTTATGTGCTACAGTGTAGCACGCCAATATATTTATAAAATGTGTACTGATATCGGGTAAGGAGCATTTTCCATTATTTGACATTAATTCATGATTGGAGCCTTTGAGCTCCTTTCTTCTATTTTCTTATAAAATAGAATATTATGAACTATACCAATCCTACTATGAAGTTTAACACTAGGAACATACTTTTATGATATAACTCTAATTTAATACCAATTATTCAACCCATTTTTGCTTTTCAAATTTAATTTATCTAAAAGAAAAAGAGACAAATACACAAATATGCACACTCACACTCAGAAGGAATGCTCCTATCCACTGGTTAACTCTGCAAATAAATGCAGAAGTTGGGGCTGGGCTAGGCTAGGCTGAGGTCAGAAGACATGAACTCAATCCAGCTCCTCTACGTGGGTGGACAGGACACAACTACTTGAGCCATTACCATTCATTTCCAAAGCAAAAATTATCAGGAAGCCATAATTGGGATCAGGGACTCTAAGCAATGCAATGCAATGTGGGATTTAGGCAAACCAAGAAGGATTTTTAACAGTGCCCAATTTAAACCCTTCCACAAAATTTTCAAAGAGCTTAATATATCCTTGGCTTTGAAGGAAAGAGTCAACAGCCATTTGGGCCCAACCCCATCACTGCATACTCCCCTGCTTCCCTTCATTCAACACTCCTGGCTTCCCATCATTATAAACTCCCAAAGTTGGCCTCCATCTGCCTGTTTCACTCCTGAGGTCTCTTTCTGCAGATAGAGCAGAGCAACAGAGCACAGAAGCATTGGCCTGGATGATGTAGCAGAAGGTATGGAAAAAATATTGGCCTTTGTCCTTTGGCCCCTGCACCAACTTATGAGACCCAGAAGAAGCTCCTGGCTTTGGATCGGCACAGATACGGCTGATTCGGCCATCTAGGGAGTGAATCACCAGATGGAAGACCTCTCTCTCTGTCTCTACCTCTCTCTGTGACTCATTACACGTGTTTGAAAATAACAGCTTTTAACCTGCAGATATACCATTTCCTAGAAAATTCCTTGTACTCTGTGCCTGTTCTCTTGCCATACCAATGTATTTCTAAGCTCCCACATAACTGCCATGTTGAACATAAAATCATTATACTTTCCCAGACATAAATCTTGAAGTATACATCATTTAAAAACAGCATTCTGTTATTTCTGAAGTGAATGCATCTAAGTATAACTTTCCATCTACCTTAGCTATTTTCCAACAAGACTGATAAAGAAAAATATCTAAATATAGTTGATGTAAATTACATGAAAGTTTGGGATTCTTATCCAGAAAGGACAGCTTAGTGTCCTACCTGCCCAGCCCTGTGTTTGTTTATATCCAAGGGTTTTTGTACATAATAAGTTTCATGCTAAATATAGGAGCAAGATGGAAAAAAGGCAACTGAATTGAGGCAGACATGAAAGTGACACACAAAAGAATCACTTATGGTTGTGGTTAAAAGAAATCTGAAGGGACCAGCCAATTTCTGAGATTTCTGGAGAATTTTTTGTTGATCAGAAAATAAATAAGGCTTTTGCCTTGTTTTGTTCTCTTGTGTAGCAGTGAATATTATGGAATTAGGGAGCCATGTTTGAGAAACACAATAGCCAAGAAAAGAAAATCTTGAGCTACAGAACAAATTCTAACTAAAGATGGAAGAAAACCTAGGAGCACCCTGAAACACTGCACAGGGGCACAGGTGTCGAGGAAGGGAAGATCACATAATAAACAATACATCTTCACATGGGTCATTTCACCTTCTACATTAGAACACACACAAGTCAGAAGAGTAAGCAGGAACATCAGTGATAACTTCAAACAAGAGGCTGTTTCTGAACCATTTAATTATGCTGAGTGAAATAAGCCAATCCCAAAGGGACAAATACCACTTGTTCTCCTTGATAGGTGACAACTAACTGAGCACCAAAAAGGAAACCTGTTAAAGTGAAATGAACACTATGAGAAACGGTGACTTGATCAGCCCTCACCCTGACTGTTGATGAGCAACTTGATATGTTATCCCTCTTAGTATTTTTTTTTATTTGTTCTACTTAATACTTTTGGTTGAATACTGTAATCAATACACAATTATTCTTAAGTGCTGAAACTTAACTGAAAAGTGATCACTGTTAAATATAAGAGTGGGAATAAGAGAGGGAAGAAATGTGCAATTCGGGACATGATCAAGCTGACTTACCTCAAACGGTAGAGTTAGAAACATACCAGGGGATTCCAATTCAATCCCATCAGGGTAGCATGTACCAATGCCATCTCACCAGTCCCAGTGATCAATTTCTGTTCACAACTGATCATAATGATAGGACTAAGAACCAAAGGGATCACATAAACAAGACTAGTGTCTGCAAATACTAAATGATAGAATAAAAAAGAGAGAGAATGATCCAACTTGGGAAGTGAGATACACAGCAGACCAATAGAATGGCAGATGTCCTAAACAGCACTTTGGCCTCAGAATCAGCCCTTAAGGCATGCAGATCCGGCTGAAAAGCCCATGAGACTATTTCAGGCATGGAAAGCCAAGACACTCTGGGGGAAAAAAAAACCTAAATGAAAGATCTCTGCGAGTGAGATCCCAGTGGAAAGAACAAGTCATCAAAGAAGGAGGCACCTTTCTCTGAAGGGAGGAAGGAACTTCCACTTTGACCATGGCCTTGTCTAAAATTATCAGAGTCAGTGAACTCAGGGGGCTTCCATAGCCTTGGCAGCTCATGACAAGAGCCTAGGGTGATTACTGAGGCCATAAACAAGAGTGTCAATTTGTTAAGTCAACAACAGGAGTCACTGTGCACTTACTCCTCATGTAGGATCTTTGTCCTTAGTGTGCTGTACATTGAGATTTAATGCTATAACTAGTACTCAAACAGTATTTTTCACTTTATGTTTCTGTGTGGGAGCAAACTGTTTAAATCTTTACTTAATGTATGCTAAACTGATCTTCTGTATATAAAGAGAATAGAAAATGAATCTTGATGTAAATGGAAGGGGAGAGGGAGTGGGAAAGGGGAGGGTTGCGTGTGGGAGGGACGTTATTGGGGGGAAGCCTTTGTAACCCATAAGCTGTACTTTGGAAATTTATATTCATTAAATAAAAGTTAAAAAAATTTTTTTAAATAAAATTAAAAAAAAAAGAATCAAAAAGGGAGAGAACGATCCAACATGGGAAGCGCGATACACAGCAGACTCAAAGAATGAATGGCAGATGTCCTAAAGAGCACTCTGGCCTCAGAATCAGCCCTTAAGGCATTCGGATATGGCTGAAGAGCCCATGAGAGTATTGTAGACATGGAAAGCCAAGACACTCTGGCAAAAAAAAAAAAAAAAAAAAAAAAAAAAAAAAACAACCTAAATGAAAGATCTCTGCGAGTGAGATCCCAGTGGAAAGAATGGGACCATCAAAGAAGGAGGTGCCTTTCTCTGAAGGGAGGAGAGAACTTCCACTTTGACTATGACCCTGTCGGAATAAGATCAAAGTCGGCGAACTCAAAAGGCTTCCATAGCCTTGGCAACTCATGACAAGAGCCTAGGGAGATTACTGATGCCATAAACAAGAGTGTCAATTGTTAAGTCAACAACAGGAGTCACTGTGTACTTACTTCTCATGTGGGATCTGTCCTTAGTGTGTTGTCCAATGTGAAGTAATGCTATAACTAGTACTGAAACAGTATTTTACACTTTGTGTTTCTGTGTGGGTGCAAGCTGATGAAATCTTTATTCAATATATACTAAATCGATCTTCAGTATATAAAGATAATTGAAAATGAATCTTGATGTGAATGGAATGGGAGAGGGAGCGGGAGATGGGAGGTGTGTGAGTGGGAGGGAAATTATGGGGGGGGGGGAGTCATTGTAATCCATAAACTGAAATTTGGAAATTTATATTTACTAAATAAAAAAAATAGAATTGCCATATGAGAAAGCAAAAAAAAAAAAAAAAAGACGAAAATTAAGAGATGACCCTGGGATAGCACCAGCAAGATGCTGCTGACCTGTAGGAACTAAGGTTTAGTTCACTGCATCCCCATAAGGAGCAGACTGTGTCTCTGCCAGCACGAAGGTCATCATTAGATGCTGTTCCTTAAGCCTGGACAAAAACCCTGCACCAAATAAAACTACCTTGCTTTCAACTCACCAGTCTGTGGCACTGCATTATTAGCAACCGAAAACAGTGTCAGACACCTAAAAGAGCAATGCAGAAAGGAAAATGTCTGAAACTGAAACCCTGCTTTCTATGTATTTAGAAAACTATGGTCTAACAGCACTGATGGAGAATAAAGAAGCCTGAAGGTGCCACAAATGATGGCTTCTCCCCTGCAAAAACCCCATACATACACCCATATTCTCTCTGGTCATCCTCCCAAACTCACCACACACTGAGGGAGATGTAGGGCTGCAGGTACATCCCTATTGAGGGATGACTCCAGTAATGAGCAGAGTTACTGGCACAGGGAAGGGACAGGATACCTGGGATCCTAGGTGCCAGGTCACTCTCCAAGCTCAGGGTCACAGGGAACCCAGGAAAATTCTGTGCCACTGGCAATATGGCAACCACACATTCCAGAGATGGCCTTTCGAAGGCTCGGTGTCCTGCCACAGTCTTCTCCCACGGGTTCCACCAGCTCCCCCTTCCCACTCTTGGATGCCCCATCCCATACACTGACCATTTCTGGCTTCAAGGTGTCTGGTGTCCTGTGATCACAGGTCAGACAGCAGTGACGGTGATGTTATCTTGAGTCCCACAGCAGAGGAGCAGTCTCCCTGGTGCTCTGTCTATTGCATAACTCAGACAATTATGACACAAGATGCCAAGAGATTATATATTGTTGGTGTCACGGTACCTGATTGGACAGTTTGCCCAGCAGTGAGCATGCACAATGATGTCACAATGATGCAGCCAATCAGATCCATACTAGCTTGGAGGCCTCACTTGTAGTGTTGATCTTTACACCTTAATGAGATTATGGAAATCACTATTTCTTTTCTCATCCTGCTAGTAGTATTTTTAACTAGATGCTAACATTTTTTAAAGATTTTTGTTTAAGATTCATTTACAGCATATTCAGGATCACATAAGGGGGAGTGGTCTGAGGTGGCTGTTTGTCAGCCACTCTGCGGATGAAAGGCAGAGACCTCATAATCTGGGAAATGGCACAAATGTAGGGACAGGTGTGCAGAGAAAGGGGAGAGGGAGCTGGTAGCATCTGTCACATTGTTTCTGTAGTTGTTTTCTTAAAGGTCATATCATGAAAACAAAATTGTCAAATATATTTTGTGCATTTATTGGGACAATCATGTTTTGTTCTTTATTGTATTAACATTTATCCTCTAACTGATTTACATATGATGAAATACCCTTGCATTTTAAGGAATCTGACTTGAGCATCTTTTTTTCTGCTGTTGAATTTAGCCTGATTTTAGTTTGTCAAAACTGCTCCATCTGTGTCTATTGGGAATGCTGGCCTGTGGTTTTGCT
The DNA here is from genome assembly GCF_964237555.1 of Oryctolagus cuniculus. Classification (NCBI taxonomy): domain Eukaryota; kingdom Metazoa; phylum Chordata; class Mammalia; order Lagomorpha; family Leporidae; genus Oryctolagus; species Oryctolagus cuniculus. The sequence goes on along the minus strand of NC_091442.1, from coordinate 50,709,114 downwards.
CACTTATGTTGACAGCATCACAAGTGGTGGCTTAACTTGCTGCAGCACAACACCAGCCCTCTTGCTAGGCTTTTGTTTCAGGAGAATCTCATAACATGCTTCATAAATGAACTTGGAATAAGCTTAGAATTGTTATTATTTAAGTGTATGGTAGAATCTGGTGGATAAGTGTGCAGGTTCTGGATTTATTTAATTGACCATATTTTATTACTTGTTTAATCTCTTGGTTGATTAATATTCTGTTCATATTTTATGTTTTTTTCCTGATTCTGCTTTATTAGATTGCATGTTTCTAGGGATTCATCCTTTTCTCCTATAATCAAATTTGTTGGTGTATACTCATTTTTGGTCTTATTTTTTTTTTTTTTTGTATTCCTATGGCATCAGTTGTAATGCCTCCTTTCTCAGTTATGATTTTCTTTTTGAATCTTCACATTTTTTGTTAGTCTAGATAAGGGTCCATTAATTCTCTACTATGTTTTTTGAAGGAGAAAACTTTGGAGCACACATTTTGTTGAGCAACTAAGATGTCATTTGAGATGCTTTCGTCACACCTTGGAATTCAGGTTGTGTTCCTGTTACCTGCTTCCTGATAACTGCACTTTAGGAAGCAGCAGGTGATGAATCAACTATTTGTGCCCCAACCACTCACAGCAAGGTCCTGGATGAGTTCCTGATTCCTGTATTTGGCCTGGTTCAGCCCTGATGTTCATAAGCATTAACGGAATCAATTTACAGTGGCAAGATATCTCTGTGTCTGTTTTCTCCACTCTCTCTCTCTCTCTCTCTCTCTGGATCTCTACATTTAAATATTTTAAAGCAGCATTTAGTATTGTTAATCTTTTCTATTGTTTTTCTTGTTTCACTTTTTATCTTTCTCTAAAAATTCTTTGCTAAATTTCTTAGTCCTTTTTTCTTTTTCCTGTATCCTTTATTTGTAATGTTCATTGTCTATTAGAGATCTTTCCTTTTTATGTAGACGCAGATTGCTATAAACTTCCCATTCAGTACAGTGTATGTGACATCTTATAAGTTACTATATGTTTCGTTTCCATTTTTGTCTGTTATCACGTATCATTTTCATTTATAGCTCACTGGACAGGACAGGATTCACAGTCCCACCCTGACATACAAAGATCATGGAGAATAATCCCAATACACATCTGGAATGAGAAAAAGAAAATGGTGGTAAGCATCGTTGGTGACCACCATCATGCTTATGGAACAACTAACCTTATCAATGGGAGGAAACAGGAGCCATATGGAAAGGAGGATGAGGGGCCTCAGAGTACAGGGGATTCCAAGTTAGTGTGCAGGGCCCAAATCAGAACAACACTGAGTGCCTTTCTCACTTAGACCAGGAATCAAGCATTTCCTAGAACATTGTGTATTGAAGCGAACAATCCAGTCCTGCTAGAAGATGGGAGTTATGTGGGGTTTTCAGCAGGTAGGTTGAAGCTGCACGGCACCTGTGTTTTCCTAGATCTCCTGTTTATGGATAGAAGAGTCACAAAGCAGTATTTCTCTGACTATGTATTCAATTATTCTAGTACCTCTGAGATCCCCAAGTACATACAATGTTTCTGGTGTGTTCTAAAATTAGTCTTCTGGGCTTACTCCTGGGGTCAGCTATTTGCCCCTCCCCACTCTGGGTTTGTACATCTCTTTTCACTGCAATTCTCAAAAGCAAGTTCTGCTGGCACTGTCCTCCAATATTACCAGGATGCAGAACTGCAGCTCTAACTTTGAAGATATATGTGCTGACAATACTAATTGCCAAGTCTTATTACAATGCTCTGGACATCTACCAGCTGCCTGAGCAAGAGGATTGAACAGGCATGATGGCATAGATGCTGGAATGGCTGTCCTTTAGGTTTGGTCACTTCCCAAGCTTATTGTGCTGTCCTTTTTTTTTCCCCATTTTGCATTATATGTCTTCATTTGATTCACTTCTAACAACAGGCCTTTGGACATGTGTCTCACTGCGTGAAATAATGAAGTCACCACTTCCTTCTCTAAACTTCATCATCCTTGGTCAGACTTAGTTCAACGCCACTTTCTCAGAGAAGTCTTAATTTACCCCTCAAATGTACTCAAGTCCTCAGCTTTGAGACCTCTCTCCCTAATGCTGTGCGTACTGATATAGCATCTGGAAGAATGAACACTCATAGCTCTCAAGAGCATTTCAAATCAGCTGTTTTCAGAATCCTTGTGAGATGCCTTGAACACGTGTTGGAGTGCTGGCAGTATTCCTGTTTCCAGCTTCCTTAGGAAGCAGGTATCACCTTGGCACCTCAATGTGACAAGCTACTCATGCTTACTTTGTGATCTTAGGGGCGCAGATGCAAGCCTGCCAAACACATTGGCCTTGGAGAGACAACTTGGTGCTTTCATGTCTCAATAAGCTGATGTAGATGTCTAGAAAATGAATCTCCCTATTTGTTCTACATCTTCCCTGGATGACTCACAACTTCCTCACATCCAGGAGAGGAAAATTTCCTGCCAATGCAGATCTATTGCCCACTGTGGGCATGGAGACACTGCCAATGACTTTTCAAGGCACGGCAATTAACTAAGATGCTCCTTATCAGAGTTAGTTTCTCTTTGAATGCTTTGTAGAATTCTGCACTAAAGCCAACAGTTCCTGTATTTTTCCTTGATAGAAATATTGATATTGCTTTAATCTCACTGTTGGTTATGGGTCTCTTCAGGGTGTATTTATTGATTTATGCTTTATGATTGCAAAAATGTATTCTTTCTTTGGGATTTTCCAGTGTATTAGCTTATAGTTCTTCAGAGTAATTTCCTATGATACTTTGTATTTAGTGGTGTCTGTTATAATGCCTGTTTTTCATATCAAATTTTATTTATTTGAGATTATTTTTCTTTATTTCTTTATTAATCTAGCTACAGGTTTACCTATTTTAACTTCTCAAAAACCCAGATCTTTTTGCTTGGTATTTTGTATTTTTTAAATTTCAATTTAATTTATTTCTACTTTAATCTCTATTACTTCTTGCCTCCTGATGACTTAGGGATTCATTTATTCTTGTTATTTAAGTCTTTAAGATTTTGGTATTTTGTGTTTTCATTTCCATTTATTCAAGAAAAACTTTTATTGCAACTTTATAGTTCAAATTTCAAGTTTATTATGTGTATCTTATTATTATTGTTGATTTTTTATTTTTTCATTTATGGTAAAGAAGATACCTGATGTGATTTGTCTTTTTAAACTTTGTTGAGACTTAATTTCTGGCCTAATATGTGGTTTATCCTGAAAAATGTTCCAAGTGCTGATGAGAAGAATGTGTGTACTGTAGCTGTTGAGTGAAATGTCCTATAAAGTTAGATCCATTTGCTTGACAGTATGTTTCTTTTTTTTTCTTTTCCTTTCTTTTTTTTTTTCTTTTTTGACAAGCAGAGTTAGACAGTGAGAGAGAGAGAGAGAGATAAAGTTCTTCCTTTACCGTTGGTTCATCCTCCAATGGCCGCTGAGGCCAGCGCACTGCGCTGATCCAAAGCTAGGAGCCAGATGCCTCTGCTGGTCTCCCATGCGGGTGCAGGGCCCAAGCACTTGGGCCATCCTCCACTGCACTCCCAGGCCACAGTAGAGAGCTGGCATGGAAGAGGGGCAACCGGGACAGAATCCGGCGCCCCAACCAGGACAAGAACCCAGGGTGCCAGCGCTGCAGGCAGAGGATTAGCCTATTGAGCCGCAGCGCCCGCCAACAGTATGTTTCAATTCTGAGGTTTCTGCATTGATCTTCTATCTGAATTACCTGTCCATTGATGAGAATGTGGTGTTGAGGTGACCATTATTGTTGTATTGAAGTCTGTCTCTCCCTTTACATCAATAGTATTTGCTGTAAATATCAGGGTGGAGATATACTCTTGAGAGTTATGTCTTTTTGCTTAATTGAAACTTGCTGTGAGCTGCTCAAAATCTTGAGGTGTGAATCAATGAAGGGGTCTCCAGTGCCTAAAAGATGCAGGCAGTCACCACTTGTGACTCTAAGTCCCATGTGAAAGCATTGGGTTGAGAGTTGGAAGATGGCGGTATAGCAGTAGGATGTTCTGAGTCATGCAGAGAAAGATGAATGATTAATGAACAGAGAGGATACAATCAGGTGACTGAACCATGGAGAGTTTGTGCAGAGTGGCCCGGGAGTTCGCCACAGAGTTCCAGGGACCACGCTGGGGAAAACAGAGGTGCCAGAACTACAGAAAGAGAATGGAGTGGAGAACCAGTGAGAGGGTTCACCCTGCCTCACCCTGGGGGAACCAGGTGAGAGAGTGTGAGCCCATGGAGATGCAGACACGGATGAGGGGGAAACAAAGTGAACAGCACTTCTTGCTATAAGGGGGAAGAGGATGAGATTCTGGGGGATGAACAGAGAGGTTGAACACACCACGATCCCTCAGTGTCTTCCCCTCCCAACTGGAGCTGCAGTGGGCAGAGAGCAGGCATCTTGTTTATTTACATTTATTCCTGTGCAGGAGTGCAGGCTGTGCTTTCTTTTCCTGCACACAAACATCAGTTGTGGGGCCACTCCACATAGGAACAAGGATCACAATTGTTCAGAGTGACTCCCCCCTTGCCATGCAGGGGGCACAGCGACAGGAAAGACTGAACAAAGGAACAGGGAGACCACTCCCCCAGTGGGCGGAGCTTAGAAATCAAAGCCCCGGGTACCTGGCTCCTTAAGTACCCACCTGCTTCAGCTCCCAGGAATAAACAAAGCTCTAGGAGGTGTGCCACATGGTTGCAGGGGCCCAAGGATTTGGGCAACCTTCCATGTGAACCAGATCTACCATGTGAACTAGTACTATTCCTGAAAATTTACCCAAATGAATAGTAATCAATGTATGAAATATTGATCTATACTCTATGTTCACTGCAGCTCAATTCACAATAGCTAAGATTTGGAATCAACCCAAATATACAAATACTGAAGACTGGATAAAGAAATTACAGTACATATATAACTATAGAATGTTACACAGCAGTAAAAACACAAATGAAATCATGCCATTTTTAATAAAATTAATGTAACTGGAAACCATCATACTTAGTGAAATAAAACAGCCCCCAAAAGACAAATACCATATTTCTCTCTGATCTGTGGTAACAAAGAGCACACCTAAAAGTAATAAAATCTATAGGTGAGAAACTGACATTTTAAGATGTGATGATTTTGAATAGCCACTGTCTCAACAGTTGAGGAAATTTTTTTTCTTCATACTATTTATATAAAAGTGAATCTTACGAGTATATTGTTAACTGAAAATGGATCTTTAAAAACAAAGAATGAGGGGAGGAGGCAAGATGGCGGAATAGGAAGGGAGCACACTGATATTCCGGGGAGAGATAGTTTAATAAAAGTGGAGATACTGCAGGTTCAAGGAAGAGTAGGGGAGGAAACAGCAGAAAAAACTCTTTTGGAACACGTGATTCACAGTGGACATGCGTGGAGAGCGTGGGAGCCCACAGTTCAGGACACCAGCGGCAGACTCAACACACCAGCACTAGAACGCGAGGTGAGCCAAACCTCAATAGCCCGAGACACCGGCAGGCAAGCGGAGAGAGGAGACTACAGGGAATGACCCCCTGCAGGGGAAAGTTCACCAGGCTAACTGGAAGAGAGAGAGAGAGAAAAAAAAAGGTGACTGGTACGGACACAGGTTTCTCTCTCTCCGCTCACCTCTCAAGGGCGAGCAAGACAAAGGGCAGGCGCCATCTTGGACATACGTCATGAGCAGAGCGACCTCAGGTCTGCACCGGCCCTGAGCCTAGCAGAAAAACCTGACTCTGGGCGGGGCGAATTAACAGGAGATTAGGACCTAGTAAATTTGTGGTGCTACTGAACTGAGACTGTGAAAAAAGAGACGGTGGGGGAGAGAACTCACGGAATTCACGTGAGTGCTCTCCAGAGACGCTACAGTTCCATAACTTTGGCAACCCAGTGGGAGACTGAAGGAGAATTTGAGCCCACAAGAGGGCCAAACAGATTCCCTGTGGGGTCCTTGGGAAAGAGCTTCTGATCTCTGGCTCCTGTGGGTATATCATTGGCCTGCTAACTACCTCCAACTTCGTTCAGCTGTGCAGAATTACTTCCCTTTTGAATCAAAAAAAAAAAGAGAGAGAGAGAGAGATTTACCACACCTAACCTGGGAGTGTCACCTTTGGCACACCAAACAGAGCTCTCAGGCCACACCCATCTCAAGCCCTAAGGCTCCATCAAAACAGATAGTCCACTTAATCTAGAGTCCTAGTATAACAAGAAAAAGCACCACAGTGAAGAAACCAAATATCTCCAATATGACAAATAACAAACGCAAAAACCGAGGTAATAAAAACAAGGAAGTCACCATGACGCCCTCAAATGAAAAAGACACCCCAATTCAAGATTATGAGGATGATGATATAGAAGAAATGCAAGAAGCGGATCTCAAAACATTGAACATTAAGGAGTTCTCAAAAACAAATTCTTGAACTACAGAAATCCTTAATGGACAAGATAGAAAATCTCTCTCATGAAAATGAAATATTAAGGAGGAATCAAAATGAAACGAAACAACTAGTACAACAGGAAACTGTGATAGTGACGAGAAATCATAATGAAGTGAAGAATTCAATAGATCAAATGAAAAACACAATAGAGAGCCTTACAAACAGAAGGGGTGAAGCAGAAGAGAGAATATCGGACTTAGAAGACAGAGAACAGGAAAGGATACAGTCAGACCAAAGAAAAGAAGAGGAAATTAGAAATCTAAAACATATTGTCGGGAATATTCAGGATACTATTAACAAACCCAACATTCGGGTTCTAGGAGTTCCTGAAGGCATGGAGAGGGAGAAAGGATTAGAAGGCCTTTTTAGTGAGATATTAGCAGAAAATTTCCCAGGTTTGGAGAAGGACAGAGACATCCTAGTACAGGAAGCTCACAGAACCCCTAATAAACACGACCAAAAGAGATCCTCACCACGACACGTTGTAATTAAACTCTCCACAGGGAAACATAAAGAAAAGATCCTAAAATGTGCAAGAGAGAAACGTCAGATTACTCTCAGAGGATCTCCAATCAGACTCACAGCTGACTTCTCATCAGAAACCCTACAAGCTAGGAGGGAATGGCGAGCTATAGCCCAGGTACTAAGAGAGAAAAACTGCCAGCCCAGAACATTATATCCTGAAAAGCTATCATTTGTGAATGAAGGTGAAATAAAGACTTTTCATAGCAAACAGAAATTGAAAGAATTTGTCGCCACTTGTCCAGCCCTGCAACAGGTGCTTAAAGATGTGTTACACACAGAAACACAGAAACACAATCATCAATATGAAAGAAGGTAAAGGAAGGAAAGCTCACAGCAAAAGATCACAGGGAATTCAAAGCATATATTAGAACTTACCTTTGGCAAATGGCAGGGCAAAGTTACCACTTTTCATTAGTCACATTGAACGTGAATGGCCTGAACTGTCCAGTTAAAAGACACCGATTGGCTGATTGGCTTAAGGAACAAAACCCATCTATTTGCTGCTTACAAGAAACACATCTTTCTTTCCAACAAAGATCCATACAGACTGAAAGTGAAAGGCTGGAAAAAGATACACCATGCCAACAGAAATGAAAAAAGAGCGGGCGTAGCCATCTTAATTTCAGACAACATAAACTTTACCACAAAACTAGTTAAGAGAGACAAAGAGGGACACTACATAATGATTAAGGGATCAATTCAACAGGAAGATATAACAATTATCAATGTATATGCACCTAACTACAGGGCACCACACCAGTTTATCTATAAGATTTGTTAACGGACTTAAAGGGAGACTTAGACCCCAATACAATAGTACAGGGGGACTTCAATACTCCACTCTCAGAAATAGACAGATCAATAGGACAGAAGATCAACAAGGATACAGTAGATTTAAACGACACTATAGCCCAAATGGATCTAACAGATATATACAGAACTTTCAATCCTACAGCTAAAGATTTTACATTCTTCTCAGCAGTACATGGAACCTTCTCTAGGATTGACCACATACTAGGCCATAAAGCAAGTCTCAGCAAATTCAAAAGAATTAGAATCATACCATGCACCTTCTCAGACCATAAAGGAATGAAGTTGGAAATTAGCAACTCAGGAATCCCTAGAGCATACGCAAACACATGGAGATTGAACAACATGCTCCTGAATGAACAATGGGTCATAGAAGAAATCAAAAGAGAAATCAAAAACTTTCTGGAAGTAAATGAGGATAACAGCACAACATACCAAAACTTATGGGACGCAGCAAAAGCAGTGTTAAGAGGGAAGTTTATATCAATAGGTGCCTATATCAAGAAATTGGAAAGGCACCAAATGGATGAGCTTTCAATTCACCTCAAGGATCTAGAAAACCTACAGCAAATCAGACCCAAAACTAGTAGGAGAAGAGAAATAATTAAAATCAGAGAAGAAATCAACAGGATTGAATCCAAAAAAACATTACAAAAAATCAGCCAAACGAGGAGCTGGTTTTTTGAAAAAATAAACAAAATTGACACCCCTTTGGCCCAACTAACTAAAAAAAGAAAAGACCCAAATCAATAAAATCAGAGATGAAAAAGGAAACGTAACAACAGACACCACAGAAATAAAAAGAATCATCAGAAATTACTACAAGGACTTGTATGCCAGCAAACAGGGAAACCTATCAGAAATGGATAGATTCCTGGACACATGCAACCTACCTAAATTGAACCAGGAAGACATAGAAAACCTAAACAGACCCATAACTGAGACAGAAATTGAAACAGTAATAAAGGCCCTCCCAATAAAGAAAAGCCCAGGACCAGATGGATTCACTGCTGAATTCTACCAGACATTTAAAGAAGAACTGACTCCAATTCTTCTCAAACTATTCAGAACAATCGAAGAAGAGGGAATCCTCCCAAATTTTTTCTATGAAGCCAGCATCACCTTAATTCCTAAGCCGGAAAAAGATGCAACACTGAAAGAGAATTACAGACCAATATCTCTGATGAACATAGATGCAAAAATCCTCAATAAAATTCTCGCCAATAGAATGCAACAACACATCAGAAAGATCACCCACCCAGACCAAGTGGGATTTATTCCTGGTATGCAGGGATGGTTTAATGTGCGCAAGACAATCAATGTGATATACCACATTAACAGACTGCAGAAGAAAAACCATATGATTATCTCAATAGATGTAGAGAAATCATTTGATAAAATACAACACCCGTTCATGATGAAAACTCTAAGCAAACTGGGTATGGAAGGGACATTCCTCAATACAATCAAAGCAATCTATGAAAAACCCACAGCCAACATCCTATTGAATGGGGAAAAGTTGGAAGCATTTCCACTGAGATCTGGGACCAGACAGGGATGCCCACCCTCACCACTGCTATTCAATATAGTTCTGGAAGTTCTAGCCAGAGCTATTAGGCAAGAAAAAGAAATTAAAGGGATACAAATTGGGAAGGAAGAACTCAAACTATCCCTCTTTGCAGATGATATGATTCTTTATGTAGGGGATCTAAAGAACTCTACTAAGAGACTATTGGAACTCATAGAAGATTTTGGCAAAATAGCCGGGTATAAAATCAATGCACAAAAATCAATAGCCTTTGTATACACAGGCAATGCCACAGCTGAGGAAGAACTTCTAAGATCAATCCCATTCACAATAGCTACAAAAACAATCAAATACCTTGGAATAAACTTAACCAAGGACGTTAAAGATCTCTACAATGAAAATTACAAAACCTTAACGAAAGAAATAGAAGAGGATACCAAGAAATGGAAAAATCTTCCATGCTCATGGATTGGAAGAATCAATATCATCAAAATGTCCATTCTCCCAAAAGCAATTTATAGATTCAATGCAATACCAATCAAGATACCGAAGACCTTCTTCTCAGATCTGGAAAAAATGGTGCTGAAATTCATATGGAGGCACAAGAGACCTTGAATAGCTAAAGCAATCTTGTACAACAAAAACAAAGCCGGAGGCATCACAATACCAGATTTCAGGACTTACTACAGGGCAGTTGTAATCAAAACAGCATGGTACTGGTACAGAAACAGATGGATAGACCAATGGAACAGAATTGAAACACCAGAAATCAACCCAAACATCTACAGCCAACTTATATTTGATCAAGGATCTAAAACTAATTCCTGGAGCAAGGACAGTCTATTCAATAAATGGTGCTGGGAAAACTGTATTTCCACGTACAGAATCATGAAACAAGAACCCTACGTTACACCTTACACAAAAATCCACTCAACATGGATTAAAGACCTAAATCTATGACCTGACACCATCAAGTTATTAGAGAACATTGGAGAAACCCTTCAAGATATTGGCACAGGCAAAGAATTTCTGGAAAAGACCCGGGAGGCACAGGCAGTCAAAGCAAAAATTAACTATTGGGATTGCATCAAATTGAGAAGTTTCTGTACTGCAAAAGAAACAGTCAGGAGAGTGAAGAGACAATCGACAGAATGGGAAAAAATATTTGCAAGCTATGCAACAGATAAAGGGTTAATAACCAGCATCTACACAGAGATCAAGAAACTCCACAAAAAAAAAAACCAAAAACCCAATTAAGAGATGGGCCAAGGACCTCAATAGACATTTTTCAAAAGAGGAAATCCAAATGGCCAACAGGCACATGAAAAAATGTTCAAGATCACTAGCCATCAGGGAAATGCAAATCAAAACCACAGTGAGGTTTCACCTCACCCCAGTTAGAATGGCTCACATTCAGAAATCTACCAACAACAGATGCTGGAGAGGATGTGGGGAAAAAGGGACACTAACCCACTGTTGGTGGGAATGCAAACTGGTCAAGCCACTATGGAAGTCAGTCTGAAGATTCCTCAGAAACCTGAAGATAACCCTACCATTCAACCCAGCCATCCCACTCCTTGGAATTTACCCAAAGGAAATGAAATTGGCAAACAAACAAGCTGTCTGCAGCCTAATGTTTATTGCAGCTCAATTCACAATAGCTAAGACCTGGAACCAACCCAAATGCCCATCAACGGTAGACTGGATAAAGAAATTATGGGATATGTACTCTTTAGAATACTATACCGCAGTAAGAAACAACGAAATCCAGTCATTTGCAACAAAATGGAGGAATCTGGAACACATCATGCTGAGTGAAATAAGCCAGTCCCAAAGGGACAAATACCATATGTTCTCCCTGATTGGTGACAACTGACTGAACACCCAAAAGGAAACCTCCTGAAGTGAAATGGACACTATGGGAAACGGTGACTTGATCAGCATAGCCCTGACTGTTAATGAACAACTTAATACATTATCCCTCTTAGTAGTTTTTTTGTCTGTTCTACTTAATATGACTGGTTTAATTCTGTAATTAATACACAGTTATTCTTAAGTGTTGAAATTTAACTGAAATGTGATCCCTGTTAAACATAAGAGTAGGAATAAGAGAGGGAAGAGATGTACAATTTGGGACATGCTCAAGCCCCAAATGGTAAAGTTAGAAACATACCTGGGGACTCCAATTTAATCCCATCAAGGTGGCATGTACCAATGCCATCTCACCAGTCCAAGTGATCAATTTCAGTTCACAATTGATCATAATGAAAGGACTGAGGGTCAAAGGAAGCACATAAACAAGTCTAGTACCTGCTAATACTAACTGATAGAATAAATAAAGGGGAGAGTGATCCAACATGGGAAGCGAGATACTCAGCAGACTCATAGAATGGTGGATGTCCTAAACAGCACTCTGGCCTCAGAATCAGCCCTAAAGGCATTCCGATCTGGCTGAAAAGCCCAGGAGAGTATTTCAGGCATGGAAAGCCATGACACTCTGGCAAAAAAAAAAAAAAAAAAAAAAAAAAAAAAACCAACCTAAATGAAAGATCTCTGTGAGTGAAATCCCAGTGGAAAGAACAGGTCTTCAAAGAAGGAGGTACCTTTCTCAGAAGGGAGGAGAGAACCTCCACTTTGACTATGACCTTGTCTAAACAAGATAAGAGTCGGTGAACTCAAAGGCTTCCATAGCCTTGGAAACTTACGACTGGTGTATAGGGAGATTACTGATGCCATAAACAGGAGTGTCAATTTGTAAAGTCAACAACAGGAGTCACTGTGCACTTACTCCTCATGTAGGATCTCTGTCCTTAATGTGCTGTACATTGAGAGTTAATGCTATAATGAGTATTCAAACAGTATATTTCACTTTGTGTTTCTATGGGGGTGCAAACGGTTGAAATCTTTACTGAATGTATACTAAACTGATCTTCTGTAAAAAAAAAAAATAAAGAAATTATCAATTCCCAACTTGACTCTCACTGGGATTAAACATGACAATAGGTCTGATCTGATTTCATCATCATTTAAAAAAATCATCTATTATTTTTCACTTTATGTTTGTGTGGGAGCAAACTGTTGAAATCTTTACTTAATGTATGCTAAACTGATCTTCTTTATATAAAGAGAATCGAAAATGAATCTTGATGTGAATGGAAGGGGAGAGGGAGTGGGAGAGGGGAGGGTTGCGGGTGGGAGAGACGATATGGGGGGGAAGCCATTGTAATCCATAAGCCGTACTTTGGAAATTTATATTCATTAAATAAAAGTTAAAAAAAAAAAACAAAGAATGAGAATAGGAGTGAGGGAGGGGTAGGAAGTTTGGGAATGCGGGAGAGAGGGGTGTAGTTTGGGAAGGATCACTAACTCCCAAATTTTTATATTTGAAATGATGAAGTTTGAATGCCTTAAATAAAATTTAAATAAAAGAAAGTGCAAAAAAAGCTAAAAGTTTCAAGACAAGTTTCAAGACACTGGACCAGGTAGCTACATCTAAAAATAAAAGTAAGATTCATGTCAGATACAACTGTTTAAATTTCATCCTGTTCTGTTTTTTTTTTTTTACTTTTATTTACTGAATATAAATTTCCAAAGTATACCTTATAGATTACAATGGCTTCCCCCCTCCCATAACTTCCCTCTCACCTGCAACCCTCCCCTTTCCCTCTCCCTCCCCCCTTCCATTCACATTAAGATACATTTTCAATTCTCTTTATATACAGAAGATCAGTTTAGCATATATTAAGTAAAGATTTCAACAGTTTGTTCTGTTTTTAAATCAGTATATCAAACTGTGTCCTAAAATTTGCAGTGTCCTAAGCAGCAGAATATTTGTGCATTCTTCTTTGTTTAACTATGTTTAAATTATCACATCACAGGCAAACTTCATCTGCATGAAATTTTGCATGATAGATACTAATTATAGTAAGTTTATTTCCCACTCTTACCCCCATCAGGGGGGAATAATACTTGGAATTAATTGTCACTGAAATCTAAGCAAACTTTGTTAATTGGATTGTGACAATATTATAAATGATATGAAAACATTTTAACATTTGGCCATCAACTTAAGAAAATGATTTTCAGGGCCAGTGCTGTGGTGTAATGGGTAAAGCTGCTGCCTGAATTTCCAGCAACCCATGTGGACACCAGTTTGAGTTCGAGCAGCTCCATATCCGATCCAGCTCTCTGCCATTGCCTGGGAAAGCAGTGGAAGATAGCCCAAATCCTTGGGACCCTGCACCCATGTGGGACACCTGGAAGAACCTTCTGTCTCCTGGCGTTGGATCAGCACAGCTCCAGGCATTGCTGCCAATTTGGGAGTGAACCAGCAGATGGAATACGCCTCTCCTCCACCCCCTTCTCTCTGTGTTTAACTCTTGACTTTCAAAGAAATAAAGCTTTAAAAAATGTTTTTCCTATACAAATATTTTTATTTAGTTTTTAAAAAGGGATATATGCTACTCACTACTCTTGTAAATTTCTCAGCATTAAAGCATAACACAACTGAATGCTAAGGCAAATCTTGCCAAAAGAATTGAAAACAAGGCCCGGCGCCATGGCTCACTTGGTTAATCCTCCGCCTGCAGCACTGGCATCCCATATGAGCACTGGGTTCTAGTCCCAGTTGCTCCTCTTCCAGTCCAGCTCTCTGCTGTGGCACAGGAGGGCAGTGGAGGATGGGAGACCAGGAGGAAACAGCCTGGCACCTGGCTTTGGATCGGTGGAGCGCCAGCAGTAGTGGCCATTTGGGGGATGAACCAACTGAAGGAAGACTTTTCTCTCTGTCTCTCTCTCTCTCTCTGTAACTCTACCTGTCAAATAAATAAATAAATAAAATAAATTACAAAAAAGAATTGAAAACGGAATATACACTACATATCAAGTGCTGAATTTCATAGGGCCTGTATGATCAGAGTCTCACCAATTTTGTTACATGCATCACATAAAGAATTACATTTCATATTAGAGGGTTTCACAGGGATAGCAGTGCATTCCATTGATGTATTTCACTTTAGCTCAAGTACCTCTCAGATTCTTACAACTACTAGTCATTTCACTATCAGAAACACTGGAGAGCCACTTGTGTGACTGGGATCTTTTATTTTTATTTGGTGATGTTTGGTTGTTGAGGTTTATCCTTTTAGGGAGAAAAATTAGTCTAAAATTGGAATGACTATATTTTTGTTTGATTTCTAGTATAGCTCACCTTTTATATACCTTTTATATTGCAAAGACAGTCTTTGGTATGCATTCAATTAGAGGTTTTTAACATTTTCTAGAAGCTGCTTGGTTCTGTTGAGATGCATGTACAATAGAACCCTTTTAAACATGTAAACTTTGAGCAACAACACATTTTTGGTTGCATTTGAAAGCCTGCATAAGATTTTGCTTGAAAAATGCATATTTTTCTGCTAAATTTTATTTGAAAGCTACCTACTTACAGTGTCTTGATCTTTGAAATGGATGGTTTCAGATCCTCTGATATTATTTCTGCTACTTCCTTTTCACCAGATTCTTTAAAAGGTTATGTAAAAGTCTCAAGACTGAACCTATAATAGCTTTGGTCAGATTCAGTGCTTGTCAGGATGTGATGATCTGATGGCACTAAGACCCAGCAATGTCTCCAACAATTCAACACAATTAGCAAAGTAGCTTTTAGTTTAACATTATTATGCACAGAGTGTCAGCAATTTCTGCCTTTACCTAATGATTCTATATATCATAACTCAGAAGGTTGAAGTTATCAAAATAATGTAAAATTATAATTTTGCTTCAATTTCTTATAAAAAAAAAACATTGAGTTGCATGTTATATCAGCTTCAACTTATAGCTTCATGGTACTCACCATAAATGAAATAGCTTCTAAGTATCATGATTGATTTCTAATTCCAGGTATTTTGCTTTTTCACTATTGGCATATCAACTTCATGCAGACTTGAGCAGCAGACAGTCACTCAGGGCTTGATTCCATGAAACTGAGCAGTGTGTCCTTATGTGTTTACTTCAGCAAAGATGTCCTACTTTGTGCACATGTGCATAAGCATAGCATTGACTCTTTCAGAGAATAAGGTGTGCTTTTGTTAACATGATTAACATTGAACTCTGTGTTCTTGTCAGGATTATTGTCCTTTTAACATAGAGATGATGCTGTGGAAACTAGCTCCAGTTCTAGCCCAGGCAGCTCCTCTTCCAATCCAGCTCTCTGCTAGGGCCAGGGAAAGCAGTAGAAGATGGCCCAAGTCCTTGGGTCCTTGCAACCACATGAGAGACCTGGAAGAAGCTCCTGGCTCCTGGCTTCAGATCAGCACAGCTCCATCTGTTGCGGCTATCTGGGGAGTGAACCAGTGGATAGAAGAACTCTCTCTCTCTCTTTCTGCCTCTCCTCTCTCTGTGTAACTCTGACTGTCAAATAAATAAATAAATCTTTAAAAATATTTATTATCATCTTTGTTTGGTTTATTTTCTAATACATTGAAAGTCAACAGTGAGACTGGAAATGTTAAACAATTGCAGCTACTGTTAAAAACTTTTATTTGCAAAAGGGAACAAATTAATATTACTATGATTTAACTTATAGAACGATGGTTTGAGTGGTTCACTTTAAAAAGTTCCCTAAAAATAATGTTGAAAGGACTGAAATTTTCTAAATGAGGCTAAAGCAAATTTAAGACTGTATTATCTCTTTAAAAGTACAAAGGTTTGCATTATGCTATGACTTGAGGTGTTTCCTGGTTTTATTAGAGTGCTGAGTTATACATATGCTGCACCATCAAATACCACTAATACAGCATTCATCATATTCTAATCCTATGTCATAGTGTCGATATTAACCTTTCGAGATCTTTCTAGTATTTTATTTAACCAATATGGAGAGGATTTGTATGTTGTAAGATGCAGAGTGGTGGTTAAAGAGGAGGAGATGGGGGGTGCACTAACACCTTCACAGATCTGCTTTGTGCTTCAAATGGGTCTTTGCATGAGTTACTCTATCTAATCCTCACCAAAAAAAATGGGAGGTTTCATGAGGCAGATGGGAGTGCTGTAGCATAGCAAGGAGACAGCATTTTTGACAGTGTCTTTTAGAAAAGACTACTTGGATCTAGGTTATTGTTTTGAAGACCTAGAGTTGTTAGTTCTCAAGAAAATCAGATCTTGAGAGACTGACATGAAAGCTGAGAGGAAAAGGGGACAGCAGAATACACATGTATAATCGTGTCTGGTTAGATATAGGTCAGAACTTGGACATGGATTGAATTATATGTGGTTTTTGAGAACTTATTGTTTACTTGGTGAAAAAGGGCTCTTCTCCTTCAATTCAAGCACTGCTCTGTTTAGCTATCAGTCCTGTGGTGCTGAATCCAGTTCTGGGAGGTGTCTAATCACCAGCTCCAGTGCCAGACAAGGGTAGAGCTGTCCTTCTCTCTGTAATGGTATTTCTGTAATTTTTATTCTTTCTTGGTTTTTTTTTTTCGCTGTATTGCATCTTATTTTATTTATTAGATTGAGTGAACTATAATTTTGTAGTCATTTGAAATTTTGTAGTTGAGGGGCACTAAGTGCATTCCTGATGCTGGCATCCTGGAGTACTGTGAGACTGCATAGTGTTTCCATCATGGAGCATAGGCTGTGTGCAGGATATGGGGAAAGATCAGGAATGAGCAGTTCAATCCTTCAGCAACTGCAGAGCTGGAGTGGCTTTGCACTTAAATCTGGACCTCCTCCATGATAATCCCAGTAGCAGCTTTAGAGCTGAGGCAGCTCTGAAAGATCCCAGAACAAGACCTGCACAGGCTGCAGAGGAGCAGCTACTCTTTAGCAGCTGTGGCTCCAAGGTAGAGCCAGAGCCCAGACACCTCCAATGCTTCTCATGGCACCATAATGGCTCATCCCCAAAGCAAAATCAGGACACACTCCAAACTAGACCTAAGGCAGATTAGGTCTAGTAAGGTAGCTCCCTCCCCAGGGCTAGCAACACCTCCAGGCCCAGGTCTGACCTCAGTGGCAGAGCCCCATCCTGCTGTGACATCACATCCAGAAAGAGCACCAGTGTGAGCTTCAGAGCTAGAACCTCCTAACAGAAGCAACTTTGGTAATGCCCATGAGTTACGACCAGACTCAGCCAGAATTCACTGTGGCACCAGCTCCAGTGCTAGCACCAGATACTGCCAATACCAGCTCCCAAACCAGAAACTTCCCATCATCTACATGCAAGGGAATCCTTTCTTTTTGGTGATTTTTTTTTCATTTTCATGTTTCTCATGGTTGCTTATATTTTATATTATGACATAAAATAGTTTTCTTTCATAAAATTTGAAATCACACAATTCCTTGACATCAACACATGTGCATGCTGCAGCCATCCTGACAGTCTAGTTCCAAACGTTCTCCCTATCCCCAGTGGAAATGCTGTGCTCATCAATCAGTCATTCCCCATCCCCCAAACCTTCAGTTCTCTGACAATCATGATGTGAGGGATATATCTATTCACTTATCTGTTCTCAGTTTTGCACACAAGTAGAATGGTGTGATCTGTGGTCTTTTGCAAACAGTTTCATACCATCATATGTTCATGGTTCACCTATGTTAGATCACTTATCAACTCCTGATTTCATGTGGGCTGAATCATAATCCACTGTAGAAACACACATGTCATTCACCATGCACTACTGATAAACACATATGTTCTTTTCAACATCTTGTTAGAGTTTGCAAGTTATATGTCTTGAAGGATTTTTCCATCTATGTCCATTATGGATCTGTCCTATACATTTTTTGTCTTAGGAAGTACTTGCTACTTATATGAAGAAGTGTTCCCTCCTCATAACACTCAAATGCTTTAAATAGTTCATCAATACTTGATTTTCCATCATCTGTGTATGTTTGCATCCCCTTTGGGAATATTTTGTGAATAATGCTGCCATGAATATTCACAGATATCTGTTTAAACACCTGTATTTGAATCTCGGGGTATGAATAGAAGTCAAAATATCAGGTGAAAATGGTAATGCTGTGTTTGCCTTTCTGAGAGCTACCACATTGCCTCCTCTTGTGATTGCAACTGATTACTTCTCTCGCCAAACAGCCCATATCGTCCAATTCCTCAACATCTTCACTCTCAGGTATTATGTTCTGTTTTCCTGATTCATAACTACTGTAGCAGATGTTGAGTGGGCTCACTGTGGTCTAGCCTGCCTTCATGTCACACCACACACGCTGGATCACATCTTCACAGGATGCTTGGCCATTTCTTGGTCTTTTCAGAGAAGTTGCAGGTTATTACTGTTTTGATGCTCTGTGCTAAGAGGTCTTTATATATTTTGAGTATAAGATCCCCATCAGATCTATGAATTACAAATATCTTCTGCCATTCTTGGATTTTATTTTTAACTCCCTCAAGAATGCTCTTTCAGGAAAAACTATTTTTAAATTTCATGAGGTTCAAATTAGTTGTTTTTCTTCTGTTGCTGTGCTTGTGGTGTCATTAAAAAAGACCATTGGCAAATCACTGATCATGAGGTCTTGCCCCCTGTCTTTTGTTACAGAACTGCCATAATTTGAACTCATAAATGTCTGTCTTTGATTCATTGAAATCTACTTTTGGGGGGTGTTAGGTGGTTCTAGCTTCAGGCTTTTGCCTATGAATGGGTATTCAAATTCTTGCCTTGTTTTAGAATTTATTTTTATGGCAGATCTAGGTTCTCAACAAAACTGAATAAAGAATCACAGATTTCCCATACACCTCCTACCTCACACTTGCAGAGCGTTTTCCATTGTCAATTCTCCACCAGAGCAATAAATTTACATCAAATGATGACCTACATGGACACATCCAATGTCCATGGTTTACACTAAGGTTCACCTTTGCTGCTCTGTCTGGACAAATATAAAGTGATGTGCACATAACTGTACTATCATATAGAGTCACTGCACTGCACTAAAACCTTCTGAGCCCCACCTGTTCATCATTTCCTGACACTGAACCACTAGTAACAATGGACTTTTTCACTGTCTCCATCATTTGCCTTTCCAAGGATGTTATGGAATTTGAATATAAACTTGCAGCTTTCTCAGACTGACTGTCTTCAGTTAGTCACATGCATTTAGGTTTCCTTTCGGGAAGCCATTTGGCAAAGCAGATTGGCAACCACTTGGGATACCTGCATCCCATGTTAGAGTACCTGGTTCAAATCCTGCTACTCTGACTTTGAGCCAGCTTCCCACTAATGTGCAATTAGGAAAGGTGATGGCTCAAATACTTGGGTCCCTGACACCCATGTGGGAGAACTAGATGGAATTCATGGTTTTAGTCTAGCCCAGCCCTGGCTGATGTTAAGATTTGGGTGATGAACCAATAGATGGAAAATTTCCCATTGTTTCTCCCTGTCTCTCAAATAAAATGAAATAAATAAAACAACTTTAAAAAGGCATTATCCTCTGAAAAACTATTCTTTTTATCTGTTCATTACTGGACAGCACACTCCCTGTAATATTGAATAACATTTAATTTTTGAGTACTCTACTGTTCATCACTTATCCTCATTTTTTTACCAACAAAGATACAAAAATGCTGAAAGTGAAAGGATGGAAAAAGATATTTTATATCAACAGAAATCAAAAAAGAGCAGGTATAGCCAACTTAATATCAGAAAAAATAGACTTTAACACAAAAACTGGTAAAAGAGACAAGAAGGGGACAATATAATGATTAAGGGATCAATCAGCTCAACAGGAAGATGTAAGTATTATAAATGTATGTGCACCTCATTAGAGGGCACCTGGCTATTTAAAGAAATGTTAAGGGATTTAAAGGGAGACTTAGACTCCAAAACAATAGTTTTGGACTACTTCAATACTCCACTTTCAGCAATGGACAGATCAACCAGACAGAAAATCAACAAGGAAAAAGCAGATTTAATAAACACTATAGACCAAAGGACCTAACAGATATCTACAGAACTTTTCATCCTATATTTGCATAATAAACATTTGCCTCAGCAGTGGCTGGAACGTTCTCTAGGATTGACCACATGTTACGCCATAAAGCAAGTCTCAGCAAATTAAAAAAAAAAAATCAAAATCATACCATGCATCTTCTCAGACCACAATGGAATGAAGCTGGAAATCAACAACTCAAGAATCTCTAGATTCATGGAGACTGAATAACATCCTCCAGAATGAACATGGATTGGAAGAATCAATATCATCAAAATGTCAATTCTCCCAACAGCAATTTATAGATTCATTGTGATACCAATCAAAACACCAAAGGCATTCTTCTCAGATCTGGAAAAAATGATGCTGAAATTCATATGGAGGGACAGGAGACCTTGAATACCTAAAGCAATGTTGTACAACAAAAACAAAGGCAGAGGCATCAAAATTCCAGATTTCAGGACATACTACAGGGTAGTTAGAAAAACATGGTACTAGTACAGAAAAAAATAGAAGACCAATGGAACAGAAGAGAAACACTAGAAATCAATCAAAACATCTACAACCAATGGTAAACTACTACTAAAACAGTACTCTATACTTTGTATTTCTGTGTGGGAGCAGTCTGTTGAAATCTTTACT
This sequence comes from Oryctolagus cuniculus, assembly GCF_964237555.1. NCBI lineage: Eukaryota > Metazoa > Chordata > Mammalia > Lagomorpha > Leporidae > Oryctolagus > Oryctolagus cuniculus. The sequence continues at coordinate 50,688,163 of NC_091442.1, read as the reverse complement.
TAGTAAATACTAAGTAGATCTTCTGTATATAAAGATAATTGAAAATGAATCTTGATGAAGAATGGGATGGGAGAGCGAGAGGAAGATGGGATGGTTGTGGGTGGGATGGAGGTTATGGGGGGAAAAGCTGCTATAATCCATAAGTTGTACTTTGGAAATTTACATTTATTAAATAAAAGTTAAAAAAATAGAGGAAGTTAACAGCAAAAGTTGCCAACCTAAGAAACATGAAAGACAGCAAATAAGTGAGCTGTCAATGCATCTCAAGGATCTAGAAAAAAACATCAAAACCAAAAAAAAAAAATTGGATAACATAGATAATTAAAATTAGAGAAGAAATCAGCAAAATTGAAATGAAAAAGATTACAAAATATCTGCAAAAGGAAGAGCTGTTTTTTGGGGAAAAAAAAAAAGAAAGAAAAGTGCAGACCATTGGCCAAAGTAACCAAAAAAAGGAGAAGACACAAATCAATAAAATTAGAGATGAAAAAGGAAATGTAACAACAGACACCACAGAAATAAAAAGAACCATCAGAAATTACTACAAAGAGTTGTGTGCCAAAAAACTAGAAAACAAAGCAAAAATGGAGAGATTATTGGATTCATACAACCTACTTAATTTGAACCATAGAGGCATAGAAAAACTAAACAGAACCATAACCAAGAGGGAAACCAGTAATAAAGGCCCTCCCAACAAAGAGCACCCCAGGACAGGAAGGATTCACTGATGAATTCTACCAGACATTTAAAGAAGAACTAACTCAAATAACTCTGAAGTTATTCAAAGCAATTGAAAGAGAGGGAATCCTCCCAAATTCTTTCTATGAAGCCAGCATCACCTTAATTTGAAAACCAGAAAAAGATGCAACAGAGCAAGAGAATTAAAAACCAATTTCACAGTATATGCAAAAATTCTCAAAATTCTAGCCAAGAGAATCGAACAAGACATCAGAAAGATCATCCACCTAGAACATGTAGCAAGATATAAAGTCAATAGACAGAAAACAACAGCCTATCTATACAGACAATGACATGCTGAGAAGGAACTTCTAAGATGAATACCACTCACAATGATTACAAAAATTCAAATACCTTACAATAAATTTAACCAATGATGTTAAAGATCTCTACGATGAGAATTACAAAGAAAGAAATTTAAGAACAGAAAAATGGAAAAATCTTCCATGTTCACGAATTGCAAGAATCAATATTATCAAAATGTCCATTGTTCCAAAAGCAATTTACAAATTCAATGTGATATCAATCAAATTCCAATGACATTCTTCTCAGACATAGAAAAAATGATGCTGAAATTTTTAAACAGCATAGGAGACCTCAAATACATAAAGCAATCTTGTACAACAAAAACAAAGCCAGAGACATCACAATACCAGATTTCAATACATATTACAGGGTAGTTGTAATCAAAACAGCATGGTACTGGTACAGAAACAGATGGATACACCAACCTAGGAGAATGCATGCAAGATATAGGCACAGGCAAATACTTCTTGGAAAAGACCCCGGAGGCAAATTCAAAAGTTTCTGTACTGGCAAAGAAACGGTCAGGAAAGTGAAGAAAAATAATTAAAATTAGATAAGAAATCTTGAATATGTTTTCATGTGCCTGTTGGCCATTTGGATTTCCCCTTTTGAAAAATGTCTATTGAGGTCCTTGGCCCATCCCTTAAGTGGGTTGTTCGTTTTGTTGTTGTGGAGTTTCTTGATCTCTTTGTAGATTCTGGTAATTAATGCTTTATCTGTTGCATAGTTTTCAAATACTTTTCCCATTCTGTCAGTTGCCTCTTCCCTTTCTTGACTGTTTCTTTTGCAGTACAGAAACTTCTCAATTTGATGCAATCCCAATAGTTAATTTTTGCTTTCACTGCCTGTGTCTCCAGGGTGTTTTCCAAGAAGTCTTTGCCGGTGCCGATATCTTGAAGGGATTCTCCAATGTTCTCTAATAATTTGATGGTGTAGGGTAGTAGATTTAGGACTTTAATCCATGTTGAGTGGATTTTTTGTATAAGGTAGGGATCTTGCTTCATGCTTCTGCATGTGGAAATCCAGTTTTCCCAGCACCATTTATTGAATAGACTATCCTTGCTCCAGGGATTGGTTTTAGATCCTTGATCAAATATAAGTTGGCTGTAGATGTTTGGGTTGATTTCTGGTGTTTCAATTCTATTCCATTGGTCTATCCATCTGTTTCTGTACCAGTACCATGCTGTTTTGGTTACAACTACCATGTAGTATGCCCTGAAATCTGGAATTGTGATGCCTCTTGCTTTGTTTTTGTTGTACAAGACAGTTTTAGCTATTCGAGGTCTCTTGCGTCTCCATATGATTTTCAACAACATTTCTTCTACATCTGTGAAGAATGTCTTTGGTATCTTGATTGGTATCGCATTGAATCTATAAATTGCTTTTGGGAGAATGGACATTTTGAAGGTATTGATTCTTCCAATCCAAGAGCATGGAAGATTTTTCCATTTTTTGGTATCTTCTTCTATTTCTTTAAGATTTTATAATGCACATCGTAGAGATCTTTAACATCCTTGGTTAAGTTTATTCCAAGGTATTTGATTGTTTTTGTAGCTATTGTGAATGGGATTGATTTTAGAAGTTCTTCCTCAGCTGTGGCATTGCCTGTGTATACAAAGGCTATTGATTTTTGTGCATTGATTTTATACCCTGCTACTTTGCCAAACCCTTCTATGAGTTTCAATAGTCTCTTAGTAGAGTTCTTTAGATCCCCTACATAAAGAATCATATCATCTGCAAAGAGGGATACTTTGAGTTCTTCCTTCTCAATTTGTATCCCTTTAATTTCTTTTTCTCGCCTGATGGCTCGGGTTAAGACTTCCAGAACTATATTGAATAGCAGTGGTGAGAGTGGGCATCCCTGTCTGGTACCAGATCTCAGTGGAAATGCTTCCAACTTTTCCCCATTCAATAGGATGCTGACCATGGGTTTTTCATAACTTGCTTTAACTGTATTGAGGAATGTTTCTTCTATACCCAATTTGCTTAGATTTTCATCAGGAAAGGGTATTGAATTTTATCAAATGCTTTCTCTGCATCTATTGAGATAATCATATTGTTTTTCTTCTGCAGTCTGTTAATGTGGTATATCACATTGATTGTTTTGCGCACATTGAACCATCCCTGCATACCAGGGATAAATCCCACTTGGACTGGGTGGATTATCTTTCTGATGTGCTGTTGCATTCTATTGGTGAGAATTTCATTGAGGATTTTTGCATCTATGTTCATCAGGGATATTGGTGTGTAATTTTCTTTAAATGATGCATCCTTCTCTGGCTTAGGGATTAAGGTGATGCTGGCTTCATAGAAAGAATTTGGAAGGATTCCATCTTTTTCCATTGTTGGGAATAGCTTGAGGAGAATTGGAGTTAGTTCTTCTTTAAATGTCTGGTAGAATTCAGCAGTGAATCCATCTGGTCCTGGGCTTTTCTTTGTTGGGAGGGCCTTTATTACTGTTTCAATTTCTGTCTCAGTTATGGGTCTGTTTAGGTTTTCTATGTCTTCCTGGTTCAATTTAGGTAGGTTGCATGTGTCCAGGAATCTATCCGTTTCTGATAGATTTCCCTGTTTGCTAGCATACAACTCTGTGTAGTAATTTCTGATGATTCTTTTTATTTCTGCGGTGTCTGTTATGTTTCCTTTTTCATCTCTGATTTTATTGATTAGGGTCTTTTCTCTTTTTTTACTTAGTAGGGCCAACTTGGTGTCAATTTTGTTTATTTTTTCAAAAAACAAGCTCCTTGTTTGGCTGATCTTTTGTAATTTTTTTTTTGATTCAATCCTGTTGATTTCATCTCTGATTTTAATTATTTCTCTTCTCCTACTAGATTTGGGGCTGGTTTGCTGCAGTTTTTCTAGATCCTTGAGACCACAATGAGGTTTCACCTCACCCCCATTAGAATGGCTCACATTCAGAAATCTACCAACAACAGATGCTGGAGAGGATGTGGGGAAAAAGGGACACTAACCCACTGTTGCTGGGAATGCAACTGGTAAAGCTACTATGGAAGTCAGTCTGGAGATTCCTCAGAATCCTGAATATAACCCTACCATACAACCCAGCCATCCCACTCCTTGGAATTTACCCAAAGGAAATGAAATTGGCAAATATAAAAGCTGTCTACACCTTAATTTTTATTGCAGCTCAATTCACAATAGCTAAGACCTGGAATCAACCCAAATGTCCATCAAGAGTAGACTGGATTAAGAAATTATGGGACATATACTCTATAGAATACTATACAGCAGTCAAAAACAATGAAATCCAGTCATTTGCAACAAAATGGAGGAATCTGGAAAACATCATGCTGAGTGAATTAAGCTAGTCCCAAAGGGACAAATATCATATGTTCTCCCTGATAGGTGACAACTAACCAACCACAAAAAAGGAAACCTGTTAAAGTGAAAGGGACACTATGAGAAACTGTGTCTTGTTCAGCCCTTGTCCTATTGATGTACAATGTAATACTTTATCCCTTTCAGTATTATTTTGTTCTACTTAATAGTATTGTTTGAACTCTGTAATTAACATACAATTATATTTAGGTGATGAAATTTAACTGAAAAGTGATCCCTGTTAAATATAAGAGTGGGAATAAGAGAGGGAGGCGATGTACAATTTGGGACATGCTCAATCGGACTTGCCCCAAATGGTGGAGTTAGAATCATGCCAGGGGATCCCAATACAATCCCATCGAGGTGGCATGTACCAATGCCATATCACTAGTCCAAGTGATCAATTTCTGTTCACAACTGATCACACTGATATGTCTAAGAGTCAAAGGGATCACATAAACAAGACTAGTGTCTGCTAATACTAGCTGATAGAATCAAAAAGGGAGAGAATGATCCATCATCGGAAGCGGGATACACAGTAGACTCATAGAATGGCAGATGTCCTAAACAGCACTCTGGCCTCAGAATCAGCCCTTAAGGCATTTGGATATGGCTGAAGAGCCCATGAGAGTATTTTAGGCATGGAAAGCCAAGAAACTCTGGGGAAAAAAAAAATGACCTAAATGAAAGATCTCTGCATGTGAGATCCCAGTAGAAAGAATGGGCCATCAAAGGAGGAAGTACCTTTCTCTGAGGGGAGGAGAGAACTTCCACTTTGACTATGATCTTGTCTAAATAAGATCGAAGTCAGCGAACTCAAGAGTCTTCCATAGCCTTGGCAACTCATGACTAGAGCCTAGGGAGATTACTGACGCCATAAACAAGAGTGTCAAATTGTTAAGTCAACAACAGGAGTTACTGTGTACTTAATCCTCATGTGGGATCTCTGTCCTTAATATGATGTCCAATGTGAATTAATGCTATAACCAGTACTCAAACAGTATTTTACAGTTTATGTTCTGTGTGGGTGCAAACTGCTGAAATCTTTACTTAAAATATACTAAATTGATCTTCTGTATATAAAGAGACTTGAAAATTATTCTTTATGTGCATGGAAGGCGAGAGGGAGCAGGAAAGGGGAGGGTTGCAGGTGGGAGGGAAGTTATGAGGGGGGGAAAGCCATTGTAATCCATAAACTGTACTTTGGAAAATTATATTTACTAAATAAGAGTTTAAAATTTAGATAAGAAATTAACAAAATTGAATCCAAAAAAAATTACAGAAACAGATAGACAAATAGAACAGAATAGAAACACCAGAAATCAGTCCAAACATCTACAGCTAACTTATATCTGATCAAGGATCTGAAAGCAATTCCTGGACCAAGTACAGTCTATTCAACAAATTGTGCTGGTAAAACCACGTTTCCACATGCAGAAGTATGAAGTCCCCTATCATACACCTTAACCAAAAATCCACTCTACATGGATTAAAGATCTAAATCTATGACCCAACACCATCAAATTTTTAGAGAACCTTGGAGAAAATCTACAAGATATTTGTATAGCGAAAGACTTCCTGAAAAAGACCCCAGAGGCACAGGAAGCCAAAGCCAAAATTAACAACTGGGATTATATCAAGTTGAGAAGTTAATGTATGGCAAAAGAAACAGTCAGGAAAATGAAAAGGCAATGAACAGATTCTGAGAAATTATTTGCAAATTATGCAACTGATAAAAGATTAACAACCAGAAGAGATCAAGAAATTCTACAACAACAAAACAACCCACTTAAGACATGGGCCAAGGACTTAAACTAACATTTTTCAAAAGAAGAAATCCAAATGGCAAACAAACACATTAAAAAATGTTCAGAATCACTAGCTGTTAGGGAAATGAAAATCAAAACCACCATGAGGTTTCACATCACCCTGGTTAGAATGACTTTCATATAGAATTCAACAAACAACAAATGTTGGTGAGGATGTGGGAAAAACAGTGCCCTGATACACTGCTGATGGGTATGCAAACTGGTAAAGTCACTATGGAAGACAGTTAGGAGATAACTCAGAAATCTGAATATAGCCCTACCGTGCAAGCTAGCCATCCTACTTGGAATTTACCCAAGGGAAATTTAATTGAGAAATTAAAAAAGCTATCAGCACTTCCATTTTTATTGCGGCTCAATGTACAATGAAATCAACCTAAATGTCCATCAACAGAAGACTGGATAAAGAAATTATGGGATATGTACTTTATGAAATAATACACAGTGGTAAAAAAATGAAATCCAGTTTTTTGAAAGAAAATGGAAAAATCTGGAAAACATCAAACTGAGTGAAATAAGCCAAAGGGGACAAATAGCGTTTCTTCTCCCTGATCTGTGACTACTAAGCATCTAAAAGGAAACCTCTAGAAGTGAAATTGACACTATGAGAAGCAATGACTTGATCAGCACTTTTCCTGTCAAGGAACAGATAATTATTTTATTCTTTTTAGTATTTTCTTTTTCTGTTTGATACCATTGGTTGAACCCTTTACTTAAAATGGAATTATTATTCAAATTCAATTGAAAATTGATCCCTGTAAAAAAATATGAGTGGGAATAAAAGAGGGAAGAGATGTACAAATTGGCATACATTCCCACGGACTTACCTCTAAGAGTAAAACAAAGCTAAAAATCTGCCATGGGTCTCAAATCCCATTAAGGTGGCAGATACTAATGACATCTTACTACTTTAAGTGATCGTTTTAAGTGCATTTCTGATAAAGAAAGGAATAATTGCCCAAGAGATCATATAAATAAGACCAAGAGTCTGCTAATAACAATAGACAAAATTAAAAAGGTGAGATTGATCCAACATGGGAAGCAGGTTACACAGCAGGCTCAGAATGACAAACTCCCTAAACAGCACTCTGGCCTCAGTGCATTAGCCAGGCACTCAGATCTGGCTAAGAACAAGAGAGCATTTCAGACATGGAAAGCTGACACTGGCAAAAAAGTGGCCTAAATTAAAGATTTCTGAGTGAGATCCCAGTGGAAAGAAGGGAACATCAAAGGAGGTATCTTTCTCTGAAAGAAGGGGAGAACTTCCACTTTGCTTATGGCCTTGTCTAAATAATGACAGAACCTGTGCACTCAAAAGGTTTCCATAGCCCTGGCAGCTCATGACAAGAGCCTTGGGTGAGCATTGACATCATAAAGAATAGTGTCAATTGCTAAATCAACAACAGGAGTTAGTGTACTTGCTCCCCATGTACTTAATGAGTTGTACTACGAGAATTAATAGTGAACTTTATTTTCAAACAGTACTTTATAATTTGTGTGCCTGTGTGGGTTCAAACTGTTGAAATGTTTACTTAGTATAGAGTTGATCTTCTGTATATAAATAAAAATGAATTTTAATGAAGAATGGGATGGGAGAGGGAGTAGGAGGTGGGATGAGAGTGGGGGTGGAACGGTGGTTATGGGGGGAAAACTGCTTTATTCCAATAGCTGTACTTAAAATTTATATTTTTTATATATATATTTTTTACATGCAGAGTTAGACAGTGAGAGAGAGAGAGACAGAGAGAAAGGTCTTCCTTCCATTGGTTCATCCCCCAAATGGCCGCTACGGCTGGCACGCTGTGCTGATCCCAAGCTAGGAGCCAGGTGCTTCCTCCTGGTCTCCCATGCGGGTACAGGGCCCAAGCACTTGGGCTGTCCTCCACTGCCTTCCCAGGCAACAGTAGAATGCTGGACTGGAAGAGGAGCAACCAAGACAGAACCGGTGCCCCAACTGGGACTAGAACCCGGGGTGCTGGCGCTGTATGCGGAGGATTAGCCAAGTGAGCAGCGGTGATGGCCAAAAATTTATATTTATTAAATAAAATTTTTCTACAATAGATGTATGGATAGTGTTGTGTAATTGTGTTCCATGTACATGGCATGGGGTACAGGGTGAGCAGCCCAGTTGGAATTTGGTGAGATCTTATTTGATGAAGAAACCTAGGAAAATAGATTCCAAGAAGTGAAGTCATTTCTTTGATGATACAAGGCCACTACTGTAATTCCACTGAGGAATCACCATCCCATTTCTCCTTTTGCGTGGGTTTGAATACCCTTACAAAAAATAGCCTCCCTGTGAAGAATCAATTTGTTATTAGAGTTAGAATCTTGGGTAGACTGCCAGATCCACAACTCATATCACGGCAGGCAGGATGTAAAGAAGAGCTAAGCAGTAACAAAATCATACATGGTGAGTATTTGGCAGGCTCATAAATCACAATGCACTCAAGCTTCTCACCTGTATGTCAAATACCCTAAAGGATACAGTTTTGGATTCTGTGGTATTATAGTCTGTAGAGCTAGCCCACACATTTCTTCTTGCATGTAACTGAATTTCTTGTCCACAAAGCCTCTTTCATTTCATGTTGTCCTCGAGTCCCCATGTTCTTTCTGTGCCAGTTATTCTCTAAGCTACACATTTTTTGATATGAAGATTATGTTGTACATGGAATGCAGATTTCCTCCTTATAACTATAACTGATGAGGAGAGCTACAAAATTTCTAAATGAAGTATGAATTGAAGAATGGCAAGTTCCTACAGAAAACGAGTACATTTTCCTCTTATTTTTATATGTAAGTTTCACATGTCATCCCTTGTAAGACATGAGGAAATATCACTTGGACCATTCAGCAGCTTCTCTAAGGTCATCACATTCCATATTCCTGATCATCAGTCTTTTTTTTAATTTGCGAGACAGAGTTACAGAAAGAGGAGAGGAAGAGATAGAGCGAGATCTTCAATTCACAGGTTCATTTCCCAAATGGCTGCAATGGCCAGAGCTGGGCCAATCTGAAGCCAGGAGTCAAGAAATTGGTTTGGGTCTTCCATGTGGGTGAAGGGGCCCAAGAACTTAGGACATCCCACGCTGGTTTCCCAGGTGCATTAGCAGGGAGCTGGTTCAGAAGTAGAGCAGTTGGGACTCAAACCAGGACCCAAATGGGATGTTGGCACTGCAGGCAGCAGCTTTACCTGTTATGCCACAGCCCCAGCTTCCTGATCACCAGTCTTAATGTCAGTACTTGGTTTGAACTAGTGTCTGGATTCTGATGTCTATACCACCATACTGTAAATACTTGACTCTAAAGTCAAGTATATACTGTCATCGGAATCTTAACTGTGAGTATACTTGCTGATGTTGATCCCAACTGGAAACTCTATATGTGACTGTAAAGCACTCCGGGTGTCCAGTGAACTGGGCTGTCCATTTTTGAGGGCCCCAGGACATGGTGAATATACCTAAATGCTTAGAGCAACAAATTGATCCTGAAAGGGGTTGAGGCCCATAGGCACAGGAAGAGATTGCATTTTTTTTTACTTTCTACTGAGGGCTCATTTAGCTGGCACCATTCTCTCACACACATATTCTAAAATTCTACATAACCATTCTTTGCTGCACTTTAAATTTCAAACCTCATCATCAATATATGGTCAGCAGCCAGCTTGCTATAGTGTAGCAAGTGTGGTTTGCTGTTCATATGTTTACGCTCCACAGAATCTGAACTGGCTGTTCACTCTATGCCAGAAGAATCACCACAACAGTTACTCTTGCTATTTGCTTCTGGTTAGTTTCATTCAGAAAGTAGTATAATGGAGTAACAAGGGAACAAATTCAGAGGACAAGGAAGCAAGATGTAGTCAAACACTTCTTAATCAGGGATTTTTGGCAGCAATGGAGAACAGTTTTGATGATCCTTCATGAGATGAGACAAAGGGCAAAAAATACAATCAAATATTGCATTTGATTATGAATGTTACTTTATTCACTAATAAAGCTGAGTTCTCATCTATATCTTCTCCATGTATTAATGGAATTGTGTTAATCTTTCATTCATATCTGCCTACCACTCCTCTTAGTCATTCATCTTACTTCCCAAATTTAAGTAGAATATTTTCCATATTCTGTCTAGGATCATTCTCATTTCACATCGTTGCTAGGAAAATTACTCAGAATCACAAATAGGATTAGGTTATCCCTGTCTGTGAACCCGTTACTATTCTTCATCAACCAGAGGTACACAATCTCCCCCTTGATTCTTGGGGATATCATTGGCCTGCCTGGGAGGCATTCTGACATCCAGTTGCAGAAATCTTTGGTTTTTCCAAGGAGGCTCTTTTTACTTCTGTCACATTCACTTACCCTGATTATCCTTCACAAATCAAATTAAACCTCTGTACTTCTCTCCCTGCCTCCTTCTAACTATTATCAACTAACTCAAGTATAGACATAGAAATTAGAGCAAAAATTGTGCTGTGCTTCATACTGTTTGACATTTCATCATATATGACTTGAACCTTTGGATAATAGTGTAGGAAATGTGCAGGCATCAGAGAGCCTTGACTCTGCTATTCTGTGCATGACTGTAACCATGTACATAGTTTTTGCCTTTAAATAACTCCCCTTACCAACCAAGGATAAGGGTACTTACCTTAAAAAGTTATTGCTGGTTTGAAATGAAGCTATGTGAGCATGTTTCTGAAAAAAGTACTTGTAAAACACGTAGTGCTCAAAAATGATTTTTACTATTCACATTACAACAGAATGACTAAAATTCATTCATTCATCCATGCCTGTATTTTGTTCTGATTATTATAAATTATGGAAATTTGTTCAATCTACTACATGATAATGTTAAAGAATGGCTAAGAGAGGGCCAGTGCTTTGGTGCACTGGGTTAATCCTCCGCCTGTGGTGCCAGCATCCAATATGGGCACTGTTTCTAGTCCCCGTTGCTCCTCTTCCAGTCCAGCTCTCTGCTATGGCCTGGGATAGCAGTGGAAGATGGCCCAAGTCCTTGGGCCCCTGCACCCACATGGGAGACTAGGAGGAGGCACCTGATTCCTGGCTTTGGATTGGCGTGGCTCTGGCCTTTGCGGCCATTAGGGGAGTGAACCAACGGAAGGAAGACCTTTCTCTCTATCTGTCTCCCTCACTGTCCGTAACTCTACCTGTCATATAAATAAATAAAATCTTCAAAAAAAAAAAAAAAAAAAAAGAATGGCTAAGAGGTGGGTGTGATTGTGTATTAATAATATTAAGCACTCAGGTCTGGTGCTGTGTCACAGTGGTTAAAGCCCTGGCCTGAAGCGCCAGCATCCTTTATGGGGACTGGTTCTAGTCCTGGCTGCTCCTCTCTGATCCACCTCTTTGCTACGGCCTGGGAAAGCAGTGGAAGATGGCCCAAGTCCATGGACGGAAGACCTCTCTCTGTCTCTACCTCTCTCTGTAACTCTTGGAATTAAAACAAATAATAATAATATTAAACACTGAGACCAAAACAATGAAAAGCCCATAGCAATAACTCAGTAAACTTTTGTTTGGTGAAAGAATGGATGGATAACATTATTTTCCAACCACTTCTTAAAAACCAAAAACTTTATTGTCATTTCTTTAATACTAACAATAGCATATGTGAACTAGTTGTTCTTGAAGACAAACACTGACAACCCATTTTCTCTTGGAGATCCTTATATTTGGGTTGACAAGTGGTTTTAAAAGAAAGAAAACTAGGTAGCTTTCTGCTTATAAATGACAATATTAATTATAATTGTTGACAAAATGGTTGGTATTATAGAGAATTTTTCTCAACACTGAGAGTTATGCTTCTCAATTCATTCACAGTAGTTAGTGTAACCCATGGTCTGAGTTAAAAAAAAAAAAAAAGGCAACAGGATTATTTTTCTATGTTTATCTCACAAAAACATTCACTGTAACTTATAATATATAAAAAAGTAACTATAGTTGACTTATTAATATACATCACAATGATAATAAATATATGGCCCAACACAATGGTTAGTAGCTCATAAGTGTATGCAGCACTTAATTTTTACTTAAAATGATAATTTAAATTTTAGGGTTATAAAAATAGAATAAATACCTTTTTAAAAGATTTACTTTATTTATTTGAAAGATTGAGTCACAGAAAGAGAGAGAGCCAGAGAGAGAGAGAGAAAGGTCTTCCATCGCAAGTTCATTCTTCAGATGGCCTTAGTGGTTGGAGATGGGCTGATCTGAATCCAGAAGCTTCTTCCGGGTCTCCCATGTGGGTGCAGGGATCCAAGCACTTGAGCCATCCTCTGCTGATTTCCCAGGTGCATTACCAGAGAGATGGATCAGAAATGGGGCAGCCAGGACATAAACCAGCACCTATGTGGGATGCCAGCACTGCAGGCCAGGGCTTTCACCCACTGTACCACAGCACCAGTCCCCCCAAAAATATTTTATTATTGTTACTAGTTGTTACTTTTTTTTTTTTTTTTGACAGGCAGAGTGGACAGTGAGAGAGAGAGAAAGACAGATCTTCCTTTTTCCGTTGGTTCACCCTCCAATGGCCACTGCGGCAGGCGCACTGCGCTGATCCGAAGCCTGGTGCCAGATGCTTCTCCTGGGCCCAAGGACTTGGGCCATCCTCCACTGCACTCCCGGGCCATAGCAGAGAACTGGACAGGAAGAGGAGCAACCGGGACAGAATCCGGTGCTCTGACCGGGACTATAACCCGGTGTGCCGGTGCCACAGGCGGAGGATTAGCCTGTTGAGCCACGGCGCCGGCCAGTTGTTACTATTTTTTTTTTTTTTTTAGTTGTTACTATTTTTTAAAAGAAAGAAAAAGATGGAGGTTGAGACAATACAGAGAGAGAGAGAGAGAGAGCTTCTAGTCACTTTTTCATGCTCCAAATGCCACAAAAATTGAGACTAAGCCACGCTGAAACGAGAAGGCAGAACTGAATCTGAATCACTCACAAGGGCAACAGAAACCAACTACTTGAACCGTCACCACTACCATCCAGAGTGTTCATTAGTTAGAGGCTGGAATAAGAGGAAATAAGAACTGATCCCAAGATGCAGGTTTTCCACGCAATATAACTGATGTTCCATTCAACCTGAGGGCATGCTTTTTAATGTATTTAATGTATTACTATATGAATCTTAAATATTAACTGTTCTTAAATGTATGCCAAACTACAATAGCAATAAGTTTAGTTCGTTTATTTTTAACTTTTAATTTTAAGACATATTCTTTGTTTTTCAAAATTCCAATATTTGATGCAGATGTCTATACCTGATATACAGAAAGTTTTTAAATGGGAAGATGTAGTGACTTTTTCACTGCAAAGTTTAAACAATTTATATTTGTTTAACCACAATATATATCAGCCACTATATAACAGCACAGAAACACTATGAACATAAATGAATATTCTAGTAATGATTTCCATGTATCTACTTCTCTATTCCCCTAAATTATCTATCAATAAATAGGACATCATCTGTACATTTGTGAAACACATTCACTAAATTCACTAACTTCTAATTACTAAAACACACATGACAGCCTCATAACATAAGGACATTTTCCAGAAAATGTAAACCATCTTATTCAAGGTGTTATCCAAATTTCTTGGCATCCCTTCTTTACAATATATATTTTATCATCTTTAATTTTTTTCTTAAAAAGTGCAGTTAATCCTACAGTATTCAGAAAAATTGACAATTTTCAAATCTACACAAGAAAATACATGTGAATGAAAGTTAAAAGGATGATAAAATGCCTGAATATAATGATTTGTAAATCTTTCAGAACAAAAGTGCAAAAAAATGGTAGCTACACACTTCAAAATAATTAAATTAGTAAGAGTTCCATTTGTTGTGCCCTCTTTAGTTATATACAGCCATTCAATTTCAAATATTAGTATTATAAAAAATAGTAGTTGCAGATATATTTAATAATTATATCATAACCTTTATAGAACAAATTACAAACAATAATTCTATGATTACTTATTGAAGAATGCTGATTTTATAAAAATATCACAGAACACATCTTATTGTGTCTTGTAACATAGAATTTGGTTAATTTACCAACTCAAAATTGAGATGTCATTCTATTCTACTTCTATACATGTCAGTGATAGCTTTGTCCTAAAGCTGAGAAAGGATAACTATTTTTGTCAGACATTCCAATTATAGTAACAAGAGGTTTGCTACTGTAAGTAGCCAAAAGGAAGAAAATATCATTTTTCTTTGCAAACTATCTGGATAAGCATTTCCTAATGCCCTATTTGCAAACAGCATTGGATTAAAGTTCTTGGAAAATGAAGGTGGAGTCATGTCAATCTCAGAAACACAGCTGCATGGGACAGGATTGAATGTATCATGAAGACCAAAGTTCACAAAGAAAAGTTGATGAAATTTATAAAGGTTTCTTGGAAAAACGAGTTCAAATCATCTTATCTTAACAGATTGAAATGCCTGGTACAATACTGAAGTAGAATAGATAACCCTTACCTTTATATAATAAATTATATTCTTATAAATATATTCAGAGAGTTTCATAATCTGGAATATCACTCTTTTGATAAATGTTATATGCCTTCAATATGGCATTGGAACCTCTGTTTAATATCAATTTTGTTGAATGGCTATTTTCTGGCAGTTCTATCAATATTTTCTTCATGTATTTTGAAGTTTTGCTATTAGGATCACTGACATTGGGCCAGTTTTGGGACACAGTGGATTAAGGCACCACTTAAAACATCAGCATCCCATATGCAAGCACCAATTCTAGTACCAGGTACTCTGTTACTGATCCAGCTCCCTGCTAATGTACATGGGAAGGAAGCAGATGATGGTCCAATCCTTGGGCCCTGCCACTCCTGGAGGACACCCAGGTGGAGTTCTGGGATTCGACCTGGCCTAGACTGGCCCATCAAAGCCATTTAGGGTGTAAACCAGTGAATAGAAAATCTATTTCTGCTTTTCCCTCTAGTCACATGGCCTATCAAATAAAAAAAAAATCTTTTAAAAAAGAATGTTATGATCTCCTGCTTGATTCTCCCCATTATAACTGACAAATAAATTCGTTTAATGAGAATTACATTCTTTGTTTTGAAATTGACATTGGAGTTTCTGAGATGGTGGACTGGGAAGGGAGCTTACTGCTCTAGCCTAGGAGAAGATAGTTTAAAAAAGGGAAGATAGTATAGTCTCTGGGAAGTTAGGGAAAAAAGGGCAGAGAAAACTCTACCAAAATTCGAGGGACACGATGAACCTATGTGGAGTGCATGGGCACCCACTGCTCAGGACTACAACAGCCTAGAGCCTATGCACCAGTGCTGGAAAGTGAGGTGAGACCAGACCACAGCAGCCAAAGCCACTGGCGAAAAAGTGTTAGGTAGAACCTAGAGGGAACCAGACTTTGAGCCCAATGGGTGGAAGTGTACCAGCCAAATTAGAGGAGAGAAAAAAAAATGGGATGGGCATGTCTCTCTTCCCTGATCATTTTACAAGACTGTTACAGGTATTCTAAGAAGCCAGCAGAGCAGGTGCCATTTTGAACATATGTAACAGCTGTGCTAGCCCATGTCTGCACCAAGCAACCAACTGAGTGAAAACTCCTGACTCTGGTGGGGAGAACTAACAGGTAACTAGGAGTTTGCGCTGTGTGAAGCTTCTGAACCAAGAATGTGGAAAAAACTGAGAGTTAGGGAGGACTCACAGTGTGGCTGGGACTTTGAGCAGTCTCAGTGATAGACTCCACAAGCATGGGGGTTCCTGGTTACCTGGTTACATTGCTGGGAAATCTGATCTTACACTGAAGACTGCACAGACCCATTGTCTGGTCTTTGGGACAGAGCAGATGAATATTATACCCTTATAAGCACTGGGGCTAGTGCTCAGGAACTGGTCTCCATTGAGGAGAGGACCTCAGCTGAGCAGAACAAAGTTCCCTTCTGATTAAAGAAAAGAGAGAGAGAGAGATCTAGAAGATTTACCACACCAAACCTGAGTATGTCACCTTAGGCATGCCCTTAACCCTGAAGAACTAAACAGAGCTCTCTGACCACACCTACTACAAACCTCCAGAGATTCATTGAAAGCAGACATTCCACTTATCTACAGAGTCATAGTACAATAATAAAAGCTACTACCACAAAAAATAAATAAATAAATAATAAAAAAAACAGGTATTTCCACAAATGCCAAACGGAAATAAAAAGAATCATTAGAAATCACTACAAAGAGTTGTATGCCCAACTGGGAAACCTAGCAGAAACGCATAAATTCCTACACTCATACAACCTACCTAAATTGAAGACATCAAAAATCTAAACAGACCCATAACCAAGAGGGAAATTGAACCACTAATAAATGCCCTCCCAACAAAGAAAAGCCCAGGACAACAAGGATTCACTGCTGAATTCTACCAGACATTTAAAGAAGAACTAACTCAAATAACTCTGAAGTTATTCAAAGCAATTGAAAGAGAGGGAATCCTCCCAAATTCTTTCTAAAAAGATAGCATCACATTAATTCCTAAACCTGAAAAAGATGCAACATTAAAAGAAATTACAAACCAATATCCCTGATGAACATAGATGCAAAAATGTTCAACAAAATTATAGCCAACTGAATCCAACAACACATCAGAAAGATCATCCACCAGGACCAAGTGGGATTTATCCCTTATGCATGGATGGTTCAACAGTCACAAATCAATCAATGTGTTACACCACATCAATAAGCTGCTAAAGAAAAACTATATGATTATCTCAATAGATGCAGAGCAAACATTTGATAAAATACAACACCCTTCCATGATGAAAAATCTAAGCAAAATGGGTATAGAAGGAACATTCCTCAACACAATAAAGGCAATTAATGACAAACCCACAGCCAGCATCCTATTGAATGGGCAAAAGTTGGAAACATTTCCACTGAGAGCCGGTACCAGCCCACTTTCATCATTGCTATTCAATATTTTACTAGTAGTTTTAGCCAGAACCATTAGGCAAGAAAGAGACAAGGGATACAAAATGGGAAGCAAAATGTCAAACTATCCCTATTTGCAGATAACATGATTCTTTATATAGGAAATCCACAAGACTCAACTGAGAGGCTACTGAAACTCATAGAAGGGTTTGGTAAAAGCAGGAATAAAATTAATACACAAAAATCAACAGCCTTAAGCCAGCGCCACCACTCACTTGGCTAATCCTCTGCCTGCGGTGCTGGCACCCCCATTTCTAGTCCCGGTTGGGGCAACGGATTCTGTCCTGGTTGTTCTTCCATTCCAGCTCTCTGCTGTGCCCCAGAATGCAGTGGGGGAAGGTCCAAGTGCTTGGGCCCTGCACCCACATGGGAGACCAGGAGGAAGCACCTGGCTCCTGATCAGTGCAGCATGCCAGCCATAGCGGCCATTTGGGGAGTGAACCAACAGAAAAGGAAGACCTTTCTCTCTGTCTCTCTCTCTCTCACTGTCTAACTCTGCCTGTCCAAAAAAAAAAAAAAAGTTAATTGCCTTTGTATGCACAGAAAATGCCACACTGAGAAAGAATTGCTAAAATGAATCCCATTCACAATATTTACCAAAAAAAATCAAATACCTTGGAATAAACTTAACCAAGGATGTCAAAGAAACAGAAAAATGGAAAAATCTTCCATGTTCATAGATTGGAAGAATCAATATCAACAAAATGTCTATTCTTCCAAAAGCAGTTTACACATTCCATGTGATACCAGTGAAAATACCAAAAACATTCTTCGCAGATCCATAAAAAATGATGCTGAAATTCATATGAAGTTTCGGGAGACCTCAAATAGCTAAAGTAATCTCATACAACGAAAACAATGCCAGGGCATCACAATACCAGATTTCAAGACATACTACAGGACATTTATAATCAAATGGCCTGGTACTAATACTGAAACAGATGGAATAAACCAATTAACAAATTAAAAACACAATCCAAACATCTACAACCAACTTATATTTGATGAAGGAGATAAAACCAACTCCTGGACCAAAAACAGTTGATTCAACTAATGGCGCTGGGTAAAAATTCCACATGCAGAAGAATGAAGCAAAAAATTCACTCAACATGGATTAAAAATCTAAATCTATAACCTGACACCAAATTATTAGAGGACATTGAAGAAACCATGCAAGATATTGGCACAGGCTAAGGCTTCTTGGAAAAGACCCCATAGGCACAGGCAGCCAAAGCCAAAATTAACAACTGGGATTACATCAAGTTGAGAAGTTTTTGTACAGCAAAAGAAACAGTAAGAAATGTGAAGAGGCAGCTGACAGAATGGGAGAAATTCTTTGCAAACTATGCAACTGACAAAGGATTAATAACCAGCAATTACAAAGAGATCAAAAAACTCCACAACAAAACAACCCACTTAAGAGATAGGCAAAGGACCTAAGAAGACATTTTTTAAAAGAGGAAATCCAAATGTCCAAAAGACACATGAAGAAATTTTCAAGATCACTAGCCATCAAGGAAATGCATATCAGAACCACAATGAGATTTCACATCAATCTGGTTAGATTGACTTTCATCCAGAAATCAACAAACAACAAATGCTGGCAAGGATGTGGGAAAAAAGGTACCCTAATCCACTGTTCGTAGAAATCAAAACTGGTAAAACCACCATGGAAGACAGTTTGGAGATACCTCAGAAATCTGAATATAGTCTGACCATATGACCCAGCAATCCACCCACTCAGAATTTAACCAAGAGAAATGAAATCAGAAAATAAAATAACTACCTGTACCACCATGTTTATTGCAACTCAATTCATAATGCATAAGACATGGAATCAACCTATGCCCATCAACAGAAGAATGGATAAAGAAATTATGGGATATGTACTCTATGGAATACTACACAGTGGTAAAAACAAAAAATGAAATCCGGCCATTTGCAACAAAATGGAGGAATCTGGAAAAAATCATACTGAATGAAATAAGCCAGTACAAAGGGGACAAATATCATTTGTTTTCCCTGATCTGTGACAAATAATTGAGCACCTAATAAGAAACCTCTAGAAGTGAAATTGACACTATGAGAAGCAATAATTTGATCAGCTCTTTTCCTGACTGTCAAGGAACAGATTTTATTCTTTTCGTTATTCTTTTTCTACTTGATACCACTGGTTGAATTCTTTACTTAACGAAGAAATATTCTTAGGTGTTTAAATCCAATTGAAAATTGATCCCTGGAAAGAATAAGAATGGGAATAAGAGAGGGAGGACATGTACAGTTTTTCACCCCTTCTCATGAACTTACACCTAAGGGTAAAGCTAAAACTTGTCATGGGACTCCAAAACCCATTCTGTTGGAAGGTACAAATGACATCTTTCTAGTAAAAGTGATAATTTTAAGTACACAACTGAACATAAAGATAGGAATAAATATCAAAGGGATCACATAAATATGACCAAGTGTCTGCTAATAAGAAAAAGAGAATTAAAAAGCAGAGAATGATTCAACATGGCAAATAGGCCACAGAGTAGACTCATAGAATGACAAACACCATAAACAGCACTCTGGCCTCAGAATCAGCCCTAAGTACATTCAGATCTGGCTAAAAAAGCCCATAAGAGTATTTCATGCATGGAAATCCAAGACACTTTGGCAAAAAATGGCCTACATGAAGGATCGCTGTGAGATCCCAGTGGAAAGAATGGACCATCAAAGAAGGATGTATTTTGCTCTAAAGGGAGGAGAGAAATTCTACTTTGCTTATGGCCCTGTCTAAATAATGATGGAATTTGTGGACTCCAAAGGCTTCCACAGCCTTGGAAGCTCAGGACAAGAGTCTTGGGTCATCACTGATACCATGAAAGTCTCAACAGTTAAATCAAAAAGAGGAGTCATTGGGCACTTGCTTCCCATATAGTATCTCTGTCCTTAATGAGTTATATTATGAGAATTAATGATAAAACTTATCTTAAAACAGTACTTATACATTTGTTGTCTATGTGGGTGCAAATTGTTGAGATATATACTTAGTATAGAGTTGATCTTCTGTATATGAAGATTATTTAAAAAGAATCTTAATGAAGAATGGGATGGGAGAGAGAGTAGGAGGTGGGACACGAGTGGGGGTGGGAGGGTAGCTATGGAGAGGAAGAACTGTTATATTACAAAAGCAGTACTTCTGAAACTTATATTTATTAAATATAAGCTTTCCAACAACAATAACAAAAATAAAAGTAATTACCATTGCTGTATGTAAATATGGGACATCTTCCATGAGAATGAAAATTCTCCAATCTATGAGCATGGAGGTACAGGAAACCTCGAAAAGCAATCTTGTACAATAAAAAGAGAGCGAGAGACACCACAATACCAGATTTCAGGACATACTATAGGGAAGTTATGATCAAACTAGCATGGTACTGGTACAGAAACAGATGGATAGACCAATGGAACAGAATAGAAACACCAGAAAACAACCCAAACATCTACAGCCAACTTATATTTGATCAAGGATCTAGAGCCATTCTGAAGTAAGGACAGCCTATTCAATAAATGGTGCTGGGAAAACTGGATTTCCAAATGCAGAAGCAAGAAGCAAGACCCCTACCTTACACCTTACACAAAAATTCACTCAACATGGATTAAAGACCTAAATCTACAACCCGACACCATCAAATTATTACAGAACATTGGATAAACCCTGCAAGATATCGGCACTGGCAAAGACTTCTTGGAAAAGACCCCAAATGGCCAAAAGCCACATGAAAAAATGTTCAAGATCACTAGCCATCAGGGAAATGCAAATCAAAACCACAGTGAGGTTTCACCTCACCCCGGTTAGAATGGCTCATATTCAGAAATCTACCAACAACAGATGCTGGCGAGGATGTGGGGGAAAAGGGACATTAACCCACTGTTGGTGGGAATGCAAATTGGTTAAGCCACTGTGGAAGTCAGTCTGGAGATTCCTCAGAAACCTGAATATAACCCTACCATACAACCCAGCCATCCCACTCCTTGGAAATTACCCAAAGGAAATGAAATTGGCAAACAAACAAGCTGTCTGCACCTTAATTTTTATTGCAGCTCAATTCACAATCAATAAGACATGGAATCAACCTAAATGCCCATCAACAGAAGACTGCATATAGCAATTATAGGACATGTACTCTATAGAATACTATACAGCAGTCAAAAACAATGAAATCCGGTCATTTGCAACAAAACAGAGGAATCTGGAAACCATCATGCTGAGTGAATTAAGCCAGTCCCAAAGGGACAAATATCATATGTTCTCCCAGATCGGTGACAACTAACCAACTACAAAAAAGGAAACCTGCTAAAGTGAAAAGGACACTATGAGAAAGAGTGACTTGATCAGCCCTTGTCCTGAATGAAGATGAACAACTTAATACTTTATCCCTTTTAGTATTTTTTTTTCTGTTCTACTTAATAGTATTGGTTGAACTCTCTAATAAACACACAATAGGCCAGTGCCACGGCTCACTAGGCTAATCCTCCGCCTTGCCGCGCCAGCACACCAGGTTCTAGTCCCAGTCGGGGCGCCGGATTCTGTCACTGCTGCCCCTCTTCCAGGCCAGCTCTCTGCTGTGGCCAGGGAGTGCAGTGGAGGATGGCCCAAGTACTTGGGCACTGCACCCCATGGGAGACCAGGATAAGTACCTGGCTCCTGCCATTGGGTCAGCGAGGTGCACCGGCCGCAGCACACTGCCCGCGGTGGCCATTGGAGGGTGAACCAATGGCAAAGGGAAGACCTTTCTCTCTGTCTCTCTCTCTCTCACTGTCCACTCAGCCTGTCAAAAAAATTAAAAAAAAAATGTTTAAAAAAAAAAGCACACAATTATTCTTAGGTGTTGAAATTTAACTGAAAAGTGAATCCTGTTAAATATGAGTGGGAATAAGAGAGGGAGGAAATGTACAATTTGGGACATGTGCAAGCTGACCTGCCCCAAACGGTAGAGATAGAAACGTGCCAGGGGATTCCTATTCAGTCCCATCAAGGCGGCATGTACCAATGCCATCTCACTAGCTAAAGTGATCAGTTAAAGTTCACAATTGATAATAATGACAGGATTAAGAATCAAAGCGATCATATAAACAAGACTAGTGTCTGCTAATACTGATAGAATAAAAAGGTGAGAGAATGATCCAACATGAGAAGCGGGATACACAGCAGACTCATAGAATGGCAGATGTCCTAACAGCACTCTGGCCTCAGAATCAGCCCTTAAGGCATTTGGATCTGGCCTCAGAGCCCATGAGAGTATTTTAGGCATGGAAAGCCAAGACACTCTGGCAAAAAAAAAAACCAAGACTTGGCAACTCATGACAAGAGCTTAGGGTGATTACTGATGCCATAAACAAGAGTGTCAATTCGTTAAGTCAACAGGAGTCACTGTGCACTTACTCTTCATGTAGGATCTCTGTCCTTTGTGTGCTGTACAATGTGAATTAATGTTATAACTAGTACTCAAACAGTACTTTACACTTTGTGTTTCTGTGTGGGTGCAAACTGCTGAAATCTTTACTTAAAATATACTAAATTGATCTTTTGTATATAAAGATAATTGAAAATGAATCTTAATGTGAATAGGATGGGAGAGGGAGTGGGAGATGGGAGGGGTGCCGGTGGGAGGGTAGTTATAGGGTGGAAAAAGCCACTGTAATCCATAAGCTGTACTTTGGAAATTTATATTTATTAAATAAAAGTTAAAAAAATGGGACCTCGTTTGGCTAGTGTTAACAGATGGACCTTTATTTTTAACACATTCATGTCTTTATCTTTAACATGTATTAATTCTGACTGGTATATATTTGTGTTTTGTTTATATTTATTCTGTTAAAACTGACATTTTTGTGGGTTTTCATACCACTTAAACTTAATCAGGTTACTTATGTGGTTGAATTTCAGTCTTACATTTTATTATTTCTTTTGCATTTATGATAGACAATTTTTGCTGCATACTTTTCTGTTGATATCTGATTTTATTTCTATTTCTGTGGATGATTTGAATACCTCTTCTTATTATTTTCTGGTCGCTGATTTGTAGGCTATGATTAGCATCTTAATTTATCATAATTTACCTTGAAATGATTTCAAAACATTCAGACTCATTTGTGAGTTTAGTACAGGGAATGAATATGTGATGAATGAAAAACACCTGACACAGTTAAAAAGTACACTCTTTGTTCTTAGTAAGATGTACCCAAGCAGAATATTACCTTATTTTAGTTTTTTAAATTTAGTTGAAAAGCAGAGTTAGAGAAACAGAGAGATAGAGAGAGGTCTTCCATCACTGGTTCACTCCCCAAATGGCTGCAACAACTGGGACAGGGGCTGCTCCAGGATGAAGGCTGGAGACAGAATCTTCTTCCAGGTCTCTCACAAGTATGCAGGGGCCCAAACACTTGGGCCATTTTCTGCTGAGTTTTTCAAACCATTAGCAGGGAACTGGATCAGAAATAGAGAAGCTGTGATTTCAAGCAGCACACACTTCTTCCAGGTCTCTCACAAGTACGCAGGGGCCCAAACACTTGGGCCATTTTCTGCTGAGTTTTTCAAACCATTAGCAGGGAACTGGATCAGAAATAGAGAAGCTGTGATTTCAAGCAGCACACATATGGGATGCCAACATAGCAAGCATTGATTTTACCTCTTAAGCAACAATGCTGGTCCCAAAATCAATGGTCGTTTTTGAACAAGAAAATGACACCATTAATTTACTCTTTTTTCAAAATATGAATGTACCATCACAAATCACAAATGAGTAAATAAATAATAGTATCTAGAAAATTAGGTAGCAGATGGCTTAATCTAATCTAATAAAAGGGGAAATGAATGTTTATTATTCAATGTAGAGAAATATGAAGTTTCAAATTATGAATCTAAAGTTGAATGTACACAACTTTATTTCAATTAATTCTTCAGTTGTACCTAAATTTGTAAGGTATAATATCATGTACAAATGGCATTTAGATTTTTTTCAGCTAGTAAAAAATCAAGAGATCGTAAAAATAACAGCTATTATTTATTCTATACTAAACAATATTTCCAACACTTTATGTTTTCAGAAAAAAATGGGATCACTTCTATTATCTAACTTTAAAGAAAATGAAACTGAAACCTAAAGAAACTAAGTAGTTGGTTTCCCAAGAACATTAAATTATGAAGTGGTGAAGTTCTGGACTAGCCATGATCTGATTAAAAGCCATTTATTTTCCAAATTCAATGCTCTGTGTAGTTCCTATATCCCTTAAAAGGATCCAAACATCAAACTACACTTTATGATAAAACCTGTGTAATACTGCAGGTGAACACTGCTCCAAGCCAAATATTCTATTACCCTCTAGAACAGAGTTTGATGAGATCACGTTGATTCAAGTGCACTGAAAATATGAAGTGTAAAAACCTATGTTAGTGGATATTCTCTCCTCTGCCTATAGTTGGGCTTTTGATAAACTGACAGTCAAAAATCCATTTATGTCTAAATTTTATACAAAAAAGAATGGCAAAAATGTAAATTACATTTACAGTTAATGATTTTTTTGACAAGCAGAGTTAGACAGTGAAAGTGAGAGAGAGAGAGAGAAAGGTCTTCCTTCATCCCCTAAATGGCTGCTACAGCCAGCGCACCGCGCTGATCTGAAGCCAGGAGCCACGTGCTTCCTCCTGGTCTCCCATGTGGGTGCAGGGCCCAAGCACTTGGGCCATCCTCCACTGCCTTCCTGGGCCACAGCAGAGAGCTGGACTAGAAGAGGAGCAACCGAGACAGAATGAAGTGCCCCAACCAGGACTAGAAACGGGTGCCAGCACTGCAGGTCTCCACCTGCCAAGTGAGCCATGGTACCGGCCAGTTAATAATTTTTATTCTACTCACTAATACTTTGTCATTTGAGAAAATCAGGTTATTCTACAATGTGTTCAGCTTAGATTTACCAAGTCATCAACTTTTATCCTATCTTATAAATACTGATGAAGATTAAAACTCAGAAAGGGGCCAGTGTTGTGTTGTAATAGGTTAAGCCACAACCTGCAATGCCAGCATCTTATATAGGTGCTGGTTCACAACGCATTTCTTCTACTTCCAATGCAGCTCCCTGCTAGTGTACCTAGGAAACCAGAAGAAGATGAAATGTTTGGGCTCCTGCATTTACACGGGAGACCTTGCCCAGCACTGGCAATTGTTACCATTTGGGGGGCCAGTGCCGCGGCTCACTAGGCTAATCCTCCGCCTTGCGGCGCCAGCACACCAGGTTCTAGTCCCGGTCAGGGTGCCGGATTCTGTCCCAGTTGCCCCTCTTCCAGGCCAGCCCTCTGCTGTGGCCAGGGAGTGCAGTGGAGGATGGCCCAAATACTTGGGCCCTGCACCCCATGGGAGACCAGGAGAAGCACCTGGCTCCTACCTTTGGCCGCAGCGTACCGACACCAGTGGCCGTTGGAGGGTGAACCAACCGCAAAGGAAGACCTTTCTCTCTCTCTCTCTCTCACTGTCCACTCTGCCTGTCAAAAAAAAAAAAAAATTGTTACCATTTGGGGAGGGATCTAGTGAATGTAGGACTTCTCTGTCTCTCCTTCTCCCTCTGTAACTTTGACTTTCAAGCAAATAAATATTTTAAAAATCAAGAAAATATTTTGGGCTGGCATTGTATTGAAGCAGGTAAAGCCACAACCTGCTATGCCAGCATTCACTATGGTACAGGTTCAGATCCCAGTAGCTCTGTTTCTGATCCAGCTCCCTGCTAATGGTCTGGGAAAGTTGTAGAGTATATCTCAAATGCTTGGACCCATCACCCAAAAGGGCTAAGAAACTCCTGGCTCCTGGCTTCAATCTGGCCAAGACCCAGCCATCATAGCCATTTCGGGAGTGAACCAGTTGAAAGATGGTTTCTCTTTCTCCCTCTCCCTCTCCCTCTCCTCTCCCTCTCCAAATTTGCTTTCCAAATAATTAAGTAAACTTTTAAGAAAGAACATATGAACACTAAAATCTTTAATGTTGATAAAAATTAACAATCCTAATATGTTCATTTGAAACACATCTGGGCTAGACATTTGACCTGGTGATAATGATGCAGGTAAAGACACTCATCCCCTCATCAGAGCACTTGGTGACTCCATGGACCTGATAACACAGCTCTGTGGGTCCACAGGGTTGGCTAAGTAATTGAATTCCTGCTACCCATGTGGGAAACCAGGATTGAATTCCTAACAACCAGTGATCGACCCAGAGACTCAGCTACACCTTGCAACCTCTCATGTAACCACGGAGTCCCCATAGTCTTAGCACACAGGATGCAAGGCTCACACTGAGGCAGCTTGAGCTCCAGAACTTGTTTTATGCCTTACTGGGGTTGAATTACAGTTCTTCATGGGCGCCTTACCACCTGTCAATCCTTCCAGTCAAGCTCAGAGTAAGTGGAGACTGTGGCTATTTCCATTTGAATCTCTGGATTACACACATACTCTAGAGCCATGGGCCAAATGCTGCTCTTTCCCTGCCACTGCTGCCAGTACTACTAAGAAGATGGCATTCTGTCTTGGCCAGTTGCTGTGCACGTACACAAAGTCACCAGCAGCCACCACCTAAATCCAAAATTGCAACCATACTTTCTCAGCCAGGGAGTGGTACTGTTGTGGGGAGATTGAGGTGAGATAAACACATCCCTTTTATTTACACTGAGTCCATGGTTTCCTAAAAACAATTCTGGAGATTTATGGGATACTATCAATGTACACAACATATACTATCAATGTACCCAACATCCCAATATACAGGTCTTTGCAGTTCCTCAAGGCATGGAAAGAGAGAATGGATTAGAAAGTCTATTTACTGAAATATATACAGAAAACTTCCCCAATTTGGAGAAAGAAACAGATGTCCATTTGCAGGAAGCACATAGAATTTCAAAATAGATATGACCATTGTAGTCAAACTTTCCATAGAAAAACATAGAGAAGATTCTAAAATGTGCACGAAAGGATCACCAACTTACTTTCAGAGGATCTCCAATTAGACTCACCATGGACTTTTCGTAAGAAATCCTACAGGCTAGGAGAGAATGGCAAGACATAGTTCAAGTCTTAAGAGAAAAAAACTGTCAACTCAGAATACTTTACCCTGCAAAGCTCTCATTTATGAATGACAGTGAAATAAAGACCATTCATAATATAAGTAGGAAGAATTTTTGATCACTCTTCTGGCATTACAAAAGATGTTTCAAGAAACACAGAAAGATAGCCGGCATGATAAAAGAATGTGAGGGGCTGGCACTGTATTATAGCAGGTAAAGCCACTGCCTGCAGCACCAACACCCCATATAGGCACTGGTTCAAGTCCCAACTACTGAACTTCTGATCCTGCTCTCTCTTATTGTGCTTGGTAAAGCAGCTAAAGATGGCCCAAGTCCTTGGGCCCCTACATCCATATGGGAGACCTGAAATAACATCCAGGCTCCTCATTTTGGATTGACCCAGCTCCAGCCATTGCAGCCATTTAGGGAGTATAGCAGTGAATTGAAGACTTCTCTCTCTCTGACCTCTGCCTCTGCCTCTCTGTATCTCTGTCTCTCAAATAAATAATCTTTAAAAAATGTGAAGGCAGAAAATACTCAAGCAAAAGAGCAAAAGAAATCCAAGGTAAATAATAGGAATATTTATGAAACAATGGCAGGGCAAAGTAATTACTTATCAATAGTCATTTTGAATGTAAATGGCCTCAACTTCCAGTTAAAAGGTATAGACTGACTGAATGATTTAAAACCCATCTGTTTGCTGCCTGCAAGAAACACATCCCACCAACAAAGATACATGTAGACTGTAAGTGAAAGGATTAGAAAAGATACTCCATGCTAATGGAATGCTAAAAGGGCAGTTGTTGCAATGCTAATATCAAAGGAAAAAGATGTCAAACAAAAACTATTAAAAGAGACAAAGAATGGCACTATATAATGATTAAGGGATCAATTCAACAGAAAGATGTGACTATAAATAAATGTAAATAATGGAATGAAGCTGGAAATCAACAACTCAGGAATCTCTAGATCATATACAAACACATGGAGACTGAACAACATGCTCCTGAATGGACAGTGGGTCATAGAAGAAATCAAAATAAAATTTCTTGAAATGAATGAAGATGACAATAAGTCATATCAAAACTTATGGGATGATACAAAATCTGTGTTAAGAGGGAAGTTTAGAGCAAATGGCACCTACTGAAAAAATTAGAAAGCTATTAAACAAATGAACTATCAGTGAATCTCAAAGATCTAGAAAAACAACACAAACTGCAAATTACTAGGAGGAAAGAAACAATTAAAAATTAGAGAATAAACAAAATTGAAACAAAAAAATCACAAAAGATCAGTTAAATTGACAGCTGATTTTTTGAACAAACAAAATTGATTCAATATTGGCACAACTTATCAACAGAAAAAAGGAGAGAACACCCAAATCAATAAAATCAGAGATGAAAAAACAAAATGTAACAACGGATACCACAGATATTAAGAGAATAATCAGGAATTACTACAAAGTTCTGTGTCAATAGATTGGGAAACATAGAAGAATTTGGTAGATTCTTGGACACAATCTACCAAAATTGAGTCATGAAGGCATTCCTTGTACTGAATCCCAATTCAGTCTCACCCTCTGCATTCATTCACCCACCTAACCCACCCATAACCCACCTAAGATACAAAAATGCTCAGGCCATGGAATCTTGACCCTCAGCCATATGTTCATTCTGTATTCACACTAGCAATTGATCAACCACTGTGAGTTACTTTTCTCTGAATAAATTCAGACTGGCTGTAAGTTTGTATCCAGCCTCCTCTCTGTTTCTTCTTGCTTTTTCTTATGGAAGGAGTGCTCCCAAACTCCTTCTATAAAGCCATCATAGCTATAATTACTGAACCAGAAAAAGATACAACAGAAAAAGAGAGCTGTAGACCGATATATCTATGAACACAGATGCAGATATCCTCAACAAAATACTAGCGAATTGAATCCAACAACACATCAGAAAGATCATTCACCTGGACCAAGTGGTATTTATCACCATATGCAGGGATGGTTCCACATTTGCAAATAAGTGTGATTCACCCCATTACAAACTGAGGAACAAAAACCATATGATTATTTCAATTGATTCAGAGAAAGCATTTGAAAAAAATACTGCAACCTTTCATGGCAAAAACATTAAACAAACTGGGTATAGAAGGAGCATTTCTCAACACAACCAAAGCAATCTACGATAAACCCATGGCCAACATCTTACTGAATGGTGGAAAGCTGGGAGCATTCCTATTAAGATCCAGAACAAGGAAGGATGCTCACTCTCACAATTGCTATTCAATAGTCCTGGAAGTTTTATCCAGAGCCACAAGGCAAGAAAAGGAAATAAAAGGGATGAAAATTGGAAAGGAGGAAGTAAATCTACCCCTATATGCAAATGAGTAGATTCTATAAATGGGATCCAAAAGACTACACTGAGAAACTTCTGGAACTCATAAAACAGTTTTGTAAAGTTGCAGGATATAAAATTAATGCATAAAAATTAGGAGAATTTGCATTCACAGACATTGGGAAGGCTAAGAATTTTTAAGATCATTCCATTCAAAATAGTTATAAAAAATTAAATATCTTGGAATAAATTTAACCAAGAATGTCAAAGATCTTTACAATGAAAATTACCAAACATAAAACAGAGAAATAACAGAAATAAAAATGAAAAAAATCACCCATGTCCAGGGATTGGAAGAATCAGTATCATCAAAATGCCCATAATACCAAGAGAAATTCATAGATTCAATGGGATACCAATCAAAATATCAACAACATTCTTCTCAGATCTATAAAAAATAATTCTGAGACCCCAAATACATAAATCAAACTTATATAACACAAGCAAAGTCAGAGGCATCATAATTCCTGATTTCAAGGCATATTACAGGGCAGTTATAATCAAAACAGCCTGGTACTGGCACAAAAACAGATGGATAGACAGATGAAAAAGAAAGATCCAGAACACAATCTACACATCTACAACCAATTTATCTTTTTTTTTTTTTTTTGACAGGCAGAGTTAGACAGTGAGAGAGACAGCGAGAAAGGTCTTCCTTCCATTGGTTCACCCCCTACAAATGGCCTCTATGGCCAGCATGCTACGCTGATCTGAAGCCAGGAGCCAGCTGCTTCCTCCTGGTCTACCATGTGGGTGCAGGGCCCAAGCACTTGGGCCATCCTCCACTGCCTTCCTGGACCACAGCAGAGAGCTGGACTGGAAGAGGAGCAACCGGGACAGAATCCGGCACCCTGACCAGGACTAGAACCCGGGATGCCGGCACTGCAGGTGGAGGATTAGCCTAGTGAGCTGCGGCGCCGGCTTACAACCAATTTATCTTTGACAAAGGAGCTAAAATCAATCTCTAGAGCAAGGACAGTCTCTTCAACAAATGTTGATGGGATAACTGGATCTCCACATTCAGAAACATGAAACAGGATGCCTACCTTACACCTTACACAAAAATTGACTCAAAATGGATCAAAGATCTATTTCTACAACTCAATACCATCAAATTATTAGAAAACATTGGGAAAACCCTACAAGACATTGGCATAGGTAAAGACTTCTTGGAAAAGACCAGAGAA
The DNA here is from genome assembly GCF_964237555.1 of Oryctolagus cuniculus. Classification (NCBI taxonomy): domain Eukaryota; kingdom Metazoa; phylum Chordata; class Mammalia; order Lagomorpha; family Leporidae; genus Oryctolagus; species Oryctolagus cuniculus. The sequence continues at coordinate 50,657,287 of NC_091442.1, read as the reverse complement.
GCACAGTTAATCAAAGTCAAAATTGACAAATGGGATTACACAAAGCTGAAAAGCTTCTGAATTGCAAAAGAAACACTCAGGAAAGTGAAGAGTCAACCAACAGAATGGGAAAAATATTTGAAAATTACTCAAGTGACAAAGGATTAATATACAGAATGTACAAAGAACTCAAGAAATTCAAATACAACATAACAAACACTCCAGTTACGAAATGGGCAAAGGACTTGAACAGACATTTTTCAGAAGATACAATGGCCAACAGACAGTTGAAATAATGCTCAGGAACACTAGCCATTAGGGAAATAAAGATCAAAAGTATAATGAAATTTCATTTCATTGCATTGAGAATGGCTCACATACAGAAATCAACAAACAACAAATGCTGGCAAGAATGTGGGGAAAAGGTACCCTAATGGACTGTTTATGGGAATGCAAAGTGGTCCAGCCACTATGGAAGACAGTATGGATATATCTCAGAAATGTGAATATAAACCTAGCATATGATCCAGCCATTCCATTCCTGGGAATTTACTTGAATCAAAATAAATCAGCATCTAAAAGAGATATGTATCACTGATAACTGGTCACTGCTACACAATTGACAATAGCTAAAATACAAAATCAACCCAGATGTCCAATAGCTGCTGACTGGATGAAAAATATTCTTTTCAGCTGTAAGAAAAAAAAAGTCTCTCTTTTGCAACAAAATGGATACAACTGGCTAACACTACACTTAGTAAAATCAGCTACTCCCTAAAAGACAGATATCATATATTTTTGCTGATTTGTGGTTAACTAATAGGGTATCTACAATATAATATATTGAAGTGTCTCTTCTGTTGAGTAATACTATTTTAATTCTTCATACTATTTGTTGAACTTTTCATGTAGTGTGAGGTTAAACTTATCTGTATAAAGTAAATAAAAAAACTGTAAAAATAAAGAGCAGGAATAAGAGAGCTAGGAGGGAGAAGGACTGGAACTTTTTGGGACGAAGGGGGGGTATTAACATATATATTTATATATAAATAACGATATAAAACTTGAAAAACAAATGAAATTGTAGGTAATAAAATTTTTAAAAAGTGTTGACAATTTATGGGATACAATGAAATGATCCAAAATACAATTCCAGGTATGGAAAGAGAGAATGGTTTACTAGGCATCTTCGGTAAAATATTACAAAAACTTTCCTAAGTTTTAGGTATAAAGGGATGTCCAAATATAATAAATACATACAACTCCTAATAGCACTGACCATAAAGATCTGGTCATGAGATATTGCAGTCAATCTTTCAGCAGTAAAATGTAAAGAAAATTCCAAAATGTGCACGACAGAAATTTCAGATAAATTTCCAAGAATTTCCAAATAGATTCACAGGTGACTTCTCATTAGAATCTCTATGGTCTATGAGAGAATGGAGATACTGTGTGAGTCTTAGAAAAAAATCGGTCAAAGGAGAATACTATACCATGCAAAGTTTTCATTCATCAATGTGAAATAAAGACATGTCATAAAAAAAGAAACTGAATTTGTCACCACTCACCCAGCCTTACAAACGATGCTCATGTGTTATGAGTTGTAATTTACAGCAAAAAACTTTTCTGGAATCATTACATTCATGAGGTTATTCTCCTGTGTGAATTCTCTGATGGATTATGAGTTGTGATTTCTGAGCAAAGGTTTTCCTGCAGTCATTGCATTCATAAGGTTTCTCCCCTGTGTGAATTCTCTGATGTTTGATGAGGCCTGACTTTTGGCCAAAGGCTTTTCCACAGTAATTGCATTCATGAGGTTTCTCCCCTGTGTGAATTCTCTGATGGATTATGAGATACGACTTCTGGCCAAAGGTTTTACTGCAGTCATTGCATTTATAAGGTTTCTCCCCTGTGTGAATTCTCTGATGTTTAATGAGGCCTGACTTTTGGCCAAAGGCTTTTCCACAGTCATTACATTCATAAGGTTTCTCCCCTGTGTGAATTCTCTGATGGATTATGAGATATGACTTCTGGCCAAAGGCTTTTCCACAGTCATTACATTTATAAGGTTTCTCCCCTGTGTGAATTCTCTGATGGATTATGAGTTGTGAGTTATAGATGAAGGCCTTCCCACAGCCATTGCACTCATAAGGTTTCTCTCTTGTGTGAATTCTCTGATGCATTACAAGATGTGACTTCTTGCCAAAGGCTTTTCCACAATCATTACATTCATAAGCTTTCTCCCCTGTGTGAATTCTCTGATGGATTATGAGATGCGACTTCTGGCCAAAGGCTTTTCCACAGTCATTACATTCATAAGGTTTCTCCCCTGTGTGGATTCTCTGATGGATTATGAGTTGTGACTTATAGCTGAAGGCTTTTCCACAGTCATTACATTCATAAGGTTTCTCCCCTGTGTGAATTCTCTGATGCATTATGAGATATGATTTCTGGCCAAAGGCTTTTCCACAGCCATTGCACTCATAAGGTTTCTCCCCTGTGTGAATTCTCTGATGGGCTATGAGTTGTGATTTATAGTTGAAGGCTTTTCCACAGTCATTACATTCGTAAGGTTTCTCCCCTGTGTGTATTCTCTGATGCGTTACAAGTTGTGACTTCTTGCCAAAGGCTTTTCCACATTCATCACATTCATAAGCTTTCTTCTCTGTGTGAATTCGCTGATGGATTAGGAGTTGTGACTTATAGCCATAGGCTTTTCCACAGTTATTACATTCATAAGGTTTCTCCCCTGTGTGAATTCTCTGATGGATTATGAGTTGTGAGTTATAGCTGAAGGCTTTTCCACAGTCATTACATTCATAAGGTTTCTCTCTATGAATTCTCTGATGCACTCTATGTGACTTCTGTCCAAAGGCTTTTCCACAGTCATTACATTCATGAGGTTTCTCACTTACATGAATTCCCTCATGTTTGATGAGCTGTGAGTTGCACAGAAAGACATCTCCACAGCCATTGCATTCATAAGATTTCTCTCCTGTGTGAATTCTCTGATGCATTACAAGATGTGACTTTTGGCCAAAGGCTTTTCCACAATCTTTACATTCATGAGGTTTGTCTTCTATGTGATTTCTCTGATGTGTTATGAGGTATGATTTCTGGAAAATGGCTTTTCTGCACTCATTGCATTCATGAGGTTTCTTCTTTGTGTCAATTTTCTGATGCCTAAAGAGATCTAACTTTTGGTATGTGGTTTCTCCACATTCATTACACACATGGGAGTTTTCCTTTATGCGAGTACTGTGAATGATGGTATGGCAGGACTTACAATTGAATGATTTTCCACAAGGCTTACATGTGTAGGGCTTTTTCCATATATATTGTCTCTGATTTATTGCAAGATCGGATCTGTAAATGAGAGGTTCCGCATATCCCATATCTTCATATAGTTTCTCTCCTGTGTTGATTTGTTGATGCTTACTGAGATTAGTATCTTTATGAAGAGTTTTCTCTATTTCACTTGTCTTTCCAACAGTGACAGTTGACTTATTACAGATGTCTCCCATATGGACCGTGCCAAATCTAAAGAATATCTTCTTTGTTTTGAAGTCATTCCCTTGTCCACTACGTTCAAATGAATGCTTCATAGTCTGAATCTTGTGATACTCATTAACAGGCTCATAGCACTGGACAGAGTTCACAGGTACCTTAGAGGCATCAAGTTTCTCTCCAGCTTGCAGCTGATCAGGGCCACCATGGGGATACACATTGTGACACACATTGTGCTCCTCAGGTTTCATTGCTGAATAATTTCCCTTTCTGATAATCAGTTTTGAAACATGGCTTGAACTTAAATTAAGTCTTTTTCTTAATTCAACTATCTTGGGAGTTGATGTCTTGATATTTGTCATAACATCCTGATTCAAATTTTTTTCTTGAATTTCCTGGTTGGTCCTAATTATGTCATCACTTTTCATGGCAACTGAAATGAGAAAAAAAAAAATTACTGAATCACATATAAGTGCTTTCTCCTGGAATACTGATGTAAAGGTAATGAAGCTGCTTGTTATCTAAGTGGCATGAGATTTTAACATAATTAGTAAAAGACATTTATGCCCATTATGGTGTTTTTTTTTTTTTCCTTTAAGACATTGATATATTAGGTTGTACCAATAGATTCCCCAATGTTCAATCATGATCTTGTCTACTACTTGAATTTTATTCAAGTATGGCAGAAGGGCTTTCCCGGTTAGATATGTTAATTCACTGATTCAAGTGCCTGCATCCCAAAATAGTGTCAGTTTGAGCCCTAGCTACTCTGATTCCAACAAAGCTCTACCTTATGTAAACTAAAAGGCAGCAAATAATGGTTCATGTGCTTGGGATCCTGTGATACATCAGAGAAGACTAGATGAAATCCCATCCTTTTGTCTTCAGACTAGTTAGACATAACTGTTGCAGGCATTGGGGGAGTGAGCTAATAAACTATCTCTTTCTCCTCTTATTGTCACTCTGCCTTTAACAATGATGAGAAAATTATAATATTTTAAAGAATGGAAAAATATTTAGTAAATAAATTCCCCCATTGCCTAGCAACCATTTTTTACTCTGTCCTTTTTCCTCAGTTAATTTTTACTAAAAATTTTATGTTTTGTGCTTCTCTGATATTTCAACCATAAATATGGGAGTATTTTAATGGATCATTTACTTGCAGATGAAGAAGAATGAAATGTGTCTTTACTCTAAACAGGATCACATTTAAAGAACAAGATTTGAATCTATGGTCATCTCATGTTCAGTCTTCCTAGGAAAATAGCATTTGTGGGATTTTGCAGATGAAAAACTCTGCTTTTATCTGCACTCTATGACAGCTTCCCCATACTCCGAAGGAAATCTAACATCTTCAGCTTCTCAGAACTACAACTGGTACAGAAACATCACAATATACCACCTTGGATATACACTCCCTAACAGTTTAAAGAATTTGTTTCTGCAACCCAGAGTGTGTTTACTTTCTTTGAAAAGTGTTTTCTAGCTCATTCTGAAATCACCAGCCCTGGTTATCTCCCCTCAGCTTTTTCTATAAATATTCATATGTGATAATTTGAGTTTCTGGAAAATTTTGATAAGCTATCTCTTATTTTCGAAGAAATCTTCATTTCCTATGCCTTTCTTATCTTTTTTGTTTGAGAGAATTCATACTTCGAACTCTACTCCTAAACAAATCTGAGACATTCAACATGAAACCATGAGGTTACTTGACCTTGGGATTCAGAATCTCAAGACTTTCTTGGTTAGTTTAGGATCACTTATTTTCATGTTTCTATACAAGTTCATGCTTAGCTTCAGGATTTCTGATGTCACTGCACAGAGGCTTACTTCTGACCCTCTCTTAGCATTCACTTATTTATTTACAAACTTGAGAATCAGCGAGATAGAGAATAAGACACAAAGAGAGAATGAAACAGAGGGTTGCCAGCCACAGGCTCTCTCCTCAAATGCTTCTAACAACCTATTTTTTTCTTATTTTATTTGAAAGGAACAGAGAAAGAGAAAAGAGAGAGAGTTTACATTTATTGGTTCAGTTGTGAGATGCTTAAAATAGCAAGTTCTGTGCCTGGCCAAAACCATGAGTGGGGGCTCAACATGAAACAAGTTTCTATAACTCACCCAACTAACAAGAACTGAAGAAAAAAATAAATGCATGAAGGAAAAGGCATTAAATATAGAGAAGGACAAGTTAGAATTTGGGAATGTATCTAGCCTCAAAAAAAGCCTTTGTAACATCAGAAAAAGAATTGGATTTTTTTTTTTTAAATCAAAGAACATCTTCATCAAGAACAAAAGAGTTAGAGATATAATGGCATCCCTAGATACTCTAGAATCCCCTTCTGATGCACAAAACCAGCTGTCCTCAGGAGTAACACTGGGAAAAATTCATGGAAAGAGCATAAATCAACATCTGCTGTACTCTTTCTTGCTTGCCCCTCCTCATCAATATGTGTGTACTGACCTGGAAGTCTCTGATTTAGGCATTCATTCACCATCCATGGCTCTGCTCCTTGTTCCAACTTAAAGATCAAATCAGGTTTGGTAATGCAGTGCCCTATTAATAGAAACAATGTAAGATTTTGTGAAATCACGATCTTGGGTTATTTAAAGGACTACAGCTTATTCCAGGAGCTATGCAACAAAAGTTCCAATTTGAATCCTTTCCTAGATGATAGGTATTCAGATTATTCATGGACTCAAATTCTATAGCTGTCCAACATTCAACTTTATAAAGTGTTCGCTTCTTTTTCTTTCTTTTTTTTTAAGATTTATTTATTTATTTGCAAGTCAGAGTTACATAGAGACAAGAGAGGAAGGAGGGGTGGTCTTCCAGCCCCTGGTTCACTCCCCAATCAGCTGTAATGGCTGGAGCTGCACCAATCTTAAGCCAGGAGCCAGGAGCTTCTCTTCCAGGTCTCCCATGTGGGTGCAGGGGCCCAAGGACTTGGCCACCTTGTAATGCTTTCCCAGGCCACTGCAGAGAGCTGGACTGGAAATGGAGCAGCAAGGTCACAAACCAGTGCCCATATGGGATGCCAGCTCTTCAGGCCAGGACGTTAACCCACTGCACCATAGTGCTGGCCCCGCTTATTTTTCAAATAGCAAGAAAATGTTATCATTGGGCATGTGGTGGGTGACACTCACCCAAGAAAAGCAGGCTGCTGTAGGTCTCCAGCATCACATCCCTGTACAGGATTTTCTGAGCTTTGTTCATGTTCTGCCATTCCTCCCAGGTAAAGTAAACAGCCAGGTCTTCAAATGCTATCATCACCTGTAATAGAACACTTCTGGTCTATATATCAACTCTGTCACAAAACAAACACTGACAATTTTTATCTTACACATAGGTATGAATGAAGAAGGAAGTATGTGCTTTAATTTTCAACTTGTTGAGCATTTGGACAGCCACATAGATTCATTCAGCAGGGAGTCAAACCTATGGTTTAAAGGCTGTGAAAAATGCCCTAACCAGAAGAAAATAGGAGTTTCAGGTCACAGAGGGCCACATCTGTCAAGGGGAATTGCACAGCAGGCTGAAAAAAGGACAATATTGACTCTTGAATGAGCTATGTTAAGGTGAAGAATGTACAATATTCAGGTGAGAAGACAAGAAACCATCAGTGGAGCTATTTGGGAATGAACAGAGAAGAATTTCAAGAAAAACACCGTACAAAGTCACTTCAAATATGGCAGAGAAAAATATTTTAAAAAAGAGGGCAGGGTCGTCCTCCCTCAGCTGCCATTGCTCGCAGCTCAGAAATGGCGGGATTTGGTGCTATGGAAAAATTTTTGGTAGAATACAAGAGCGCAGTGGAGAAGAAACTGGCAGAGTACAAATATAATACCAATACAGCCATTGAACTAAAATTAGTTTGTTTTCCTGAAGATCTTGAGAATGACATTAGAACTTTCTTTCCTGAATATACCCATCAGCTTTTTGGGGATGATGAAAATGCTTTTGGTTACAAGGGACTGAAGATCTTATTATACTATATTGCTGGTAGCCTGTCAACAATGTTCGGTGTTGAATATGCATCTAAAGTAGAAGAGAACTTTGACTGTGTGGAGGCAGATGATGTTGAGGGCAGAATTAGACAAATCATTCCACCTGGATTTAGCACAAACACGAATGATTTTCTTTCTTTGCTGGAAAAAGAAGTTGATTTCAAGCCATTTGGAACCTTACTCCATACATACTCAGTTCTCAGTCCCACAGGAGGAGAAAACTTCACATTTCAGATATATAAGACTGACATGACATGTACAGGCTTTCAAGAATATCATGAAAGGCTTCAGACCTTTTTGATGTGGTTTATTGAAACTGCTAGCTTTATTGACGTGGATGATGAAAGATAGCACTACTTTCTAGTATTTGAGAAGTATAATAAGGATGGAGCTACACTCTTTGCGACCATAGGCTACATGACAGTCTGTAATTACTATGTGTACCCAGACAAAACCTGGTCACATGTAAGTCAGATGCTGATATTGACTCCATTTCAAGGTCAAGGCCACGGTGCTCAACTTCTTGAAACAGTTCATAGATACTACATTGCGTCTCCTTCAGTTCTTGATATTACAGCAGAAGATCCATCCAAAAGCTATGTGAAATTAGGAGATTTTGTGCTTGTGAAACTTTGCCAAGATTTGCCCTATTTTTCCTGAGAAAAGTTAATGCAAGGATTCAATGAAGAAATGGCAATAGAGGCACAACAAAAATTCAAAATAAATAAGCAACATGCTAGACGGGTTTATGAAATTCTTCGACTCCTTGTAACTGACATGAGTAACGCTGAACAATATAGAAGATATAGATTGGATATTAAAAGAAGACTAGCCCATATAAGAAAAAGAGAAAGATTTTGCTAAGATGAGAAAATGTCTCAGACCAGAAGAACTGACAAACCAGATGAACCAAATAGAAATAAGCATGCAACATGAACAGCTGGAAGAAAGCTTTCAGGAACTAGTGGAGATTACCAGTGTGTTACTGAGTGACTTGCTCAAGAGTAAAGATTATACTACTATGTACAGGAAGCTTGCAAATTTCTATACATTGTGCTGTGAAAAATCTGATGATAACTTTAATTTTAAAATCTAGTAACACTTTACTTGCATTAAAAGTTGTCTATTTTAAGTTGAATATTTTCTTTTGGAGAGATTGTATATTTCAAAATACTGTCTAGAGTTTATGAGCATATATTACATTTAAGAAAAAAGATATAGCTTCTGAAATATCACTGCAGTTGCTTACCTTCTTTCACAGTATAATAAATGCTTAGTTGTGATATGTTAATGTGTGTTAAGATTCTTAAATACTTAGGATAAACTTTGTCAGTCTTGCTCAAAATCTTAGATTTTATGCTTTTAATATCATGCCTCCCATGATTTGTTTCTGAGATTTTTATATGAAACCTTTACAATACATTAAGAAAACTCATCCTAGTAATTTGTTTTTCCTATATTTTTCTAAATAGGAAATGTTTCTGGTATAGGTTTGTTTTGTGTTAAATAAACTCCTGTAATGGCTTGTTGGGGGTAAGTAGGTAAGAGAGAAAAAGGAAACTACCTACAGCCTAAAACCTAAGGGTTTCATATCATATATTAACTGAAGATAATTTAGAAGTTAGCATAAACATTTTATTAATAATAATATGAGAGAAAAAAAATAATAATATGAGAGGATAGCTGTGGGGAGCAACTGAGACTAAATTACTGGAACTAGGACTAATTCTATGCATCTGCTCTCCCACAATATGGCGCTGGGGAGGAGTAAACTTCTACGCAGCTGCCTCTCGCCAATTTGACTGATAAGCTGCAGGAGCTGATCCTGCTCCTGATTGGAGGAGAGCAGCGTGCTCGGCGTGTGGGTAGCAGAGTTGGGATTGGTCGAAGAGGACTATAAAGGAGGAGAGAAACAACATGCACCAGGAACATCTGAAGGAACACCTGAGCAGCCCCTGAGAGAGCCGGCCGGCGGTGTGCCGCTCCTCCACAGAAGCGGGGAAAGTGGCAGCGGGAGCCGCCCCTCCACAGAGGTGGAGGGGTCAGCAGCCAACCCGGGAAGGACCGGCAGCAAACCCGGGAAGGGCCGAGCAGACAAAAGAACAGCGCAGGGTCCTGTGTCGTTCCTCCGCAAATGGGGGAGCAACAGATAGCAGTTTGTAAAAATCTAGTTTACCACACTTTTATTGAAATATATCCTGTATAAAATGAGATGCATGTTAGGATTTGCCATAGTTACCAAGATACTGAGTACAACAGGAAATAAAATAATAATAAATTATAAGTTGCTTGATACAGAATCGTTAAAAGTAAAAGCTTAAAAAGTGTGTATAATGTGTGCCAATGTTATATAACAGCAAAAACAGGATTAAGTTGAGTTTTATTTTTAAAAATCTGGTTGGTTTGATGATGAGGGCAAAATTTCAACTTGGACAAGCACTCTCTTGTCCTTAGATCAAACTTTCCATTAGTCAGACCTGCCAAAATAGAAGAATTAAAGTAACTGGCAGCCTCTGGACAAAATAGCCATGGCCTGCAGCATGATAATGACACAAGCCATTCCCTTAGAATGGGGAAACTTAAAACTCCAGACTACCTCATTTCAAAATTCTATATATAGAAAAAACTTGTTGGTATCTGAGAGATTCTGTATATAAATGCACATAATTTTCCAGATTGAAAAACTAGTTCAGTAAAAACACTTTCTGCAACTGAATGAAAGCAATTTGCTCTCCATCTGACTTAGCTAGTAAATTTTGAATTAATAATTCACAACTGATACTTTGTGGATGAGCTCTGAGGGGCTAGTGTTGTGGCATAGCAGGTTAAGCCATTACCTGTGATGCAGGCATCCCATATGGGTGTCAGTTAGAGTCCCGACTGCTCCACTTCCAATCTAGCTCCATGCTAATGTGCCTGGAAAAGCAATGGAGGATGGCCTTGCTGCTTAGGCCTCTGTAACCATGTGACTTCAACCTGGTCCAGCCACAGCTGTTCTGGCCATTTGGAAGTGATCCAGAGATGTAAGATCTTTCTCTGTCTCCCCCTCTCTCTAACTCTGCCTTTCAAGTAAATAATATAATAGCTCTGAAGAAAAAAGTCAATACAACTTTTACAAATATCTTTAAAGAATTTTTTTGTGTAGAAATACTTATCAGTGGGATAACAATTTCCCTTTTGTAGCAATGTTCCTATGTTAGGTTCATAAATAAAGATCTGATTTAGCATTAAAAAAAAAAAAAGAGGGCAGGCATTTATCTTGATATTTATGATGCCAGCCAAGATACCTTACTTCTACTTCAAGTGCCTAGGTTCAATTTCCAGTGCCAGTTCCAGTTCCATTCTCTAGCTCCCAGCTAATGCTGAAGAATCAGTAGTGATGGAACCAAATGAAACCATTTCCTGTATCCATCCCTTCACAAGACTCTGGATTTCATTTTTCATTTGCTTAACCCCCTGGAATATCAGTAAATGCAATAGAAACAGATAGTTTGTAAAGTATTTACCTTCTCAGATTTTTCTTATCTTCTGGAAAGCCCTGGGGCCTGCCCATTGAAGAGATAGGATCTTACCAAGACTCATCACAAACCACCAGACATTTAAATGAAGCCATCTCTAAGGCATGACTGTCAATCAGTTCCTCAGATGACTAAACCCTGATTTCTGATCCCAGGCTATCATAAGAACTGCCCAACTGAGCCCATCCCAAAATATTGAATTAGAATTATAAATCAAATGGCTATTTGTTAAGCCATTGTATTTTCTCATTTCTCCTACAAAAATGCTGATACACCCTGGTGTAAGAGAAGAAAGTTCCATTACATACAAAATAAAATCAATAGAACTTCACAATCTCTCATGTAAAAGTTTCCATAAACATGGGACCTGCACTGGCACACAGCAAGTAAATAAAGTTGCCACCTGCAATGAAAGAAACCCCATATGATTTGTATTCTGGGTGCTCTGCTTTTGTTCCAGTTCTTTTCTAGTGGCCTGAGAAAAACAGTGGAAGAAGGCCCAAGTACCTGGGTAAATGCTACTAATATAGAAGACCCAGATGTGGACTCAGCCTATCTGAGCCCTGCCCATTGCAGCAGTCTGGGGGAGTGACTCAGCAGATGAAAGATCTGTGTGTCTTCCTCTCTCCATATATAACACTTGCAAATAATTTTTAAAAATCTTAGAAAAAAGCCCCTATAAACATTATCTATGCCTATCAATTGGATCTTAGCAAAGCTTCTGATACTAAAAAAATTAGTCCTAGGAATCACACAAATAAATTCATTGGAGATCATAAGGTTATGCTTCACATTTCTGCTTATATGTGATCATACTCTTTGTTTATATTTTAAGAAACTTATTAGCACATGAAATCTGATTTAGTGTAATTTTACTATTCAGAAAATAGGAAAAAGCTCACTGTATGTATACTAAATATTGTTCAAGAGATTCAAGAAATACTGACAGTGAGTGGGAACATTTTATGATATGTTTTTTGAAATCACACAATATATAAATAACATCAGGAACAAAAGGAAAGCCATGCTCAGGGCAATCTTCTAAAGCAATACTTATTTGAAACTGCCGACAGTTTCTGAAATTAATCTGAAAAATAAATGTGTTTCTAATTAAGTGTGGCAAAACAGAAATCACCATTCAAAAGTTAGGATGCCATGCATCTACAAATCATGTGACACTACTCAAACCACTTATCTCCCAAAATACAATTTATTTCATTTATTTTACATGCAGAGACCCTAACAGACATTCCTTGAGCTACCAAAAAGAATTACTAGGGTACAGGGGGCAGCAGCATAGCTCTAGATACCAAGTGTATGGCAGACTAGGTTTCACAGCCCTCCATTTCTGGAAATCATAAGAGTGGAATGAAGTAATAGACATGTGGTAGTAGGAAGCAATGTAGATAGTGACTCTCAGACATGAGAGGTTATCCCTCCACCCCAGGCCACACCCTCAAGACCACTTAAATAAGTAACATTTGCAAGGCCCTTACCTTTCTAAACCATTCACAACTTTTTTTTTGAAGCCTGGTCCAGAACTTCCAATATCACCTGGTCTTTCATAACTTATGGATGAGGTAAGTTAATATCAACTAAATGTTGTTCATTCTGGTCAGTATGATCAATAACTGCTTGGACCATGCAAATCTAGGATCTTTGCATTTCAGTGACTTTTTTCTCTGCTCTGAGTAGTAAGGTACTGTCTCAGAGCATCACGTAGAATTCTGTCAGAAATTATTCTGAGTCCTAGAGCTCCCTTCTTCAAGTATCATAAAACCTACTCACTTCTAAAGGAAATGGGACTAACACCCGGTACTCAAATTTCCATGTTCTTGGAAACTAGGTGTTGTATATACTTCTATAACCTCAAATGAGTAGTGCTGGTCAGTCTATACAGTGCAGGAAATCAGAAAGTTCATTTGGAGAAGATATACCATGAATCCCCACAAATGCAACTGTCACACAGTGTAAGTCAGCCTGCACATATCTCACAATGATTTCTCAGGAAATGTGGGGACATTTCACTACTACTACTAATATACTCATCTTACAGATGGGTAAAGAGTGACAAAGGTGCAACCTACATTCACCCCATATACATTTAAGCCGAAATGGTCTAAAAACCCATCTCCATCCTATGGCCATCTTGGATGAGACAGACTGTCTACAGGACTTTTGGAACTACCTTCTGTATACCTGGAGTCACACTGGTCTTCTGTCAGTGCATCGTTGGACAAAAAAATCCTTGAAAGCCCAACCTTATTCACTGTTTCTTCAGCTCTAGAACTGAGGATCTACCACTGCCATCTCTTCCTGGAGCAGCCAAGATCTTTAGGGTGCATCTGAATGACAGATTCCAACACCTCAGATCCATGACTGTCACTTATGCCAGCAAAAGACAGGCACCTGTACTGCTCTTCAAGATTTCTTCTACCCCAACACTAGCATTCACAGAAATAGAAATGACTCACACAGTTCTTGAGTAAAATGAGGAAAGCCACAGCCCCAGGAATGTATAAAGATGGTGGTAGTGTTTGGAATGGCACATGCTGAGAAGGTAGCCAGAGGAAACTTTCCATGGTTCTGTCCTCCGAACATCATCGCATATGAGGATATGTTTCCCATAAAACAATGCATACCTCCATTAGGAAGCAATGAGGATGATCCATATATTTACTGGATAATCAGCCTCCTGGGACACAGAGGGTGTACATCAGAACTTGTCTAACCACATAAGATACCCACATAATACTCCAATTCCTCATTAATTCTTGGTTTGACAGATTTACATTTGAAGGAAACATGCTATAATTGGATACATTCAAATTTGGAAATAATTTTTGGAAATTGTCATGAAATTTATTATTTTTTAATTCTCATAATTAAATTATGGTTCCAGATCCTTTTTTACAGATATTTAGGAAAAAAAAAACCTCAAAGGACTCTTTTTAACATAATACATTCACAGAAGAAACTAATATTCTTGAAAAACTCATTTTTAATCCTTTAAAATGATGCTTGATATAACCTACTAAAATAATTGTGGGCCATCAATGGATCGCATTTCACAGTGAGGAAAATTATTCAGATACATTAAGTAGATTAATACGGATGGAAAAGTGAGTGCCTTCTGAAATGTTTGTTAAAATTTAAAATTGCACTACCTGGTAATTCTACACCCAAAAGTTACTGAAATTCATCTATTCATCACTCCATCCAGCTATCTGTATATATTTAACAAAACTTTAATTTTTTTGAGAACTGCATTTAATTTGTGGTTTCTCCCACAAACTAGACAAAGAGACAAATAGGAAGATGTCATGGAGCTCCTGCTTTTACCCCTTTTCCTGTATAAATGAGAATGGGCATGAAATTATGATCAACTTCTTGAGCATTTGAGTGGTAGTATCATAGGCCATTGACTCTTGGCCCACAGCTATTGGTCATTTTTCTATGTATAATGTATCAATTGTGCTGTTCAAATTCCTGTATCATCTCTAATCTGGCAATTGCCTTTCAGTGACTTTATTCTGCAAATTGAGGGAGATCAGTCTTTTTTATTAATAATTACAGAATTTTTTAAAGATTTATTTATTTACTTAAGAGGCAGAGTTACAGAAATAGACAGGCAGAGACAGAGAGGGGTCTTCCAACCACTGCTTCACTCCCCAAATGGCCACAATGGCAGAAGCTTGGCTGATCTGATGCCAGGAACCAGGAGTTTCCTCCAGGTCTCCCACACTAGTGAACAGGCTCAAGCACTTGGACCATTTTCTACTGCTTTCCCAGGCCATACTAGAGAGCTAGACCAGAAGAGGAGCAGCCAGGACATGAACTGATGTCCTTATGGGATACTGGCACTGCAGGCAGATGCTTAATCTATTATTTCACAGTGCCACTGCCAGGACCTCAGTCTTGAGCTCCCATCTTAAGTAATTTCATCTCAGACCTAGAAGAAATTATTTCTTAGTTCCCAGCTTCATACAATTTAAACAGAAAATCAAGTTGCAAGCATAAAGGAACTACAGTGGTATAGTGGATTCCCTTGTCCTTCCCAAGAATTATTGCTCCCTATAGTGGTAGCCACATACCTCTGCCAGCAGGAGTTGCTCATTTTGGAATTGGAGATGAAGATTCTGTGGGGATTCCTGAGAAGAGAGAAAGTGGGAAGGCTACTCTAGGTTGTTGTTGATTGGTCTTTTACAACTCACTTTCTCTCCCTGGGTCTTAGTTATACCTTCTGAGTAATGACTGGCATTTATAATTTCAAGCACTGAGTCAGAGAGAAGAGCTCTAATACTTGATTAGTACTTATTGAAGAATGAAAAATATATCCCTGTGATATAAAGAGAGTGGTGACCACAGAGAAGCTAATTCAGGATCCTTCAAGGCCTAAAATTTTAGGCCAATCTTGAGCTACTCACCACTAATGAAAATACACAGTAATGCATCAACCAGCATTGTCTGATCATGTTTTGTTTTCTAATAATTTTATTCATTAACATATTTTGTAAAAACAGAGATAACATTGAATGGCACCTTTCCC
Source organism: Oryctolagus cuniculus (assembly GCF_964237555.1). Classification (NCBI taxonomy): domain Eukaryota; kingdom Metazoa; phylum Chordata; class Mammalia; order Lagomorpha; family Leporidae; genus Oryctolagus; species Oryctolagus cuniculus. The sequence continues at coordinate 50,641,726 of NC_091442.1, read as the reverse complement.
CACATGCACAAAAGGTCTGTTCCCTGAATTAACCATATTAGGTCAGTAGACATACTCACACATTTCCTTACAAATTAATAGCCATATTCACAAATAAGTATAGAACATATTATGCAGAAGTCACATTGTATGTGGAAATTAATTTTAATATTGCATACTGTGTAAATTGAGTCTTAAGATTCCTTTTGTTAGTATTTCAATACTATCTGATTAACTTGCATGTAGACAGATCTGTAAGGTGTGAATATTTTTTATTTTCCTCATAGTGATTTATTTAAAAAATATGAATAGTGGATATCATATATATCATAATGGAGCTCAGATTTTATTATCATTTTTCTACTCATCAGTTTTAGTTTCAAATATTCTATCTTCTGGACAGCTCTATAGATTTTACATGTACACTACTATCAGTAACCTATATTCTAGTTTGTGTAGATGTACACAGATAATTTGTTAGGTACATGCATGCACCCAGGTTAGTCAGATAGTATTAAAATAGTAACAAAAGGAATCCCAAGACTCACTTCACACAGTAAGTCCTAGTTAGAGTTGGCTGCCCATGAGGCAAACATCTAGGTGCTTTCCATTGTGATGCACTGAATTGTGTCTCTCCAAAGTTCCTATCTTCAGTCTCTAACATGCAGTGTGACTCTATCTGGAGATGGTGCCTTTAATGGCACAATTAAAGTAAAAAAAAAAATCAAATGTATGAGACCCTAACCCAGACTGGTGACCTTATAAGAAGAGAAACAAGAGATGGACATGAATAAAGGAAATATGAGATGACACAGAAAGATGATGTCTAACTGGAAACCAGAAGAGTTGTTAGGAGAAAGCAAACTTGCTGACACTTTGATCTTGGACTTCCAACTTACAGAACTATGTGAAAATAAATGTCTTTGTTTAAACAATCCAATGTTCAGTAATTTGTTATCGTGACCTTGGTAAACTAAAGAATGTCCACCTCTGCCTGCATTATCTGCTGCCACATACATGATCCACACAGGTTTTCAGAGAAATATAAAAATTACAAATTGATGGGGCTAGCATTGTGGTGCAGCCAGTTAAGCCATTGCCTATGGGAGTGGCATCCCATATAGGTTTGAGTCCTGACTGCTCCATTTCTGATCCCTGCTGGTGAACCTGGGGAAGCAGTGGAGTGTAGCTTGAGGCCCTGAATCTATGAGGGAGATCCAAATGAAAGTCCTGATTCCTGGCATTCATAGCCCTCTGGGAAGTAAACCAAGAGATGAAAGACATTTTTGTCTATCTGCCTCTCCCTCTCTCTGTGTAACTCTGCCTTTCAAAAAATAAATCTTAAAAAAAAGTAAACTATGGTTTACTTTTTATCTAAAGACCTAAACCAAAGAAAGATAAAAAAAGGCAAAGGATTAAAGGAAAGATAAAAACAAAAATCTAGATGAGACTAGCACTGTAGCACAGTGGATTAAACTGCTGTCTACAATGCTGGTATATCATACTTGTGCCAGTTTGTGTTCCAGTCACTCTACTTCTGATCCAGCTACCTGCTATCGGACCTGGGAAAGCAGCAAAAGATGGCCCAAGTGTATGGGCCTCTGCCACCCACATGGGAGACCCAGATGAACCTCCTGGCTTCAGCCTGGCCCACTCCTAGCCATAGCAATCATTTTGGCCAACGAACCAATGAATGGAAGATCTCTGTGTAACTATGCCTGTCAAATTAATAAATATTTTTAAAGATTTATTGATAAACATTAACTTTCACAGGTTTTATATGCACTTATTCCTTAAGTTTCATAGGTGCCAAGTGTAGTAAGGTAGTCCTATCCAGGGATCCCCCTAAATTTAAGCAGGATACTCATTAGATTTTTTTTAAAAAGTTTCAAAACATGTATCAGAAGAAAAATAAATAATTTACTTGATGCATTTCACTTTAACTATAGTATTACCTAAATTTTCAATAGTCAGTTGTACAAAAAAAAATCCCAGAGGTGGCAGAGATGGTCTAACATTTTGAGTAAAGTTTTCAAGTTACTTGGCTAGAGAAAATAAGAATTCATATGATATGCCAAACTAAAATAATTAAGATTGCCCTATAAAAAACTAAAGGTCTTCATGCATTAAAACTTATTACCTTAGATTTAATTATCAAAAAGGTGATTATTTCAACTATTTCCTATTGGCAGCTCAATTTTATCTATTAAATCTGAAAAAATAAATAGTATCTCATGTTAGATTACTAAAATCTTAATGTTATATCCCACCCATTATGTCCAGTGCACCTTATATCTAATATTAACATAGCTGATGCCTCTCAGTAGATAAATGATGTGTCTCAACTATTACAAGTGTGGAAACTATTTTGTTCAAAGCTTTTCTAAAAGCCCCCCAGTCTCTGTTTGCCTTCACTTTGGAAGGATTCTTCTAGGATATGCATGGGCACCTCACTGATTTTGCCAGCAAACACAACTTTTCCAATGGAAATACAAGCATGCATCACATTGATGACATCTTCCCTGTATGATACTATTTGACACATTGTGAAGAACATACAAAGCTAATATCTTATAGTCCTTCTTGGCTTTTTTGGAATGCATGCCTCATTTAAAAAGTTATCACTGATACTACAAATCAGTCTAGGTTATATGGGTCCCCCTCCAATGAAAGGTGCAAAAATCAGTCAAAATAAATACTATATGCACTGTCCTTAGTGCTCTCAGTGACTTCTTCACTATAAGGGCTCACATGCCTTCTAAATTCTCTGGGTCATCTGTGACGTTCATTAGTTCTTAAGGGCTGTGATGCAATCAATTACCTCTCTTGGAACCTTGTTCCAGTAAAATTAAATTAGATGACTGTTAACTGTGCTATACTCAAAATATAGACTCCTACACAACTTGAGCATGTGATTGTCCAAGCCATGTTGTCTACTAGGACTTTGGCCATGGAGATAGAACAATAAAACCTGAGCATGGCTACTGAGGCCTCCCTATCATAGGATGGATCCAAACTTGGTATACTCCACTTGGCAGAGGGGAAGGCGTCCAATGTCTACTGTTTATGTCCAGATGTCAGGTTACTGCAGGAAATCAACTCTAACAAACAAGAATTGCTGTTTAAGTTCAGCTAGACACCATTCTGCTGACTATTGATCCCACTACTATTGTTCTGGATGCTTTTCATTGGTTGCAATTCAGAGATCCAAAGTTGCCCTAGCCATTATCACAGGCAAACATGAAATTCTGCTAACAAAAGCATAAACCAAGAGTTGTGGCTTAATATATATTTTAACACAATTCCTCAGAACCCATCTAGTCCAAACCTTGGAGAGTTGAAAGCTGTTATACTTAGCCTTTCCATAAATGAGACTTTGTACCAGGTGGGTTTTATATCCTTGAACTGCAAGGAGAGTATCACAGTCATTAATGCTCCAAACTGATCCAGCTCCCTACCAATGTGTCTGAGAAAGCAACATAAGATGTTTCAAATACTTGGTCCCCTGCACCCATGTGAGAGACCTGGAAGAAGCTCCAGGCTTCTGACATCAGTCTAATCTAGCCACAATCATTATAGCCATTTGAGGAGTGAACAAATCAGAAAGAAGATCAGTCTCTCCCTCTCTCACTCTATGACATTTTCAAATATATAAATAAATCTTTTAAAAACTTGATCACTTCAATAGATTTCCCAGTGTTCAATCATGATGACTTTTACTACTTTAGGTATTCTTTTCATTCTTTTTTAAAGATTTGCTTATTCGAAAGGCAGAGAGGGGAGCTGGCTGTGGTACAATGGGCAAAACTGCCACCTGTTAAGCTGGTATCCTGCATAGGTGCCAGTTCAAGTCCCAGTTATTCCACTTTTGATCTAACTCCTTGCCAGTGGCCTGAGAAAAGCAATGGAAGATGCCCCAAGTGCTGGGGCTCCTGCCACACACGGGAGACCCAGAAGAATCTCCTGGCTTCAACCTGGCCAAATTTTGGCCATTGAAGCCATCTCAGGAGTGAATCAGTTGATGGAAGATCTCTGTCTCTGCTTCTCTCTATAACTGTTGACTTTCAAATAAATAAGTAACTATTCTTAAAAATGATTTTAAAGAGGTAGAGAGAGACACACACACAGAAAGAGAGAGGGAGAGAGAGGCGGAGAGATCTTCCAACTGCTGGTTCATTCTCTAAATGTCTACAAGAGCTGTGGCTCGACCAGACTCTCAAGTCCTCCACTCAGATGACAGATCAAACAACTAGGTGACAGGAACTAAAGAATTTGATACATCATCCACTGTTTCTCAGGGATATTAGCATGAAACTGGTTTGGAAGTAGAGTACCCAAAACTCAGATTACCATTGCAATATAGAATGTGGGTATCTAAAGCGATGACTAACAAAATGGAAAACCTAAACAAAGTCAAGATTCCTGGATGCATACAATATACCAAAATTGAGTCATGAAAACACACAGAAAACCTAAACAAACCAAAAAATAAGACAAAGATTGAATCAGTAATAAAGACCTTTCCAACAAAGAAAAGCCCAGGACCAGACAGCTTCACTGTTGAATTCTACAATTTCTTCTCAAGCTATTAAAAACAACTGAAAGGGAGGGAATCTTGCCAAACTCCTTGTATTAGGCAAGCATCATCTTAATTCCTAAACCATTAAAAATACATACAACAAAGAAAGAGAACTCTAGAACAATACCCCTGATGAATATATATGCAAAAATCCTCATCAAAAGACTAACTAATGGAATCTACCAATACATTAGAAAAATTATTCACATGGACCAAGAGAGATGTATCCCTGATATGCAGGAATGATTCAACATAAGCAAATCAATAAATGTGATATATCACATTAATAAATTGAATAAAAACCATATGATGATCTCAATTGATGCAGAGAAAAAACGTGATAAAATACAAAATGCTTTCTTTATAAAACCTTAAGCAAACTGGGTATAAAAAGAACATTTCTTAACACATTCAAGGCAATATGTGATCAATCTTCAACCAGCATCATATTAAATGAAAAAAGTTAGAAGCATTTTCACTAAGATCTGGAACCAAAGTTGCTCACTCTCACCAAGCTATCCAAAACAGTTCTAAAAATTTTAACCAGAGCAATAATGCAAGAAAAAGAAATCAAAGGAATGCATTAGAAAGGAGAAAGTCAAATTATCCCTGTCTGCATATTACATAATCCTATATATAAGGAAACCAAAAGACCCCACTAAGAGACCATTGGAACTTGTAAGTGAGTTTAGTAAAGTTGCAAGATATAAAATCAATACACAAAAATCAGTACTCTTTACGTAAACAAACAACCTCATGGCTGATAAAGAACTTATCATATCAGTACCATTCACAGTAGCTAAAAAACTTTTATTACCTTGGAATAAATTTGATCAAGAATTTGAAAGATTTCTACAAGGAAAAATTATAAATTATTAAAAGAAATAGAAGAAAACACACAAAAGGAAAAATATTCCCTATTAATAAATTAGAAGAATTAATATCACCAAAATGCCCATACTACCAAAAGCAGTATTTAAATTTTTTAAATTTTATTTTGCTTTATTTTTAAGGATCCATTCATTTATTTGAAAGGCAGATTCAGAGAGAGGCAGAGGCAGAGAGACAGACAGAGGTCCTGCTTCCACTGGTCCATGTCTTAAATGGCTGCAACAGCCAAGGCTAAGCTGATTCAAAGCCAGGAGCCCAGAACTTCCTCTGGGTCTCCCACAAGGGTGCATGGGATAAGAAATCTGGGCCATCTTCCACTGCCCTCCTAGGCACATTAGCAGGGAGCTGGATCACAAGTGGAGCAGTCAGTCCATCCTACTCCTAAGAATTTACCCAAACCAAAAGAAATCATCATATGAAAGAGTTATCTGAACACCCATGTTCATTACAGCTCATTTCACAATACTTAAGATATGGAATCAACCCAGATGTCCATCAACTGGTGACTGGATAAATTATGGTATATATACGCTATGGAGTACTACTCAGCTGTTAAAAAAAAATGAAGACCTGTTCTTTCCACTGGGATCTCACTCGCAGAGATCTTTTGCCAGAGTGTCTTGGCTTTCCATGCCTGAAATACTCTCATGGGCTTTTCAGCCAGATCCGAATGCCTTTAGGGCTGATTCTGAGGCCAGAGTGCTATTTAGGACATCTGCCATTCTATGAGTCTGCTGAGTATCTCACTTCCCATGTTGGATCACTCTCCCCTTTATTCCATCGGTTAGTGTTAGCAGGTACTAGACTTGTTTATGTGCTCCCTTTGACTCTTAGTCCTTTCATTATGATCAATTGTGAACTGAAATTGATCACTTGGAATAGTGAGATGGCATTGGTACATGCCACCTTGATGGTATTGAATTGGAATCCCCTGGTATGTTTTTAACTCTACCATTTGGGGCAAGTCAGCTTGAGCATGGTACCTTTCTCTGAAGGGAGGAGAGAACCTCCACTTTGACTATGACCTTGTCTAAACAAGATAAGAATCGGAGAACTCAGAGGGCTTCCATAGCCTTGGAAACTCATGACTGGAGCATAGGGAGATTACTGATGCCATAGACAGGAGTGTCAATTGGTAAAGTCAACAACAGGAGTCACTGTGCACTTACTCCTCATGTAGGATCTCTGTCCTTAATGTGCTGTACATTGAGATTTAATGCTATAACGAGTACCCAAACAATATATTTCACTTTGTGTTTCTATGGGGGTGCAAACTGTTGAAATCTTTACTTAATATATACTAAACTGATCCTCTGTAAAAAAAAAAAAAAAAAAAAAAAAAAAAAAGAAATTATCAACTCCCAACTTGACTCTCACTGGGATTAAACATGACAATAGGTCTGATCTGATTTCATCATCATTTAAAAAAAAAATCATCTATTTTTCACTTTATGTTTCTGTGTGGGAGCAAACTGTTGAAATCCTTACTTAATGTATACTAAGCTGATCTTCTGTATATTAAGATAATCAAAAATGAATCTTGATGTGAATGGAAGGGGAGAGGGAGTGGGAAAGGGGAGGGTTGTGGGTGGGAGGGACGGTATGTGGGGGAAGCCATTGTAATCCATAAATCGTACTTTGGAAATTTATATTCATTAAATAAAAGTTTAAAAATAAATAAATAAATAAATAAATAAAGTGTTATACTCTTACAAAAAATGAAATAAAATAAAATAATCACACCACAAAAAAAAAAATGAAACCTTGTCTTTCGCAATATAATGGATGCAAATGAAAACCATTATACTTAGTGAAATAAGCCAGTCCCAGAAACACAGATATCATATATTTTCCCTCTTCCAAGGTAACTAATAGAGTATCTACAATATAATATATTGTTTAAGCCATTGTCCCCTTGTTTCTTCTGTTAAGGAACAATGTTTTTTTCTTCATACTGTTTGTTGAACTCTTACATAGTGTAGGGTTAACTTTATGATCATTAAGTAAGCTGAAAATAGATCTTTATAAATGTGAATGTGAGCAGGAGGAGGAAGGGCTGGAGTGTGGGCAGGCAGGAGAGTAGGCTTGGAAGTATCACTATGTTCCTAAAGCTGTATATATGAAATACATGAAACCTGTATAACATATAAACTTTTAAAAATGTAAAAGAGACACTGCCAAAATAAAAAGACATAAATAAATAAAAGAAAAAGAAAATAAGGAGTTATGGCCACCCAAAAAAAAATAAGTGGATTAGTCAGGATTTGAACTGACGTCCACAGGGGATGCCAATGCCACAGGCAGCAACTATACCTGCTATGTCAAAGTGCTGGCAACTGTTCTATTTTATATATAAAGATTTGCTTATTTATTTGAGAGGCAGGGTTACAGAGAGAGGGAGAGATGAAGAGAGGTCTTCCAACCACTGGTTTATTCCCCAAATGACTGCAATGGCTGTAGCTGGGTTGATATGAAGCCAGGAGCAAGGAGCTTCTCTCAGGTGTCCCACATGGGCGTAGAGGCCCAAGCACTTAAACCATCTTGCACTGCATTCCCAGGCAATTAGCAGAGAGCTAGATCACAAGATCAGCCAGGACCTGAAACAATGCCCATATGAGATACCAGTGACACAGGCAAAGGCTACACTTAGTACACCACAGAACCAGCCCCTCAAAAGCAATTACAGATTCAATACGACCACAATCAAAATACCAATAACATTCTTCGCAGATCTAGAAAAAAATGATGCAAAAATTCATGAAAATGTAAAAGATCCCAAATAGCTAAAGCAATCTTAAACAACAAAACAAAAGCTGGAGGCATCACTATACCAGAATTTAAGACATACTACAGGGCAGTTATAATCAGACCAGCCTGGTATTAGTACCAAAAAGACGTGTAGACCAAGGAAACAGAATAGAATCCCCAGAAACTAATCCACACATCTACAATCAACAGATTTGTGATAAATGAGCTAAAAGCATTCCTTGGAGAAAAGACAGTCTCATCACAAATAGTGATGAGAAAATTTGAACTTCTTGTGCAGAAATATGAAATAGGAGCTTTACCTTACAACTTATACAAAAATCAAGTATAAATGGATCAATGACTTAAATCTATGATGTGTTAACATCAAATTACAAGAAGAAAACATCAGGGAAACTGCAAGATATTGGCAAAGGCTGATTTCTTGGAAAATATCCCAAGAAGCACAGGAAATAAAAAATAGTCAAATGAAATTATATCAAGCTAAGGAGCTTCTGAGCTGCAAAGTAGACACTCAACAACATGAAGCAACTGACATTTGAATGAGTTGAAGAAAATATTTGCAAACTAAACAATTGAAAAAGGATTAATATCCAGAATCTATAAAGAGCTCCAGAAACTGAACAAAAAAACAAACAATCCAGTCAAGAAATGAGCAGAGGATATAAACAGACATTTTTTCAAAGATGAAATTCAAATAGCTATCAGACTCATTAAAAAAATATTCTTGATCACTAACAATCACAGAAATCCAAATAGAAACCAAAATGAGGTTTCACCATACCCCAGTTAGATTGGCTTAGTTAATTATTATTAGTAGTAGTAGTAGGTAATTATTAATTATGGTTGTAACTGCCACATACTAATGCCAAATTAGCTAAAAGAAACTCATTCAAATGTCAGTCTCATAAATGATTCATGTAATTATATATGTGTATTAGAGCTTTGCAGATATTGATTACATTTGCCATTAAAATGCAATTTTAAAAAATCCTGTAATAGGCAACTTCATGTTCATTAAGCTATTAAAATCCAGTTTCTGTGTTGAAAAAAACACAAGTGATAAATCTGGAAAAGCTGTTAAGTACTATAAGTGGCTGTCAAAGAACTGAAAAACCCACAGTGACTCGTTATGTCACTAATTTAGTATATAATGCTGAGAAAATAAAAAATATTTGTTAAAATTTCTGCTACAATGCACTAGTTTTTGATTTTCAAAATGTATCTTTCCTATGTGTAATGTAATCCTGTGTTAGTTTTGAGTAATATAAATTTAAAATGTGAAAGATTTTTTCTTTCTGTTTTTTAAGATTATTTGAGAGGCAGAGTTGCAGACACAGAGAGGGTGTGACAGGGAGGGAGGTCTTCTGTACACTGATTTACTCCCCAGATGGCCACAATGGCTGATGCTGGGCCAATCCAAAGCCAGGAACCAGAAACCAGGAGCTTCCTCCAGGTCTCTCACATGGGTGCAGGGGCCTAAGCATGTAGGCAATATTCCACTGCTTTCCCAGGCCATTAACAAGGATTGAATTGGAAGTGCAAAAGCAGGGACTCAAATCAGTGCCGATATGGGATGCTGGTGCTACAGGTGGAGACAACCTACTGTGCCACAGCATCATCCCGGTGAAAGGTTTTAGGAAGACATCCTTCATGTAGACTAGTCTGTTATATTATAAGATAAGATTTAGCCTTTATTTCTGACACATCAGTATTTATCTTTTAGCAACTATAAATAAATATTGAATAATATCAATAATATCTATATCTATCTATCTATCTATATCTATATATATATGATTATATGTCCTTGCACCCATGTGGGAGAGCTGGAAGACCTGAAAAAAGCTTCTGTCTCCTGGGTACATATCAGCTCAGTTCTGGCCATTGTGGCCACTTGGGAAGTGAACCAGTGAGTGGAAGATCTCTCTCTGTCTCTAAATCTTTCGGTAAGTCTGCTTTTCAAATAAAATAAACCTTTAAAAAAAAGATTTACTTTATTTATTTGAAAGTCAGAGTTACATAAAGAGAAGGCGAGCAGAGAGAGAGGTCTTCCATCAACTGGTTCACTTCCCAGTTGTTCACAATGGCCAGAGCTGCGTCAACCCAAAGCCAGGAGTCAGAAGCTTCCTCCAGGTCTCCCTTGTGGGTGCAGGGGCCCAAGGACTTGGGCCATCTTCTACTACTTTCCCAGGCCATAGGAGAGAGCTGGATCAGAAGTGAAGCAAGTGGGACTCAAACTGGGGCCCATATGGGATGCCAGCACTACAGGCAGCGGCTTTACCCACTACACCACAGCGCCAGCCCCAAAAGAAATCTTAAAAAAAAGAAAGAAGGGGCTGGCGCCGCGGCTCAATAGGCTAATCCTCCATCTAGTAGCACCAGCACACTGGGTTCTAGTCCCGGTCGGGGCGCCGGATCCTGTCCCGGTTGACCCTCTTCCAGGCCAGCTCTCTGCTGTGGTCCAGGAGTGCAGTGGAGGATGGCCCAAGTGCTTGGGGTCCTGCACCCCATGGGAGACCAGGAGAAGCACCTGGCTCCTACCTTCGGATCAGCGCGGTGCGCCGGCTGCAGCGCGCTGGACACGGCAGCCATTGGAGGGTGAACCAACGGCAAAAGGAAGACCTTTCTCTCTGTCTCTCTCACTGTCCACTCTGCCTGTAAAAAGAAAAAAAAAAAAAAAAAAAAGAAAGAAAGAAAAGAAAAAAAAAGAAAAAAAGAAGAAACTTAAGCAATATTAAAATTAATAAAATGAAGAGCTGGTTCTCTAGCTAAAGTAAGAAAAATAGGAAACAATTCAAGTGAATGAAATAAAAAAAAGAGAAGAAACAATATCCATTCAAAGAAGAAAGTAAGAATTCAAATTTTTATTTCCTTTTGTAGAGAGCATGGTTCTATATGGACAGAAATCTAAGAACATCATCAAGAGAATTCTGGAATTGATAAACGAATTTAGTAAAACTGACAATACAATATATAAACAAAATCAGTAGCACTTTTATACATAATAATGAACTCATTGAGAAAAAATATAAGAAATATTTACAATTATGACAAAAAAATACCTTGCAATAACTTTAACCTGGTATATAAAAAACCTGATGATGATGAAAATATTAAATATATAAAAATTGAAAAGGTGTCTTATGTTCCTAGATTGAAACAATTTGTTCAATTAAATTTTAATGCTGTCCAAGGTAATGTGCACATTTGATGCAGTTTGCATCATAACACCAATGAAATTCTTCAGAGGGGATAGCACTGTGGTACAATGGGATATGCTGAGTTACGTTGTCACCTGCAAACCAGCATCCCATATCAGAAGAACTGTTCAAGTCCTGACAGCTCTAATTTTGATATAACGCCCTGCTAATGTGCTTGGGAAAGCTGCAGATGACCCAGTTTCTAGGTCCCTGCTACCAATGTGGGAGGATCTAGGTGGAGTTCCAGACTCTGGATTTGACCTGTCTCAGCCCCAGCCATTGTTGCCATTTAGGAAGTGAACAAGCAGATGGAAGAATTCTCTCTCTCCTTCTCTCTCTCTCTGCCTTTCAAATAAATAAATCTTTCATAAAGAAAAATTCCTCACAGAACTAGCAAAAACAAACCTCAAATTGATTTGAAAAAAGAAAATCACGAAATATTCAAAGCAATCTTGAACATAATAAATCTGAATCACAGTATCTGAATTCAAGACCTATTACAGGGGGCCAGCACTGTGCTGTGGCATAGAGGGTAAAGCTGCTGCCTGCAGTGCCGGCATTCCATGTGGACACCATTTCTAGTCCCGGCTGCTCTGCTTCCAATCCAGCTCTCTGCTATGGCCTGGGAGGACAGGCCCCTGCACCCACATGGGAGACCTGGAGGAAGCTCCTGGCTCCTAACTTCAGATCAACACAGCTCCAGCCACTGCAGCCAACTGGGGAATGAACAGTGGATGGAAGACTCTCTTTCTCTCTCTCTGCCTCTCCTCTCTATGTAACTTTTTCAAATAAATAAATCTCTCTCTAAAAAAAAAAAAAGACATATTACAGAAGCAGTATAAGAACTGGCATAAAAACAGACACATAATTCAGCAGGACAGAATAGACAGCCCAAAAATAAACCTACATTTCCACAGGCAACTCATCCTTAACAAAGAATCCAAAATGCACTGGAGTAAGAGGAATCTCATTAGCAAATGGTCCAGAGGAAACTGATTATCCATATTTAGAAGACTGAAAATATATCCCAACACCTCTTAAACTATACAAAAGTAAACTCACAGTGAATTAAAAATCTAAAGACCAGGGGCTGACACTGTAGCACAGTAAGTTAATCCTTCACCTGCAGTGCTGGCATCCCATATGGACACCGGTTCTAGTTCTGCAACTCTTCCGATGCAGCTCTCTGCTGTGGCCTGGGAAAGCAGAAGCTGGCCCAGATACTTGGACCCCTGCACCCACGTGGGAGACCTAGAAGAAGCTCCTGGAACCTGGCTTTGGATCACCACAGCTCTGACTGTTGCAGCCATTTGGGGAGTGAACCAGCAGATGGAAGATCTTTCTATCTGTCTGTAATTCTCTCTCAAATAAATAAAATATTTTTAAAAAAATCTAGGCCGGTGCCGCGGGGCTCACTAGGCTAATCCTCTGCCTGCGGCAACGATACTCCGGGTTCTAGTCCCAGTTGGGGCGCCGGATTCTGTCCCGGTTGCTCCTCTTCCAGTCCAGCCTCTGTGGCCTGGGAAGGCAGTGGAAGATGGCCCAAGTGCTTGGGCTCTGCACCCGCATGGGAGACTAGGAACAAGCAACTGGCTCCCGGCTTCAGATCGGCACAGCGCCAGCCGTAGCGGCCATTTGGGGGGTGAACCAACGAAAGGAAGACCTTTCTCTCTGTCTCTCTCTCACTGTCTAACTCTTCCTGTCAAAAAAAAAAAAAAAAATCTAAAGACAAAAAACTAAGTAAACATAGTAAAAAAAAACTATGTAAAACATAGTAAACTATAAAACATTGGCATAGACAATAGATTTTGGGTAAGATTCCAAAAGCACAAGTAACAAAAATAAAAATAGACAAATTTGATTATATCAAACTAAGATACTTCTTCACAACAAAGTAATCATCAGAGTGACTATACAAAGAAAAGAATGGCAGAAGACACTGAAAACTCTGAATGTGACAAAAGACTGATACCCTGAACATATACAGAACCGGAAAAATTCCAAAAGAATTAACAAAAAAATGCAGTTAAGAAAGGCAAGGATCTGAATAGATATTTCTCAGAAGAAACACAAATGATCAAAACATATGAATATGCTCAGTGTCACTAGCCATTAGGTAAATGTAAATCAAAACATAATATCAGGCTCCAACACCTGTGAGAGAATGCAATGCTTGTGTTTTTGTCTGTGCAACAAATGGGTTTAGAGGACCCTGTTCACCTTTGAAGAGCAGAGTCTGTACAGAAGCAAAGAAAAACTTATTCTTTTCCTAAAGAGTTTGTTAGAATCTTGACCAATGCCTATTAGCCTTGTCATGAACTTTTCAGTGTCAGTACTTGCCTTCTGCTAAACTCCTATTTAATCTCTTCTCTGTGGCTTGCAAAAGTAGAATGCCTTTATATACTGAGGATACCTTTTGTTTTCCTTTTTTTTCTTCTGTCTTTTATTAAATTCTTCCACAGAATCATGACCTGCAAAATATTCATTCATTTATGCAGTCTGCAGTGTTCATGAGCTATTACATGCCAAGCGGTATGTTAAAGGCAAGGCATAGGCCGGAAACTGTGCAAAGTTCACAAGTGATTAAAAGCAGAGTTGGGGTCAGCAGCCACCAACAAAGATGAAGATGGAGACATAAGCAAAAGTGAGATGAGGAAGAATTATGTGGCTTAGCTGAGGTATGAAAGTAAAATAAGGTGACATCTATTGCATTTTACTTTTTTATTGGGGAATGGATTGAAGTTGACAGCAAGAGTGGGAGCCATGTTAAATAATTATTTCAACATTATTTGTGTAGGAGATAGCAGATATAAGGAAGGTGGGACCAGGAAGGTGGCAGGTGGAATGAAGACATTTGAAAAACAGCTAAGGAATAGAATCAGCTAATCACGGATAAGTGAATGACAAAAAAGAGAAAAATTGATGATTCCCAAATATTTGCCTTTTATAGGAGCTTGAATGTTGGTGACATGTTCTGAGATAAACTTTTCCAAAGGGGAAGCAAGTTTTACTTTTAATTTTGACCATACTGATTTTGAGGAACCTGTGAAAATCATAGTTGCATATATGAGTTCTATGCTCAGGAGAAATGTAAATTTCTTTAATACAATATAAAATATAAAGTCATGAGGAATAAATGAGATTACCTTGGCACTGTATATACTGATGAAGTATAAAGATAACCACTGCAATGATAAATACCTGAGCAATATCAAGATTTAATTTAGACAGAAGAGACTGCAAATGAACTCAAAAGGAATAATAAGAAATCTAGAGGAAAGCCAGGGAGATGAGATATGATGTATACTAAAAGAGGTAGTTTGAGGAGGGAGTTAGGACATGTGGCAGATGCTGCCTTCTAATCCCCTTCATTCTCATTAGTTATCCAATGCATCATTTTTATAATGCTATTTGCTCTTAATGAAATTGTATTTTATAAATTTTTTATTAGCATGCAGTCATATTAACCTCTAAGAGAAAAGGAGCCTATATTCTGTGCCTAGAAGAGTGTTTGGTACATAGAACTTTAAAGAAGTGTTATGTGAATGACATGCACTCAGTAAATAAATTTAAAGCATAAACTGCACTTAACCAATATGGTAATCACTAATGACCTTGGGAAGAGCAATTTAAGAGGAACAGTTGAAATAAAATTAAGATTTCATTAAAGTGAATGATAACAATGAAAAGAAAATGATGTGGATGCCAATATTAATGACTTTTTTTGAGGAATTTAAATTGATACAGAGAAGGGCTAGAATTGCAGTACAGTGGGTTAAGATGCCACCTGTGATGCCAGCATCTTATGTGAGTGCCAGTTTGTGTCCAGGCTATTCCACTTCCAATTCAGCTCCTACTAATGTACTTGGGAAAGCAGCAGAAGATGGCCCAAGGTCTGAGGCCCCTGCCTCTCATGTGCAAGACATGGATGAAGCTCTTGACTTCAGTCTGGCCATTCCCCAGCTGTTGTGACTCTTCAGGGAGTGAGCCAGTAGATGAAAGATTGTATTTTCCTCTCTCTGAAACTCTGCCATTCAAATAAACAAATAAATTTTTAATAAACAATAAACTGATAGGAAGAAAAAAAAACCCACAATATTATGTCATCTTATCCCAAAAAGATAAAAAAGAGCAAATGCTAGTGATGATGTGGGAAAAGATAACTCTCAGACACTGCGGGTAAAAATGCAAAATGAGGTGTGGATTTTTGGAAGAGTAGGTAACAGGTTACTCATCACAGGTAGTACCTGTGATTGAGTGCTGAAGAACTAGATAATGGCTATAAATATACCAGAGTGGCTGTACCCTATACTACCAAAGATACCAATTCTTAAACTAGGTGCCAACAACGGGTAACAGGGTTCAGAGATTCTTCCTCTACTACATAGAAAGGTAATACCAAGGCACCTTCCTCTGGTGAGAGTACAAATTGATTCAAAGGGGCAATTCTTACATTTGGTCTTAACCAAAGGCAAGAAGAGAGATGAGGCGCTGGCACTGTGATGCAGAGAGTTAACGCCCTGACTTGAAGCACCAGCATCCCATATGGGTGCCGGTTCGAGACCTGGCTGCTCCGCTTCTGATCTGGCTCTCTGCTGTGGCCTGAGAAAGCAGTAGAAGGTGGCCCAAATCCTTGAGCCCCTGCACCCACATGGGAGACCTGGAGGAAGCTCCTGGCTCCTGGCTTTCGATCGGTGCAGCTCCAGGCATTGTGGCCAATTGGGGAGTGAATCATCAGATGGAAGACCTCTCTCTCTCTTTCTGCCTCTCCTCTCTTTGTGTAACTCTTTCAAATAAATAGATAAATCTTTAAAAAAAAAAAAAAAAAAAAAAGAAGAAGAAGAGAGATGAGCACATATCATATTGAGTCAATAGTAAGGCTCTGTTCCTCAAACCTAATCCTGCAAAGAACTCAGACAATGGCTACAATCACCCCTGATGTTGCATGAGGAACAAAGGAATCTACTTTGGAAGATGACTAGGAATGAAGTGTCATGGCCTGGCTCTTATCATGCCATCTTGAAGAAACAAGTCATAGAAATGACCACTTAGAGGTGTCTAAATGGAATTACAATGACAATTCACATCTGCTCTCTGTCCACTCCATTTTGTTCACTTAAAGAAAACATTAATCTTTTGATCACTTTTAAATCTCTTCAAAAAAAATTATTTATTCACCCATTCATTTATTTACTTGAAAGAGTGAACAAAAGAGGGGAAATGCATGAAGAGAAAGATAGACAATCTTCCATCTGTTGGGTTTTGTTTTTTGTTTTTTTTGTGTGTGTGTGTGTGTGTTGGTTTTTTTTTTTTTTTTTTTTTTTTTTTTTGGACAGGCAGAGTTAGACAGAGAGAGAGAGAGACAGAAAGGTCTTCCTTCCGTTGGTTCACTCCCAAATGGCCGCTACACGCTACAGCCAGCACGCCACACTGAAACCAGGAGCCAGGTGCTTCCTCCTGGTCTCCCATGAACTGGACTGGAATAGGAGCAACCAGGACAAAATTCAGTGCCCCAACCAGTACTAGAACCCAGGGTGCCAGCGCTGCAGGCAGAGGATTAGCCTAGTGAGCTGCGGTGCCGGCCTCTTTTTTCTTTTTTTTAAATAGAAAACTTTTATTTAATAAACATAAATTTTGAAAGTACAACTTTTGGATTATAGTGGTTCTTCCCACCATAACCAGCATCCCACCTGCAAACCATCCCATCTCCTACTCCCTCTCCCATCCATTTTTCATTAAGATTCATTTTTAATTATCTTTATATACAGAAGATCAACTCTATACTAAGTAAAGATTTTAACAGTTTGCACCCACACAGATGCACATAGTATAAAGTACTGTTTGAAGATTAGTTTTACCATTAGTTCTCATAGTACAACATATCAAGGACAGAGGTCCCTACATGGGGAGAAAGTGTAATCCTGTTCTTGATTTAACAATTGACACTCTCACTTATGGCATCATAATCACTTGAGGCTATGGAAGCCTCTTGAGTTCACAAACTCTGACCTTATTTATTTAGACAAGGCCATAATCAAAGTGGAAGTTCTCTCCTCCCTTCAGAGAAAGATACCTCCTTCTTTGATGGCCCCTTCTTTCCACAGGGCATCTGTTGGTTTTCTTCCCAAATGAAACTGGGTCCTGCTGACCCAGGAGCCAGGTTCTCTCATATTGCTAGACAGAAGCTAAGTACCTGGACCATCATATGTTGCTTCACATTCTTCAGCATTAACAAGAAGCTAGACTGGAGTGGTGACAAGACAAGATTCCATATACTCTATCACACAATGAAGACATCCCAAGTGGCAGCTTAACTCAATGAAACGTAACACCCACCCCAAGGCTTTCATTTTTAAACTCTGTTCACCATGTAGCTTGCAATGAGTCTGTGATTTTTGGATTATGAGATTTAAATAACCATCACTTAATTTTTAAAAACCTTATTCATCAAATTAATTTTGTAAACAAAATCAAACACTTTTCCAACAACTACTACTCCCATTCATTTCATCATTCAGAGGAAGCATAACCAATTAATTTGTTCTAGATCCAGAGGAATCATTTTTTTGCATTAATTCATCACTTCAATTTTCAACTTTTAAATGCCAAGTTATGGTCCTTTCCCATAATATAGATTTCCAAGTTATTTTTTCAAAATAAATGTTATTTAAAAATATTTTTCAGATTTACAGAAAAAAATTGCAAAGACAAAAGTGTTTACAGATATCCCACACCTCAGTTTCCACTACTACTAACATTTCCTTTTAACATGGTACACTTACCACAACCAATGTGGTACTACTTATATACTATCTTCTTTTTTAAATATTTATTATCATTTGAAAGGCAGATTTTCAGACAGAGAGAGGGAGAGGTCTCCCATCCATTAGTTCACTCCCCAAGTTGCTGCAATGACTGGGGTTGGGACAAGCTGTAAGGAAAAGGGGGCAGAAACAGAGAGGAGACAACTAGACCACATTTATTCAAAGAAAACAAAATTGCACAGGTTGATCAATTGCCAGTGTGCATACAGACTGAACACATGGCAGAGAGCAAAGACCCCAGGAAGCTGGGCCTTTTTATAAATTAGGTGGGCTATGGGTTGGGGTGGAGAACAGTAGGTGGGGGTGAGCTTTTCCACAAAGGTTTTTCAAGTTCATTTGTGGGCTGTCAAACCTAAAGAAAAATGCAGGGGTTCGAGTGGGAAACAATACAGGATGTGAGACTGAACCGGTCTCTTGAAAGAAGGCAGGGGTAGCAAGAACCTAAAATGACTGAGGCTTATGTCCTGACTCTGAGTAGAGATAAGGAGATGGGGTGCCAGTCTTGTGTTGTTCCTGCATGATGGCTTGGAATATAAAAGTGATACACTCCTGTAATGATCTTTGAAGCATGTCAATTATACATGGTAGAAATAGGAGCCCTATGATTATGAGTCTAAAAGGAGAAATTATATGACCATAATGGAAAAGATGGCCAAAATGATGAGGACAAAGGGGGATATAGGAAAACAAGAGCCCTGTCCATAGGTATATGTCTGAACACTCTTGTTTTATTTAGTGTGTATGTGCTGGCAAGGAGCTGTAGGATGGAGTTAGTCTGGTCTGCTTCTAGTCCTGGAATCCCTCATTTCCTCCCTCTGCTTATGGAAACCATGGGTACTGTCAGAGGTTAAGGTGAGGACAGCTCTTACTTCTTCAAGCTGAATAGGGGTGATATAGAGACTTGTGGTTAAGACAGGGTTTTGGCAGAAGGTGGCTTCTCAAGGGGCTGCAACATCAGCTCACATAAACTGTCTCCATTTGAGGTTTCATGTGCATGGCCATCTAGAATTTCATTGCTTCATGTCTGGAGGAAACAAATCTAACATGCAAATTAGATGCATAGGGTCTAAAACTAAGGACAGAGTGTTTAATCTTCTGCTGTCCAAACCAGGAGGGAGTTTTCCTACTGAGAAGCAAGCAAAATCTGACAAGAGGGGCTTGATAATAACCAGGTGGGCATTAAGGCCTGGCCAGGTATATGAGACCCAGACCTCTTTATATGGGTTGCTAGAAGACATTATAAGGGGGCCAGCACTGTGGTGTAGCAGTTAAAGCTGCTGCTTCCAGTGCCAGCATCCCATATTGGTGCTGGTTTGAGTCCCGGCTGCTCCACTTCTGATCAAGCTCTCTACTATGCCCTGGGAAAGGGAAAGCAGTGCAGCATGGCCCAAGTCCTTGGGCCCTCACACCCATGTGGGAGACTCAGAAGAAGCTCTTGGCTCCTGGCCTTGTATCAGCACAGCCCTGGCCATTGTGGCCAATTGGGGAGTGAACCAGCGGATGGAAGACCTCTCTTTCTCTCTCTGCTTCTCCTTCTCTCTGTGTGTAATTCTGATTTTCAAATAAATAAATAAATCTTTAAAAAGGAGAGACATCATAAGGGAGATGTGAATCTCTTTAGGGAAGACAGCCTGTTGACTTCCACGACCTAGCTGGCTTAGGAGAAGAGTTGGACTGAATGTTTGTTTTGAATTGGTGGCATCTCTAAAAGAAAATTCGAGCCTGCAATGTTACCCTAGGTCATCACCCCAACAGTGGTGGTTAGTTTGGAAGCTAGGCAGAGGGCTTTTTCAGTTTAGGGAAGGCCAATAGGGCCTGGAGCTATGTCCCAGGAGTCCTTCAACCCCCAGGGCAGTTATTTTCAGTGGCCTTGCTCTTAGCAGAACAGGCAGGGCTCTTCAGGAGCCAGTTTCTGTGACAACAGCTGCTTGCCCAGTGCCATGACTCCTCATATTGAAACCAGTGCCATTTGGGAATGGACCAGCCTTGTTGGGTCTCCCTGATGGTAAACCACCATATAAAGCAGCTGTTAATTGGCCTGCCACCTATCCTTACATTGCTCCTGCTGCCTAGCTCACTCCTGGAAATATCAAAGTCCAAAGAATTTGGAACTTTGCCTGTCAAAAATGCCAAGAAGGCTTAAGATATTTGGTAGAAATAGGAGCCCTCAACATTATGATATAATGTAGACGAGACTTGATCATTGTTATAAAGTGATCACTCAAATGCTTTAGAATGAGTATATATTCAAAGGAGACAGAGAAAGATTACTGCAATAGGATACAAAATGGATGTCTCTTTGATCTGTCATAATTAGCACATGGAATTATAACTTGGAACAATTTTAAGAGTCAGAAATGGGAAAGAGAAGAGAAGCTTATTGAAGAGAGCTTATTGAAGTTGGTTAGAAAATTGACAGTCATGAATTAAGCAAAGAACTATTAAAAAGGGATGCTGTAATACCTCAAAATTGGAGATTAAGACTATTTCCAAATATTTCTGCTTTCTTTATTCAGATTGACCAACTGCCAGTGTGCACACAGACTGAACATGTGGCAGAGGGCCCAGACCCCAGCAGTCTGGAACTTTTTTATATCTTAAGTGGGCTGGGGTGGCGGTAGGGGACAGTAGGTGGAGGTGAGCTTCTCCATACAGGTTTTTCAAGTTTTCTATGAGCTTTTAAACCTGAAGAAGAATGTAAGGTTGGGGTGAGAAACAATACAGGATGTGAGACTGCCTCTTTAAAGAAGGCAGGGGTAAAAAGAACCTAAAATGACTAAGGCTTATATCCTTTTTCCATCATCAGCCAAAGCCAAAAAGAGCCCAGAACTCCATCTGCATTCCCACATGTATAGTAGGGGCCCCAAGCACTTGGGCCATAGTCTGTTACTTTCCCAGGTTCATTAGCAGTTAGATGAATTGGAAGTGTTACAACTGGGACTTCAACAAACGCTGAGGTGTGACTGCTTGCATTGTAGTTGATGGCCTAACCCACTGTGCCACAACACTGACCCTAATATTGACATATCATTAACTAAAGTCTATATTTTCATTTCCTTGCATATTATAGAATATCCTTTTTCTGTTCCAATAACTCCAAATTATTATTTGAAAATCAGAATCTAGATCTTTTAATTATAAAAATAATATATGGGGCAGTATTGTGATTCTGCAGGTTAAGCTGTTACTGCTTGGAATGCCAGCATCCTATAATAGCAAGCCTGATATGAGTCCTGGCTGCTCTTCTGTTCCAGCTTTCTGGTAATCCAGCTTCCTGGTAATGCACTTGGGAAGGCAGAAAAAAGATGGTCCTTATCAACTATGTGGAGACCCAGATGGGGTTCCTGGTTCTTGGCTTAATCTTGGCCTACCCTAGTTATTGTATCCACTTGGGGAGTGAACCAGTAATGGAAGATCTCTCTCTCTCTCTCTCTCTCACTTTCTCTGCCTTTAAAAAAATACATCTTTAGCAATAATGTGCATATTAGCTATTAAATACTGCAAAAGAACATAAAATATAAGCATTATTCCTTTCTTTCTAGGGAGTACTAGAACAAACTACTCTTAAAGGATTCTTACATTTCCTTCTGAGACTTCCATATGCACATATGGAAGGGTACTTTAAAGCATCATAAAAAAATGGAATTAAATTATTGTCTGTTTTACTGTAATAAATTTTTAAGCCCATGCATACAAGAAGGTTTCAAAACCATTTGGGTGTATTATGAAAAAAAAATTGAATGAATTTCAATTTTTGCACTAAAATAATGTCAGCTTTTAACTTCATGAACCTTTTGAAGTGCCTTCATAAAGATATATATGCATGGAGCCAGCATTGTGGTGTAATGGCTGGCATCCCTTATGGGCACTAGTTTGTGTCCTGGCTGCTCCACTTTTGATTGAACTCTCTGTGAATGTGTCTGGGACAGCAGCAAAGGATGGCCAAAGTCCTTGGCTTTGGCACCCATGCGGAAGACCCAGTTGGAACTCCTTGCTTCAGCCTGGCCCAGCTCCAGCCATTGTACCCATTGGGGAGTGATTCAGCAGATGAAAAATCCCTCCCTTTCTGTCTCTCTATCTTATGAATAAAATGAAAATAAGTAAATAAAATTTTTAAAAGACATATATATATATACATGTGTCTTTTTTTTCTTTGCAAAGCAGCATTTTTTTTTCTGTACCTTGTTTTACTTACAAGCACTCTGTCCCTAAATAATTTTCAGTTCATTATATATTTAGTATTTCATTGTACAGATATACCATAATGTATTTTATCAATTCTCTATCAATATACATTTAGGTTCTGTTTTATTCCCATCATGAACAATATTACAAAGAACTTACATGGCTTTATGTATTTGTATGTATATGTAAGATAAATTCCTGCAGTTGAATCATACCAAAAAATATTTGCATTTAAAGTATTTTATAGAGAGATGTGTCATATTTTTCTTCCAAAGAGACTCTATTGCATTACACTCACACCAATGAGTGCAAGAACCTGTTTTCTCACAACTTCAATATGTGTATGTGTGATCAGTCAGAATTCCCTCAGATACTTTCAATTTACCATCTCTTTTGATCTCTATCTTCAAGCTTTTCTTCTTTTTAGCTCTCTGATAATACTTAGATTTCATACCAAACTTCTCTGTGAATATGGTCCTGCACTTATTTCTCTATATATACCCTCTTCATTGCCTTCTCTCATGCCTCCAACCTCATTTTTCCTGCTCACAAATTTCTTGTATAGCTTCCATGGAGCTCAGCACAACTAAACAGAAAACAGGTGCTCTTTCCCTGGCCTGTGAACCTGCCAGCCTCCTGAACCAATAGAGAATGTTAATAAGGAAACATGGAAATAATCTGGGTCACATTTTAAGAAGAAATAAAAATTCCTATTGGTGTAGCCACAGGAAAAAGCCATCTAGAAGGATTCTGTATTGTCTTTTGTTAAAATGGAATCTGGGGCTGGTGCTGTGGCATAGCCATAGTAAAGCTCCTGCTTGTACTGCTGGATTCCCATAAGGGTGCCAATTTGAGTCCTGGCTGTTCCATTTCTGATCCAGCTTCCTGCTAATGAGCCTGAGAAAGTAGCAGATGATGACCCAGGTGCTCAGGCCCCTGCTCCCACCTGGGAGACCTAAATGAAGCTCCTGGCTCCTGGCTTCACCAAGCCCCACCTTGGCCATTGTCACTGGGGAAGTCAACTAGCAGATAGATGATCTCTCTCTCTCTGCCTTTGTCTCTCCCTCTCTGTAACTCTTACCTTTCAAGTAAATACACCTTATAAAAAGATAAAAAAAAAAAAGGTAACTTTAAAAACAATGGAATCTTTTTTTTCTAATATTCCATACTAGATAGAATTCCTGTCTTTGAATCAATAGCTCATGATTTTTATTCATTATTCCATCTTTGGAACTGGGGTGGAGATAGGCAAAAAAGTAGAAGAAAGAATGGGAAAACATAAAAACCTAAAAGTACCAGATTGGACAGGAAGACAGGAGAAGAGGGAATAAAAATTAGGTTAAGAAATAAAGCCTACTTTTTAAATCCTTAAAAACAGAAATGAAGGAAGAGGATATAGACAAAGAAGTATGGTTATGTTTTTAAAATTATATCCATTAAATACATGGAATCTGTTCTCTTTATATTAATAAATATAAATATGTTTAAAAATTAATTTTTTTTCTTTTATCGAATCACTACTGCCTCTAAAAACAGAATCCAAAGGCAAGCATGGGTTGCAGGGTTGAGGCAGAGTGGAATGGGCAGTGACAGTCCTATTCCTCTAACAGCAACCTCTGAACCCCAACTTCTGACCAATCACCCAGAATCAGCTTCATAAAATAAACCACTTAGGGGGAAGGCTCAGAGAAAAATCAATCGCTTCACTATCTCTTTGCCTACGAAGCATCTGAGAAATAAGCAGGCTGCTAAAGTGAGATTATGACCAAGCTATGTATAAAGAACACAGGATATGAAGTTGGGAGGCAGTTTGGTGATTTATGAGCACTCACAGTGAACTGCAGATGATGAAAAGGGATGGATCACAGAATGAGAGCTCAAGTAGGCAGCCCAGAGAACAATGATCAATCAGCCTTTAAGTTGAGATTTATGAGTATTTGCAAAGTGTACAAATGAGTACTATATACAGCAACAGTAATTTTCTTTTCCTTAGGACATAAGGCAAAATATTGTTTTTCTAATTTTTTAACTATTTTTTCATTTCCTTTAAAAGGCAGGGGAAGAGGGAGAACAGAGATTTCTTCCATTTGCTGGTACCTCCCCAAATGCCCAAAAACACAGCTAGGAATGTGCCAGGCTGAAGCCAGGATCCTGTAACTCCATCCAGGCCTGGGTGAGATCAGCTGTTCCTGAGGACAGAATCCTCAGGGATATCTGCCTTTATAAAGAGACTCTTAGTATAAAATAACACCCCCTACTGAAGGTTTTTGGGATCTAAGAGAAAACTTTAACTGCATCACAGAGAGTAAAACATTAATCCAGAGGCTGCTGTGAGCTAACAGGTTTCCTTGCCTACCTGAGAATCAACATGGTCACTAGGGAAACCAAGGAAAGAGGACCAAGCAAAGCCACTTGGGACCTGTGAGCAGAGGAAGAGCCAGCCATGGGCAGTTCTGGGCCCCCTTAACCCTGGAATGGGTGTGCAAACTAGCCAACTCCAATTTAGGCTGAGTGAACAGACCAGCAGGCTGATCAAAGATTGTGTCAAGGGGCTGGCACTATGGTGAAGTGGTTAAAAACCACCACCTGCCATACCGGTATCCCATATGGCACAAATTCAAGTCCTGGCTACTCCACTTCTGATCCAACTCTGTTATGGCCTGAGAAAGCAGAAGATAGCCCAAGTCCTTCAGCCCCTGCACCTGTATTGGAGGCCTGGAGGAGACTCCTGGTTCCTGGCTTCAGATCAGCCCACCTTTAGCTATTGCAGCCATCTGGGAGTGAACCAGCAGATTGAAAATGCCTCTCTGTCTCTACCTGTCAAATAAATAAATCTTAAAAAAAAACTGTGTCACCTATTCAGGAATCTGGATACAAGAGTGACCTAAAAAGAACCATCAAGGGATGTACAACAGGAGCAAGGGTGGTAAGCGGGTAATAAATGCACAGATGCTAGCCCAAGACAGCAGACAGTGCCAACCTTCTTCTCTGTAGTACAGTTTTATTTTAAAGGCCTTGGGGAACATATCTGTAGACAATTCATATGTAAGACACACATGGGCCATTTGCAATTGGTCTATTAATATTAATATTATTATTATTTCCCATATGTTCTCTCTGATCGGTGACGACTGACTGAACACCAAGAGGGAAACCTGTTGGAGTGAGGTGGACACTATGGGAAACGGTGGCTTGATCAGCATAGCCCTGACTGTTAATGAACAACTAAATACATTATCCCTCTTAGTAGTTTTTTTATCTGTTCTACTTAATATGACTGGTTTAGATCTGTAATTGATGCACAGTTATTCTTAAGTGTTGAAAATTAAATGAAATGTGATCCCTGTTGAACATGGTGGTGGGAATGGGAGAGGGAAGAGATGTATAATTTGGGACATGCTCAGGCTGACTTGCCCCAAGTGGTGGAGTTGGAAGCATACCAGGGGATTCCAATTCAATCCCATCGAGGTGGCATGTACCAATGCCATCTCACTGTTCCAGGTGATCAGTTTCAGTTCACAGTTGGTCATGGTGGAGGGACTGGGAGTCAAAGGGAGCACATAGACAAGTCTAGTACCTGCTAACGCTAACCGATGGAGTAAATAAAGGGGAGAGTGATCCAACATGGGAAGTGAGATACTCAGCAGACTCATAGAATGGCAGATGTCCTAAATAGCACTCTGGCCTCAGAATCAGCCCTAAAGGCATTCGGAGCTGGCTGAAAAGCTCATGAGAGTATTTCAGGCATGGAAAGCCAAGACACTCTGGCAAAAGATCTCTGTGAGTGAGATCCCAGTGGAAAGAACAGGTCATCAAAGAAGGAGGTACCTTTCTCTGAAGGGAGGAGAGAACCTCCACTTTGACTATGACCTTGTCTAAACAAGATAAGAGTCAGAGAACTCAGAGGGCTTCCATAGCCTTGGAAACTCATGACTGGAGCATAGGGAGATTAGTGATGCCATAGACAGGAGTGTCAATTGGTAAAGTCAACAACAGGAGTCACTGTGCACTTACTCCTCATGTAGGATCTCTATCCTTAATGTGCTGTACATTGAGATTTAATGCCATAACGAGTACTCAAACAATATATTTCACTTTGTGTTTCTATGGGGGTGCAAACTGTTGAAATCCTTACTTAATGCATACTAAACTGATCCTCTGTAAAAAAAAAAAAAAAAAAAAAAGAAAGAAAGAAAGAAATTATCAACTCCCAACTTGACTCTCACTGGGATTAAACATGACAATAGGTCTGATCTGATTTCATCATCATTTAAAAAAAAATCATCTATTATTTTTCACTTTATGTTTCTGTGTGGGAGCAAACTGTTGAAATCCATACTTGATGTATACTAAGCTGATCTTCTGTATATTAAGATAATCAAAAATGAATCTTGATGTGAATGGAAGGGGAGAGGGAGTGGGAAAGGGGAGGGTTGTGGGTGGGAGGGACGGTATGGGGGGGAAGCCATTGTAATCCATAAGTCGTACTTTGGAAATTTATATGCATTAAATAAAAGTTTAAAAAAAAATTAAAAAAAAAATATTATTATTATTTCCTTGAGCAATGAGCATCAGGAACTACCTCAGGGAGGAACAATTAAAGGGAATTACTTCAGACCCCTTCCTAGGGAATTTTGCATCCTCCATGAAGCTCTTCTTACAACCACTTCTCTTATTTTTCATTTAAAAACAATAGAATCTTTTTTTCTATATTCTATACTGGATAGGATTACTGTCTTAGAATCAATAACTCATGATTTTCATCATTCTATTGTTATTATTTGTATTATTTTTTCAGGGAAAACAATTCATCCCTAAAGAGGCTTCTTTTTTTCCATATAGCCCAACAACTGCCTTGGAAATTACCTGTGATGTCAGATGGATGAACAAGCAAGCAAACTGGAGTCATCTTCTAGGAGATAGGATACTTTGCCCAAATTGCTAATTTCATTCTTCAGAAAAATGCAAACTGAAACCAAGAACTCCAGCCCCCTGGTTTAAGCAAAGGGCACATGTGCATTATTCCAGGTCTCACCCCTTTTCCTTCTACTCACATGTGGACTATCTGCATAGGGAAGTAGAGTGTGGGCTAAAAGTAACCACAGCAGTAGAAGTGGTCAGCATTTCCATTATAAAACTGATTTTAATGACCTCAATTCAGTCATAAAACTTCTGCTTTTAGCAAGGGACACACACACACACACAGCCATATTCACCCCTCTATGAAAACTCTCTTGTGAACTGCTTATTTAGGAGTGTCATTTTGCATTTAATTACAGCAGTTCTCTACTAATTATAAAAATATCTACATAAAAAAACTGAAAAGTGAGTCAACTATATCAGAAAAAAAATTTTTTTAATTAATTCTAAATTAAAAAAATAAAAAACCCCGGGGCCAGTGCTGTGGAGATGCGGGTAAAGACACCACCTGCAGTGCCAGCATCCCATATGGGCACTGGTTCAAGTCCTGGCTGCTCTACTTCCAATCTAGCTCTCTGCTATGGCCTGGGAAAGCAGTGGAAGATGGCCTAAGTCCTTGGGCCCCTGCACCCATGTGGGAGACCCGAAGGAAGCTTCTGGCTCCTGGCATCGGATTGGCACAGCTCCAGCTTTGTGGCCATCTGGGAAGTGAACCAGTGGAAGGAAGACCTCTCTCTCTGCCTCTCCTTCTCTCTGTGTGTAACTCTGACTTTCAAAAAAAAAAAAAACAAATAAATATTTAAAAAAAAAAAAAAACTCTAAAAGGTTTGGAACTCAAAAGGCTTCCATAGCTTTGGCAACTCATGACAAGAGCCTAGGGTGATTACTGACGCCATAAACAAGAGTGTCAGTTTGTTAAGTCAATAACAGGAGTCACTGTGCACTTACTCCTCATGTGGGATCTCTGTCCTTAATGTGTTGTACATTGTGATTTAATGCTATAACTAGTACTCAAACAGTATTTTTCACTTTGTGTTTCTATGTGGGTGCAAACTGTTGAAATCTTTAATATATGCTAAACTGATCTTCTGTATATAAAGAGAATTGAAAATGAATCTTGATGTGAATGGAAGGGGGGAGGGAGAGGGAAAGGGGAGGGTTGTGGGTGGGAGGGAAGTTA
Organism: Oryctolagus cuniculus; assembly: GCF_964237555.1. Classification (NCBI taxonomy): domain Eukaryota; kingdom Metazoa; phylum Chordata; class Mammalia; order Lagomorpha; family Leporidae; genus Oryctolagus; species Oryctolagus cuniculus. The sequence goes on along the minus strand of NC_091442.1, from coordinate 50,613,199 downwards.
TGGGGGGGGGGGGAAGCCATTGTAATCCATAAGCTGTACTTTGGAAATTTATATTCATTAAATAAAAGTTAAAAAAAAATAAAAAAAGATAAAAGGTTAATTTTGGCAATCTACAGAAATGACCTGTGTTCTATTTGTACTTTTGAATACTTCCTGACCTCTCCCCTGGCTTTCTCCTCCTCACTCATCCCTCACCCCCTTTCTGCGTCACAGCCCCACATGTTCCTGAAACTCTCTCCCTTTGGAACGGTCTTGTAGACTGCAATTCAGTCATGGGAGAAATCTTACTTACTTCAAAATGATTCTGTAGTGCATGCCTGAATGGCATCTAATGGCAATAAGCAGACCTTCTAATATCCCTTAACTATATTTCCAGCATATATGGGGCCAGCATTGTGGCATATTAAGTAAAGCCACTACATATGACACTGGCATCCCACATGGGCTGTGGTTCATGTCCCACCAGCTTCCAGGTAATGTAGCAGAGGATAGCCCAAGTGTTTGTGTCCCTGCTCTTTCATAGGAGACTTGGATGAATCTCCTGGCTCCTGCATTGACCCAGCCCAGCCTTGGCTGTTGTGACCGCTGAGGGAATGAATCAGTAGGTGGGAGATTCATTTCTCTCTCTCTCTCTCTCTCTCTTGTGTGTGGTGGGGGTGTGGATGTCTCCCTTGTTCTAACTCTGCCTTTCAAATAAATAAATAAATATTTTTTTAAAAAAGTGTTTCAAAAAAGGGTCCACACTGTGGTCCAGCTAGTTAAAACCATAACCTGCAGAGCCACCATCCCTTAAGGTACCAGTTCATTTCCTGGTGGCTCCAATTCCCATCCAGCTCCCTGCTAATGGTCTAGGAAAGCAGCAGAGGATGGCCTGACTTCTTGGGCCCCTGCAACCACATCAGGGATCTGGCTTTTGGCTCCAGGCTTAGCCTAGCCCAGCCCAGGCTGTTATGGCTATTTGGGGAGTGAACCAGCAGATGGAACATCTCTCTCCTAGAGTAACAGAAAACAAAAAAATAAAAAGAAACAAACACAAAAAAATTCCTGTCATTCTGTCTTTCTGATTTAAAAAAAAAAAGTTTTATAAAATAAGAAAACAACTGGTCATAAATATTATGACTCAAGTTGACATATGATGGATCCAAGAAAGCTACTGCTTACTTTGTCTAGTGCCTCCTAATGCTTTCCAACAGAAAAATCATTTATCTTGTCCAAGCACTCAAATACCAAAAGTACCAATGCTATCCAGTATAACTCTGTTTAAGGCTGCTTCAGTATTGAAGGAAAAGAAAAGGAGCAAGGGGCACAAACCCAGGATGGTTTCAGGGTGACAGCATCCTCCTTACTTTGCACCTTGGTTTCTAATTAGAGATGGTCATAAAGGGAACTTCAGATACTGCAGAGCTGCACAAACACTTTCAATCAATCACAGACATTGCCATAGGCTCTCTGTGTGTACAGTGGAAGAACACAGAGCACTCCACAAGGCAGAAACATGTTAAACAAAATTTCTCTACCCTGCTAACCACAATCTCAAGAATGCCCTGATCAAAATTCCATTCCAGTTCAAGAAATAGACTACCTGAATTTTCCCCACTCAGATGTATTCCTGTATGAAGAAACCATCTCCATGTGGGCATGGCACCACCACACAATGCAAGCCAGGCTAATAGCAGAGCTATGGCTTTGATGCTCTAAGAAGAATGGATAACATCTATGAGTTCTGACTGGACTAAAAAGTTTTCCTCTGCTCTAGGAGTCTGATACAGATTTGAACTAAAAAGATAGAAACACAAAAACCAGCTGCATCTCTTAGGTGAGAAGAAAGGAATATTGGTCTCTAGTAGTTACTTTGTAGCATATTAGCCTTGAGAGGATTTCATTTTCTACTTATATTTGAGGAAATAAAAAGATTGAGCCAGTTCCATCCTAACACACAGCATCTTCAGCCACTGATCACGTAACAACTAGCCTTGATCACTATCTCCCACTAAACAAATGACAATCAAACTAAAAGAACAGTCTGACAAAATGCTGACACTTGTTTAATAGGCTTCTCCAAGATCTTGACACACAAGTCAACAGAAGGAAATGGTGGGGTGAATGGGGGGAAGCGGTGGGTTAAGCCACCACAGCCTCAAATGACGGCATCTCACATGAATACCATTTATTTTCTTATTTGAAAGTTGAAGTTATACACACACACACACACACACACACAGAGGATGGCAATGTGGTGTAGCATGTAAAGCCACCACCTGCAATGCTGGCATTCCATATCGGCACCAGTTCTTGTCCCAGCTGTTCCACTTCTGATCCAGCTACCTGCTAATGGGCCGGGGACAGCAGAAGATGGTCCAGGTACTTGGGCTCTTGCCATCCATGAGGGAGACATGGATGAAGCTCCTGGCTCCTGGTGTGGGCCTAGCCAGGGCCTGGTCCAGCCCTCACTACTAAAACCACCTGGGGTGTGACCCAGTAGAGGGAAGATCCCTCTCTCTCTGTTTCTCTCTGTAACTCTGCCTTTCAAACAAATAAATATATCCTAAAAGAAAGAGAGAGAGATCTTCCATCTGCTAGTTTTCTCCCCAGATGGGCACAACAGCCAGGGCTGAGTCAGGTGGAAATCAGGAGCCAGGAGCTTCATCTGGATCTCCCACTGGGAAGCAGGAACCCAAACACTTGAGCCATCCTCCACTACTTTCCCAGACCATTATCAGGGAGCTGGATCATAAGTGAAGCAACTGGGATATGAACCATAACCTATTAAGGATGCCAGAATTGCAGGCAGTGGTTTTAGCCATGGTGCCACAATGCTGGCCCTGTGAGTGCCAGTTTAAGTAACATCTGCTCCACTTCTGATCTGTTTCTGTTAATGCACTTGGGGAAGAAGCAGAAGGTGATCCAAGTATTTGGGCCCCTGCTCCCACATGGGAGACTTGGATGGAGTTCCAGGCTCCAGGCTTTCAACTGGCTCAATCCTGTTCATTGTGGCAATGAACCAGCAAATTGAAGATCCTCATCCTTCCGTGTCTTCTGTAAACCTGCCTTTAAAATAAAATGCTTAATTCTTACAAAAAAAGGGAAAAGATAAAAGAGGAGCCACATATAAATAACAGAGCAAAGCTACAGTTGTGCTATTCCTCGGCAGCCTCCTGCCCTATGTTAGAAGTCTCCAGCTTACAGACATCAACATAAGAGAAACACTTACAACATATTTCAAAATAACAGATGAGAGGTTTTCAAGGCAGGTTGATTTTATGATGACTTTTATTGTAAAGTTACATTAACAATAGGCAGATCCCTTTTAGTGCAACCAAGTTAAACTCAGTGCCTAATTCAAGGATACAGCCTGAAGAGCTGAAATGTCTCCATTACTCTTCTCAATATCATAAACAGAAAGAAAAAAGGTATGCATGTCTGTGCTTATAAAGAGGATGGAAGCACACCAATTTCAGAAGAGGTAGAAGCAAAGTTTAGATATAGTTTTCTTAAGAAAATAAAATGAAATAAATTTCAGAATAGAATGTGGGTTGAAAAAACATCATCAATTCATCAATTCTCACCAGGATCCAGGAAAACTGCCCATGTGAGCCAAACAATGGCTTAGTTCCCACTATGGGCAGGTATAACCCAACCAGGCACTCAGAGAATATGAGCAAAGCTTTTCCACAAGATGAAACATGAAATATAAACCAGTCACACAGAAAAGCTATGTCCAGTACTCAATGTGAGCCTCAGAATAACCACCCAGCAAACCTGTTAGGTCCGAAGAGAAGTCAGCTTTTTAGTCTTGCAGTTACAAGGAAAACACAGTTACTTGAAATATTTTATGGTGACTAAAAACATATTTGTCCTTCTCTGAAAAATAGCCTGATGTGGACAAGGGCTGACAGTTATGAAAGCAGAATTACATGCAGTCTGCTAGACGTGAATCAGTGGAAAAGCTAGAAAATAATGTCACAACCAGAGAAACATAATGAGAAAAGCAACAAAATGAGGGATGGATGAGTTTCCTCAGCCCTTTTCCTCCATCAAATTCCATAGGAAACTATACTTGCTAATGTAGTGCCATTCACTCCACTGCCAAAACATTGGAAGGTAGGACAAATTGTCTACTTGAAGGTACCCAATGTGAGTCCATCAGAGTCTCTCAATGGCCAGTGTCACACAAGAAGCAGTCTTCCCAGGGAGAGAGGCCAAGTGGCATCTTGGATCAAGGCAGTGACTATTGCTGGGCAATCATCCTCTTTGCAGACCAGCAGAAACAGCCAAGAGAAAAAGTGGAGAAGTAAGTTAGGGTTCTCAATTTGTAGACTCCATCTTCCTGGCTTACAGATGCTCAGCCAAGAGCCACCACAGGCTTCAGAAGCCACTGGGAGGCAGCAGCATATCATGGTCAGTCAGAAAAATCAACAGTTCCCTGTTGTCTATACATAGCTGATTTTGGTCTGTACACATTCCAGGTGAAATAAATGCACCTGAATCAAGTAAAGAAAAAGACTTACAAAAACCTTCGAATACAATATTCCATGGGAAATGAATTTTGCAAAGCCACGTCACCCAGTAGAGTAGATGGGGGAATCTATATTTTAAAAAAGTGCCATTCATGGTAGGCCTGATATTCAGAGATTAGTTTTGAGTTTCACAATCCCCCCACATATGCATCCTCTCTTTACCTCCCCCAAGAAAGAACAGACACTGAAGAGTCTCCACATCATGCACATCTAGAAAAGAACATCTGTACATGAGTTGGTACAAATTGTGCACATGGATATCTCATGAACACTAGCCATAAGCATGCATCTCCACATGCCATTTAAGACTGTTACAGAAACAGGTTCTCTGTGAGCCACCAGTAGCAACATTATTTAGGATGCACACACCTCTCTCATCACACAGAATTCCTATTTCTCTTTCTGAGAAGTAATAGAACCATTTCAACCACATGATTGACATCCTTTGACAGTATGTAGAAACTTAATGTCTTTGGAATATGTTGTCTAGAATTGTTTGTCTTCCACAGGATTGGTAATTGTAGCCATTCATTCACTCTTAAGCAAATTTGTGAATGGCCTTGGATTTGCCATTAACATTTGACAGGGGTGGGAATGTATTTTTTTTTTCTGCCAAGGTCATTTGGATATTTATAACATCATTCATGGATCACACAAAATTACCAAATTAAAAATTAATACGCTATAGATTGATTATCCAGTGCCACATGCAGTTGCCTTGGCAGGGCCAGAACAGATGATTTCATGGACCCTATATGGCCCACAAATTGGCTGCTCCCCAACTCTGATTTGGAGTAAAATGTTAACTAAAGTTCTGACTTCTTTCACTTTGCTTATTGGCCAAGTCAGACCGATGTCCAATAAAGGCCCTTAGAACCTACTGGAGTTAGAAGAAACTTTTTCCCATTTCCCTTGTAACTTTAGAGTGCATTTTCATAGCCACTAATTCTACTTCAAGTTGTCTATTGATGGCCTAGTTTTGTGGCACGCTGGTTTAATGTACCTCCTGCAATGCCAATATTCTATAAGAGCACCAGTTCAAGTCTCAGCTGCTCTACTTACAATCCAGTTCTGTACTAATAGGCCTGGGAAAGGCAGCAGAAGGTGGCTCAACACTTATAAAAGACTTGTCCCACCCTTCCCTTCCTCCCTTTCTTCCTCCCCCCATTTCCTCACTTTTGTGGATATCCTAGGTGCCAAAGTGACCCTTCTTTCTCCTTGCAATGCACCCCTCCTAAATGGATAAAACCTGTGAGTCCTGACTCGCCTGCCTGCTGCCCTCTCCTGAGAATGGGCTGCCACCCCTCTTTGTCTCCAATAAAGCAACCGTCTCTGTTGAGTTTGATCTGTTTCCTTTTCCCATCTCTAGAGGATACAAAAGGCTAGAATCCTGAGCTATTCCAAACCTAACAACTTGGGTCCCTGCCACCCATATGGGAGTCCCAAAAGGAGTTCCAGGCTCTGTCCAGGATTTACTTTCCAACTGAGCTATCAAAGGACACTATCCAGGATTCACTTTCTATTTTTACTTCCCAGATGGTCTCATTATGCTCAACAATTAGTAATCTGTGATAAAACCACAGCACATGAATCACTGAAACACAGTTATGCATGCGAAAACTTCGTTATACTAAAACTCAGAAACAGTTTTCAAGGCCACCTCTTCTACTCCACTATGTGGGCATCTCTGTGTGGGGAGAGAGGCACTTTTTTGTCTTCTTTTTCTTACCCTTCCTCACATTAACAACTTGTATAGATACCTCCACAGAACATAGTCATTATGAAAATATATAATTAATATCCTCCCATGTCAAAAATGTCATAGGCTTAAACACAGAACCCAAAATAAGACAAATAATGGGCCCTCTTAATTAAAACCATAATGACTGTTAAGATAATCAGCTTGGTGGATCACTGGGTGGCTAAAGAACTAGGCAGAGGCCGGCGCCGCGGCTCACTAGGCTAATCCTCCGCCTTGCGGCGCCGGCACACCGGGTTCTAGTCCCGGTCGGGGCACCGGATTCTATCCCAGTTGCCCCTCTTCCAGGCCAGCTCTCTGCTGTGGCCAGGGAGTGCAGTGGAGGATGGCCCAAGTCCTTGGGCCCTGCACCCCAAGGGAGACCAGGATAAGTATCTGGCTCCTGCCATTGGATCGGCGCGGTGTGCTGGTTGCAGCACGCCGGCCGCGGCAGCCATTGGAGGGTGAACCAACGGCAAAGGAAGACCTTTCTCTCTCTCTCTCTCTCTCACTGTCCACTCCTGCCTGTCAAAAAAAATAAAAAAAAAAAAAATAACTAGGCAGAGAATAAGTGTTACTTTTCTATATTTATGTTTTTATAGTCCTCCAACTTATGCAAATCCAGATAAAAATAGCTCCAGCTGGGGTTGGTGCCATGGCTCACTTGGTTAATCCTCCACCTGCAGCACCGGCATCCCATATGGGCACCCAGTTCTTGTCCCAGTTGCTTCTCTTCCAGTCCAGCTCTCTGCTGGGGCCCAGAAAGGCAGTGGAGGATGGCCCAAGTGCTTGGGCACCTGCACCCACATCAGAGACCAGGAAGAAGCACCTGGGTCCTGGCTTCAGATCGGCGTAGCTCCGGCCCTGGTGGTCACTTGGGGGATGAACCACCGGAAGGAAGACCTTTCGTCTCTAACTCTGTCAAATAAATAAAAAATAAAAATAAAAAAAAATTCTACTTTATAAAAAAATAGCTCCAGTTGACCCACAGAGTAGACTGTGTTAACTTCAGCTAACTTTGCAAAGGGATCAGTGGCAAGTAATTGATGGAACAAGGATATAAGCCTTAGCCATCCTTGCTAAACATTATTCCTTGCTCTTGAATTTCAATCGAGTCTCACACCCCATTGCCTTCATATCCCCACCCTGCATTCTTTTCCAGGTTCCCAAGACCCCACCCAGTTCCTGGAATTCCCCTCTAGCTGCTGTCCCCATCCCCACCCCCATCCCTAACCCTCCTAAATTATCAAAGGCCCAGCCCACAGGGGTCGAGGCCTTCTGCCACGTGTTCCATAAACATGCATGGGGGCAGTTGGTCACCCACCTCTAGGAATTTATTTTCTCTGAATAAATTCAGTCTGGCTGTAAATTCATACACTGCCTCCTCTCTATTCTGCACTTTTCCTGACATTTTGGTGCCCAGTGTGAGGAGGCACCAATCTGCAACTCTTTTCCTAACAGTAATAGTTGACATTCTTGCTAACAGGAGAAGGGCTGAAGACAGACATCAAAAAACAGCAAAATAAATCAACAGCTATGATTCCATGTCTTCAAATTCCAGATTGAAAAATCCACAAAGCTACACCACACCCTTCATGCTGCTCCCGCTTGGAAAAAGTCAGCTGAACATTTAGGGTCCCCATCGGGCCGAGGAGGTGCAGGATGGGGGAGCAGATTCTAGTCTGATTCTCCTTCTCCAACCTCCTGCCCCCTCAGCTCCCAGCTGAAGGCCATCAAGACCTGCCCTGCTGGAATGGCCTCTGGATACGGGAGGCTCGACCATTCTCTGATCTACTCAAAGTAAGAACCGGCCTTAGGTAAATATAGAGAACAGGAGTCTCGCTGTCTTCGTTGTGCTCTTACCTGTCCTGCTTGTGCAGTCCCCCCATCCGATAACTTTCCTCTTGTAACCACTAAATATAGCACATTAAGGAAAGTTTGGGCGAGGTAGCGTGCAACTGTTCGTGCGCTGGGAGGCTGCAAGCGGCAGTGGGAGGCCCTACAGCCCGGATTCCAGCCCTGACTTCCCAGGGAAAAGCTGCCAGATGAGAGAAGCAAGTAAGCCACATCTGGGAGCCGCCAGCCGCCCTAGCACCCACCCCCTCCCCCACACACGCATCCGAGTACCTTCCTATTCTCTATACTTGCCATAGAAAGTCCTGGGAGCACGTCCTCTTTCTTCAGGGCACACGAGGAGAAAATTAGAGTGTGGGGCAGAAAAAGTCCTCAGCACGTGGAACCCACAGGCGGCAAATGAAGAGGCACAGCCACAGCGTGTGGCAGGCTCTGGGTGTGTGCTCGCAAACTGCCTGGGACTGCAGTGCGGAGCGAGAGGCAAAGTGTGGAAAAGATCAGAGCAGCCTTTTGGTACTCACTCTGGTCAGTGAATGAGCTTCCTCTGTTCCTCAGAGGCTCAGGGGAGGAAACGCGCACGCGCAGTTTCTTTCTTATTGGCAGGCTCAGATACGGAATACGTCAGGACACCTGAGGACTCTGGGAAATGGAGTCCAGAATGGGGCATCTGGCCCTCCCCAGGAGCTTCAGAAGGATTTTGCTTTTGTTTACATCCCTCCTCTTTCTTCTCACCTCAAAATCTCAAGGATCAGTTGGTGTTCTTCCTTTCCTGAACAAAAATCTTAAAGAGTGACACCCGCTGCTGCTAACTGATACCCAAACTTTTGCTCCTTTATAAACTCTATTCTTCTGAGAAAGTCTTATTTGCTGCTTTGTCCCTGGAAATTTCTCTCAGGTAATAAACAACGATGAATACAATACAACTTTCAGCAAAGATGTAGAAGGCATAGTTTAGCATCAAAATTTGAAAATACAATTTTTATTTGTGTTTGATTGGTGTTTATATTTCTTTTTTAAAGATTTTTACGTATTTGTTTGAAAGGCAGAGTTACTGAGAGGCAGAGCCAGAAAGAGGTCTTCCTTCCACTGATTTACTTCCCAAATGGCTGCAGTGGCTGGAGCTGAACCTATCTGAAGCAGGAGTATCTTCCAGGTTTCCCACATGGGTGCAGGGGCCCAAGTACTTGGGCCATCTTCCTCTGCTTTGCCAGGCCATAGCAGAGAAATCGATAGGAACTGGAGCAGCCTGGACTCAAACCAGTGCCCATATGGAATGCTGGCACTGCAGACAGTGGTTTTACCTACTACGCCACAGTGCCAGCCTCTATAGTTCTTTTCAAATTATTTTTCACCATCTTTTAACTCACCAAGCACAGAAACAAACAGCAGAACTGGATACAGAACTAACATTGTTGAGTGTCTTATAGGAGCCAGGTTAAGGAACTAAATACCTTACATCATATCATTTATACCTTAGATTAATTCTGGAGACAGTAACATCAGGAGTTTACAAAGAAGAAACTGAGGTGCAAAGAGTTTAGCATTTACTCATGGTGATATCACTAAAAGGTCTGGGTTAAAGGTCAACCAAAATCTAATACTGGTTTAGGAAATCTTTCTTTCGTCTTGGGGCTCAGTTTCTAAAACCCTAGATTTCTCATCTGGAAAAACACTGAGAAACAGGAAAAGTACCTACAAAAATAATCTACACTGTAGAGAACCACCAACAATTATAACTTATAATTTGTCTAAAAAAGGAAGGAGATTCAAAGTTGCTATTATTCCATGGTTTTTTAGGTTTAATATCAAGAAAGCATGTAAATATTAAGTATTCTTAAGTATATGTGTTTTTTTTTTAGTTTTTAATAAAAATATAAGTAGATAACTGGATGACATTGAGTTCTATGTTTATGATTACTTCTGTCAATTATAGTTCATGGGGTTAGGTTGTTGCTAGATTAGGAATGCTTAAATTTTTATCCATTTACTTCACACTAGTATTTATTACATCAGGCAATATTCTTTCAGTAGATTCCTCTTTCTTGCCAAATTGAAAATTTCTTGAGGACAAGAAACATGCTTGCACTGATATTGTAACTCAGCATCTTGACAGTCTCTTAGCTGCATGAATAGTTGAAAATAATGGGATTAAACATGACAATAGGTCTGATCTGATTTCATCATCATTTAAAAAATCATCTATTATTTTTCACTTTATGTTTCTGTGTGGGAGCAAACTGTTGAAATCTTTACTTAATGTATGCTAAACTGATCTTCTGTATATAAAGAGAATCGAAAATGAATCTTGATGTGAATAGAAGGGGAGAGGGAGTGGGAAAGGGGAGGGTTGTGGGTGGGAGGGACGTTATGGGGGGGAAGCCATTGTAATCCATAAGCCGTACTTTGGAAATTTATATTCATTAAATAAAAGTTAAAAAAAACTATTAGAAATAACTCTAAGTAAAAATATGCCATGGATACACAATATAAATAAGTGTAAGTTGAACATGTATAATGTAAAGTGTGGGAGACAATATAGAAGTACAATTTTTGTGTGCAGTTGAGGTTAACTTGATATTGAATTAAAACAGACTGTTGAAAGTAAAAAAAAAAAAAAAGAAAAAAGAAAATATAAAAAATAAACAAATGAGATTTCTGACCTCCAAGAATCGTCTAGTAGAGGATTCAAGAAACTAAAATTCTATTTAATGACTGCCACAATTGGATGGATATAAAATTTGTTGTTCTGATACAAATTTGATCATAAAAGGAGCATATAAATCACTACACAGGGTCGAAGTGTATAAACAGAGACCATCCAGGGCCACACAGGTTAAATGTTCATCCTAGCTATGTAAGGCTTTCTATTTATTTATTTAATAAGCATTTTTGAGCAATCTTTTGTGTGGTGTGTTGATAGAACTACCAGACACCTGATTTCCTTAGAAATTGGAGTAAGAAACACTGAGCAACCAAATACAGGCAGAGAGAGTGGGCTGAATCACAAAAGGTTTTGAACACAAAAGTAAAAAGACAAAAGGCAAGGAAGTCAGTTAAAGAGTCTATTACAGGGGCCAGAGCCCATGGCTCACTTGGTTAATCTTCCGCCTGCGGCACTGGCATCCCATGTGGGTGCCCGATTCTAGTCCCAGTTACTCCTCTTCCAGTCCAGCTCTCTACTGTGGCCCAGAAGGGCAGTGGAGGATGGCCCAAGTGCTTGGGCTCCTGCACCTGCATGGGAGACAAGGAAGAAGCACCAGGCTCCTGGCTTCAGATCAGAGCAGCACCGGCTGTAGCAGCCATTTGGGGAGTGAACCAATGGAAAGAAGACCTTTTTCTCACTCTCTCACTGTCTATAACTACCTGTCAAAAAAAAAAAAAGAGTCTATTACAGGTGCAAGTTGTCTGATGCATAACAAATCATCCCAGCCAGATGAATCAATTAATTTACAAGCTTTTATTGGAATTCCACTCACAGGCGAGGTTCATCAGTCCCAACAGAGCGGGGGCCGAGGAAGTCACTTGTCAGAGGTTGGGAGGGCTCCTTTTGTAGATACAGGGTGTGGGGGTTAAAGGTTGAGGCAGGTCTGACCCTCACTGGTTGACCTTTAGGCACCCACAGGGACCTTGACAAGGACTTTTTGTTCCCAGAAGTATGGGTAGGGACTCTCCATTCCCAGAAGTGTGAACCTTTTCTCCTGCAGATCCCAAAGCTATCAACAGGTAATTTAGTAGGACCTGCACCAAGTGTGAATGAAGAAGAGGCAAAACATTACAGTGAGATCTAAAAGGTAGAATCAATAGTATTTCAATGCTCAAATATGGTAGATGAAGGCAGAAGGAAACTCCTGTGTAAATCTTAAATTAGATTTTATTATTTAAAGTACAAGGAGCTCTCAGTGCATAATGCTCATCAATAATAAATATCTACCTCCAATCAACTTATAGAGTTCCCATAAAACCAGGCCACAATCCCATAGGTTGATGCAATGTCAATCATCAAGCCAATCATTTTTAACTGCTACCATATATAATAGTCCTTATTATGATGCAGTTACTTAGAAACTAGAAGACATAATAAGTGTGTATAAGAACAATCTAAATAAAAAAGTTAAATTAAAAAACCCACAAAATTATAATCACTCAAAGCTGAATTTGGCATACCTCACTAATTCACAGTTCATGTATCCACCAACCTCAGGTACTCAATGTCAATGAAGCAGAAAATAAGTAAAAATTTTCCCAGAATAGCCAAAATATGCATTATAAAGTCCAAATGAGGTGTCATGCCACTGGGTCAACATCATGACTCCTAAGTAAATTCACTGTGTCTTGGCTACTCTGGTGGGAGTGGATGTTCACAGCAATAGCTGTGAACAGTAAGTGAAAAGGGTTCCAACAACAGTGCTGCAGAGCTCCATGGGCCTTAACTAATGTAATATTCAGGCAACCATTTTTTTTTAATTTCTAGGAGACTGCCATGCTCTCACTTGTCATGGAACCATAAGAACTGAGCACAATCAGAGCATTCAAGGCCAGCATCCAAAATTCACTTAATGTTAATGGAGCACAGTCACTTGGCTTCACGGATACAAGTAAGCCTCACTCACTTGCTATGTCATTCTATCATTCTGTTTGGAGCCATTGGAGCTGGAGAGCACATGGAGCCAGGAGCATGGTGTGTGGGTGTCTCATGGTAGTGGTAAGTGTGCAGAGGGAGGGGTGGTGGAGGAGAAAATGAGCAAGAGCCCCTAGCACTGTGGGAGTGAGGAACTGAGGAGGGAGGAAGACGGGAGTGACTTTTCTGCATTATGTCTGATACTTCCCTGGATATAATTGATACAACATGAAAGATGTGTATATAATGCTTAATATAAAGGCAACTACACTCCTGGGGGACAGATGACAAGGACATAAACAATTACAAAAGAATGTGAAAAAAGCTGTAGGTGCACAATAGAATCACTTACATCATTTGTGGATGCTATCCCCATGACAGGCAGGAAACATTGGATTAAGGTCAGATTTGAGAGGTGGCAGAGCCCAGAAATGATACCATTATCTGAAATGAAGATAGACATATGGTATATAGAGGCTTGGTAACTTAAGCTGGGCCAGAACATGGATCCTAACTGAGAGGCTGTCAAACCTATCATTAACCTGGACAAGTCTGAGCTCTCCAAGCTTCTATCCTGGTTCCCATGTCTTTGCAGAGAAGAGAGGCATTACCAAGAAAGAGAAACTCATATCTGTCTTTGGCTGATTAGAGGGACTGTGGGAGTTCCCTATATTTGAGGCAAGAATCTTTTTACCCAGAGGTTTTCTCTTTAGTAAGAAGGCTCTTTTCTAACATTTTCTTCTTAGCATAAACCTCTCCTACAACCAGATCTCCACAGGTCCACATCAGAGGACAGATGATAATGACGTATTGAGTGAACAGAATACTGAGGTGTCATCTAAATAGAAGACTCATTTTATGAGTCAAAACTTACTTTATGGTATACTTCAAGATGATGAAACTGAGGGGATTTTGGTCATGCTCAACCTTACAGTCTGCCTTAAAAAAGAACAAAAAAGAAAGAAAGAAAAAAATACCTTTCAGAGCTAAACCCACTAGAATCCGTTGGTCAAAGGATCCAGCAGGAGCCTCAGAGGCTGGTCTCATCACACATTTGCCCATGGGGAGGCAGGGCACAGAAGGCATGAAGGTTTATTGTGGGTTGTGGCCTTGTGATGCTGACTGCAGCTGAAGCTACACTAGGAATGAGTGGTAGGCAGCAGTTTAAGCTATCCCTGCCTCTGTCTGGCCAGCACCACAGTATACATGGACCAAGCCTGCACCTGGAGTGCCTGCTGAGGCCATCAGATACATGGAGACCTGAAGTTAGAGGAAGTCTGAAGCACTGCCACAACAAGGTTGGAGATTGCCATAGCAACAGCATTTTCAGGGGGTGATGTGGCAGGGGCAGTCCTGGGAAGGTGGGCTGGTCTCCTGATCCTATGTCCTTCCTCTTATGCTCCTCTAAACTTAGCTGAGCCTGGGTTGAGCCCAACACCTGGGTGGGTAATGCTGAGAGGCCACCAGATGAGATTCTGGTTAATGTATGCAGGTTGTGAGTCACAGTGCAAAGAGTATGTGCAACATTGGGTGTTGACCAATGTGCTCACCCACAAGCATGATCTGAGTGAGGGTCTGACACAGAGAGAATATGGCATGGGGTTTTCAAGACAGACTAGTGAGTGAGTGAACAGGCTGACTTCTTACCTAGGACTACTAGAGAAGGGTGGAGAGGTTTGCAGTCTAGAAACAGAGCAAAGAGGTAGCAGTTAGTACATCCCATTTGCCCCTTCCCCAAGATGCACACCCAAGGTTAGCAGCTGACTTCTTCTTAAATCTGAATTGGTAGTAGTAGTAATGTTTGAAGTTGTGAATGAAGGGACTAAATGTGGCTAACATTCTGCTTGTCTTTCCTGCAAAAGATCCAGCAAATAATATTTCCTTAAAACAAAATAGGCATGCACATAGTGTGAGGTTTTACTGAGAGTTCTTTCAAAGTATAAGTACTCCTTGCAGACTTGAAAGATGTTATATGTGTGGCCCTTCATTGGGGATTTGTAGTTTCATCATTTGGGCTGGATTTTGCCTCTGGTGGTGTACAAAACTGTCTCTATTACAGTCTTTGACCACTCTTATTGCATTTACCTTTGTTAGTCATTTCCTCAGGTTCCCAGCTGAAAGGCAGCAAACATGAATCTCTTTAGCTAAATACTGAAATCTAGCTGAACTGCAATAGATTGTGACTGGCCAAATTTTCATTATTAACTTTCTACCAGAAATTGCCTTCATCAAAGTCTGCTTTATTCTGACTTTTTCATGCACAGTGATGGAGTAAGGACAAAAAGCTTTAAATCCATGTTAACCTCTTACTTACATAACAAATAGTCCCCTGTTTCTCTACCTTGCTAATACATCCCCACCCTACATTGACTAGTCCTGCCCTAACTGGACTATTAGACACAGCACTATCTGAAGACTCTATCAGTCTGAGAGCTCTCCAACTCCTCTCAAGCTGTCTTCCCCTTCTCAGAAGCTCAGCTTCACAGTCCAGCCTCAGTCTAAACCCCTCATATCTCACACTGTTATCTCAAAGGACCTTTAACACTAGCCCAAACCCTCCCTCTGTCTCAGCAGCCCAGCTTTAGCTCAAACCTCCAAGTCCCTTCCAGCCCCTTTGTATTATATAAACCACTAGTCTGTAAGGGAGGGTGTTCTCCCTCTGCTATGTGTTCACTGGCAACTCTCTCCCATGAGTTTACCTGGGAGGGAGCCCCTCCCAGATTTTATTCTTCCAAATAAAACTGGTCTGACTATGGCTTTATGTTTTCTCCTCTTTCTAACACACAGCATCTCTTGTTTTGTGGACTTGTGTTTGGAGATTTAAGTATACTACCTCAATCTCCTACAATTTAAAAGCCAATTTATAAACAAGGACTTGGAATGTTGTGATCTTAGAAACCCTCTTGGCTACTTTTATTGGGAGGTGGGTGTCAGGAAGGGAGTTGCTGGGAAGAGATTGATGAGGTTTCCTTTATGAATTCTGGGTGTTTCACTAAAGCTTTTAACACTTTGGTGATTTAAGCTCTTCAGATTAAAAGCTCATTAACAATTCCTACTCAAAGATGCTGAAAATAATCAGCTATCTAGGTCATAGACCTCTGCTAAGTGTTCTTTCTCCAATTTGAAATTTCTAAAGAGGACTTCATTTAATGTTTTAAGAGTGAAGTTTTCAGGAAGAGAAGACAAAGAACTACCCTTTTTTCCTTTACATAGCAGAATTTAGTTGTGAGAAGTAAGAGGAGTGTGGAATCCAGGGACTGTTGATATTGGGAGGCCTGACCTCCTAATGGCTACTCCCATGATTTCCTACAGCTTTTCCATGTGAGTGAAATCAGATGAGAAAGGATAATGTACAAGCAAGAGGACTCTGGCCATCAATATGTTGTCCATATTAGAGACTAGGGTGCAAGAGGAGTCTTCAAGAATTCGATTAAAAATGTGTATCAGGGAAAAACTAGATACTGATTTTCAAAACTTGTACCAACATTATCTTACTTTTTAACTCCATTTCTCCTATGAACTTTTAAAAATCCTTTTGGATATAGTTTACACTATGTGAGGTCTAGATCACTCAGGATACAAGACACATTTTTATGTTTGAGGCTGTATCATGTGTTGATTGGGCTTATGGGCTCAGAGTATGGGAACTCAAGTGTGGCCCACTGGACTTAACTTGATGGGACAACAGTAGTAATAATGGCAAGCTAGTACTGAGTCATTACATGCCAGATATGGCTCTTAGCATTTTAAATGTATTGCCCCATTCCATTCTTGCTTAAGCTGTAGGCATCATTATTGTCATAATTTTACAGGTGAAGAACAGAGATTGCACAAGATGCTATCGTTAAGAAGTGCCAAAGCTGGGCTGGCCCTGTGGTGCAGTGGGTTAACGCACTGGCCTGAAGTGCCAGCATCCCATATGGGCACCGGTTCAAGTCCCCGCTGCTTCCACTTCCCATCCAGCTCTCTGCTATGGCCTGAGAAAACAGTACAAGATGGCCCAAGCCCTTGGGCCCCTGCACCCATATGGGAGACCTGGAAGAAGCTCCTGGCTCCTGGCTTCTGATCAGCACAGCTCCAGCTTTTGCGGACAATTGGGGGTGAGAGGCCTCTCTCTGCCTCTTCTCTCTCTGTGTAACTCTTTCAAATAAATAAATAAATCTTTAAAAAAAAAAAAAAGAAGTAGCAAAGCCAACATTCAAACCTGGAAGGATTCCTTAATGATGATGCTTAGTTTTAGTTGGATGTGTCAGAGTCTGGCTGATTGTACATATTCTGTATACTCTCTGCACAATGGAGAAGGTTAAGACTTTCAGAAGTCATTATACATGACCTAAATTGATGGAGCTAGAGAAGAATTTGAGGGCCAAAGGACTTCTTACCCCACCTTGAATGAGAATTCTAAGAATCCTGGTGTCTCCCATATCAGCCAACTTCCAGGAGTGGGTGATGTACAGAGGTATATTGCATTCTGTCTTTCAAAGGGATATTGGTCATTTGCCTCTCCTAGAGATTCCATAGTGAAACACAAGGCAGCCTTTGTCTTCCCAGGGATTTTTGGCTAAACTTTTGGAGAGACTGTAAAGCAATGGAGAAAACAAATGCTGTGCTTGGTAGGACCTAGGAAGAATTTAACATAATTTTTGGCCTTAGTATCATTGAATCCCCATGAGCTTTCACTAGAGGAAACATACTTTGAGGACTCACATTAGCACATAACACATAGTCAATATGCAAGTGGGTGTGGCTAATCCAGTATGGCAGGAGAGAGCTGGGGAGAGAAATGATACTTGTCCTTGTGTATTCCCTTCAGGTAGTAGTGAGCTATTTGCCTTTGAACATGCTATGGACTTAACTGGATACTGTTCCCTCTACTCCAGGTGGAAGCAGCCAGATGCCCACTTGCTTCCATTTAGAGATAAGCCTTTGGGTTTGTTGCAATGAGGCCATTTCTTTCTTTATTTATTTTTTATAACTTGGAATGACATGATTTTAATTAGTTTTGAGCAATGCAGTAAATGAATGACATTGAATTAGTTCGAAAGAGAAAAGTGAGAGGAAAAAGTTTAAAGAACAGTTTTTTGCTATAATTCTTTTATAGTTGACATTGAAGTATGTTTCTAGAATAAAAAAGGTAAGGGAATATTGCCTATGATGAACTGAAAAAGCAATAACTTCATTATAGTCTTATCAGCTGAAAATAGAGAACTTTAAACATTATTTTTTATTGCTTATATAAATTAGCTTTCACTTAGATACTTTATTTTTTTAATGACTTGCAAGGTTTCTTCTTTTTTTTAAATATTTATTTATTTGAAATTCAGAGTTACACAGAGAGAAGGAGAGTCACAGAAAGAGAGAGAGAGAGGTCTTCCATCTGTTGGTTCACTCCCCAGTTGGCCACAAATCTTCCTTCCGATGGTTCACTCCTCAGATGGCCTCAATGGCCGGAGCTGCACCAATCTGAAGCCAGGAGCCAGGAGCTTCTTCTGGGTCTCCCACGTGGGTGCAGGGGTCCAAGGACTTGGGCCATCTTGTACTGCTTTCTCAGGCCACAGCAGAGAAATGAATCAGAAGTGGAGCAGCTGGGACTCAAACCAGCGACCATATAGGATGCCAGCACTGCAGGCAGCAGTTTTACCCACTACGCCACAGCACTGGCCCCCACTTAGACACTTTAAACCATACTTTTCTATTACGTAGTTCACCCACTGCTTGAGTGTCTGCTTTTCAATGCCAGGTCCTTGATCCAGTGGCAGAATTATCATTCAGCTTAAGTCATTCTACTGAGAACTGTCAACAGTAGTTAAAGCAGAATCCTAAAACAGAGGTTAAAATTAAACCAATATTTTGATTTAAAATGAATGTAAAACACACCAGAGATCATGGTACATAAAGCAATTTTGCATTTAAATGTTTATAATGTTTCAATGTTTAAAATGCCTTTTCTTCTTAAAGATAAGGTGTAATATTACATATGTATACGACCATCTATATACACTGGATTGTAGTTGTGCTCCTGGTGAATCTTTTCTCCCCAGATGCACTTACAAAATTCATGGGAACACCACTGCTACAAGACCTACTTCTAAAACTATTACACAGTAAGACAGAAAAGCAGTTGATACACATTATTTTTTCCAAGTAAGATTATGTACAGTTTTATTGCCAATATATGTGCAACAGTAAGCTTAGAACTATAAATATACAATGTCATTAACATTAGAAAATAAAACTGTTACAAGTAATACGGAGAGGGCATAGAGAAACTATTTTCCTGCTGCTAAAAGAGAAACAAAGGGAGAGAAAAGCCTAGGATGAGTCATCCATTCAGCATGCTTGTCTTAAATTCTTTACATATATTTCTAAATTTTTTCAATTACACAAAGAAAGTGCAGATAATTCAGTAACAATAACAAATTGCTTCCATAATAGCTATTTGCCTTTCCAGTCAAATTCACTTTATGTTAGGATTAAAAAAATAGGGGCCAGCTCCATGGCTCACTTGGTTAATCCTCCACCTGCTGCGCCGGCATTCCATATGGTTGCCGGGTTCTAGTTCTAGCTACTCCTTTTCCAGTGCAGATCTCTGCTGTGGCCCGGGAAGTCAGTGGAGGATGGCCCAGGTGCTTGGGTCCCTGCACCCACATGGGAGACCAGGAAGAAGCACCTGGCTCCTGGCTTCGGATTGGTACAGCGCCGGCCGTGGCAGCCATTTGGGGAGTGAATCAATGGAAGGAAGGCCTTTCTCTCTGTCTCTCTCTCTCACTGTCTATAACTCTGTCAAATAAATTTAAAAAAATAATAAAAGTCAAGATGAGAAACCATTAGCATTCTGGTTCAAAATGATCTAATTTAGCCTTTCACCAAAACTGGTAATTATTGAAGTTTTGCTGCACATGAAAAGAACAGGTCTAGCACAACATGATTTTAAAAGTTCTTAAAAATTAATAGAAAATCACCCTTGAAATAGCTTTCCTAAAGACACCATAGGCAGCAGTTCAGTTAGAAATATCTGCCCTGGGGCCGGCGCCGTGGCTCACTTGATTAATCCTCTGTCTGTAGTGCCAGTGTCCCATGCAGGTGCCAGGTTCTAGTCCTGGTTGCTCCTCTTCCAGTTCAGCTCTCTGCTGTGGCCTGGGAGGGCAGTGGAGGATGGTTCAAGTGCTTGAGCCCCTGCACCCACGTGGGAGACCTGGAAGAAACTCCTGGCTCGTGGCTTTGGATTGACACAGCTCCGGCCGTTGCAGCCAGCTGGGGAGTGAACCATTGGATGGAAGACCTATCTCTCTCTCTCTCTCTCTCTCTGCCTCTCCTCTCTCTGTGTAACTATGACTTTCAAATAAATAAATAAATCTTTAAAAATATATCTGCTCTGAAGAGGTAGAGAATTTGAGAACATTATCTGAAGACAGTCTTGGCATCATCTTCTCTCTGATTAGGATCAACATTTTCAAGTAAGACAATTTTATGGTAACAGGAAACCAGGAAGTTCCATAACCAAACGAAAAGGTGCTGATTGACTCCCATGTCTCAATAATTAGTCTATTGCATAAGAAACAGAATATGGTCAAGGACACACATGCACTTGATTCATTTTTGTCTGTTTCCATTATCAAGTTTATTCATAAGTGAATTTGATATTAATAAATACAAAAAAGCATCATTCACAACAAAGATACAAACCAAAACCACTGCAATTAAACCTTCTATTTTCATAAATATTAAGAAAACAGGGGCCAGCACTGTGGTGCAGTGGGTTAACGCCCTGGCCTGAAGTGCCGGCATCCCATATGGGCGCTGGTTCTAGTCCCGGCCGCTCTTCTTCCAGTCCAGCTCTCTGCCATGGCCTGGGAAGGCAGTGGAGGATTGCCCAAGTCCTTGGGCCCCTGCACCCACGTGGGAGACCTGGAAGAAACTCCTGGCTCGTGGCTTTGGATTGACACAGCTCCGGCCGTTGCAGCCAGCTGGGGAGTGAACCATTGGATGGAAGACCTATCTCTCTCTCTCTCTCTCTCTCTGCCTCTCCTCTCTCTGTGTAACTATGACTTTCAAATAAATAAATAAATCTTTAAAAAAAAGAAAACAACAGGGAGATAATTTGGTGCAGCTTTCTTAAGGGACCATAGAAGGATATGGTTTTAAATAAAAATGGCAAGATCAATAACCAACAAACAATATCAGTTTTACTGAACTGGATGATTCTGTAACATTTCTCTTTGAGATCTTAGTTTTCAAACTACAGATCACCCCCTAAGAAGTGCCAACTAATGACATGTGTCACCATCACACTGACAGAGGTCAGCTGAAGTCCAACTTAGTCCTGCATTGTTTCACACATTTAAGTATCTCTAGCATAGGACATGATACAGAACAAAACTCAAAGTAGCCATAAAAATATTATTCTGCTGTGGAATAAAGGCAAAAAATGTTTAAGAGTATTAATTTTTAAAGCTTTAAGCATTCCTGTTTAACCATCATTTTAAAAAATTATTTAGCCGTAACATTGGCAAAGGTTAATGGGAAGACAAAGAAGTTCAAACATGTGAAATGATGAATTAGGTTAAAAATTACTTTGTACTGTTCAATTGATGTTAATACTGCTTCTTCATAAATCTGGAATAACTATCGTAAAAGTTACATGCAGACTAAGGACAGTCTTCTGTTACAGAAAGTACAAAATGAAACAAACAAAAAAGCTAAAACTAGGGAACAATGGTTAAGTTCCAAAAAATGTATTTGAGAATTCCTTTTCACTAAGGAGGGTAGTCTGTCCTTTTCGGGAGAGACCTGGATCACTTTGATGAGCTTCACTAACTTTGTCCAGGAATATCTGTAGTGGGATCAATTCCTCCAGAACCTGTCTGTGAATTTTTGATGTAAAGATTCAGTAGCTTCATTTAATTGCTGGTGAGTTGACTAAAATGTGGTTTTAGTTCATCACCAATCACTGCATGAACAGCCATCAGACAGAAGACATCAGCTTCCTGAACACAGCTCTCTCAGTTATCGTAACCCTGTATTAGGCCTGGCATAATTTCTGGAAAAAGTAGGTTAAGGGTTTCCTTGGACTCTCTCTCTCTCACTTTTGTTTGCATTTTGATTGCAGACAGGTTAATTGGGTAATCTGCAGTTTGGATGATAGGACAAAGCACTTTGATGCATTGCTCTGGACTAATGGAAATAGCTAATACTGATGCAACTTCCTCAGCAGATCTCATCACCTCCTTATGAGGATCTTTATGTGCTTCCTATGTTTTCCTTATAGTCAGTTCTGCATTGTTTTTAAATCTTGCTGGTTGGCCGGCGCCACGGCTCACTAGGCTAATCCTCCGCCTGTGGTGCTGGCACACTGGGTTCTAGTCCCGGTCGGGGCACCGGATTCTGTCCCAGTTGCTCCTCTTCCAGTCCAGCTCTCTGCTATGGCCCAGGAGTGCAGTGGAGGATGGCCCAAGTCCTTGGGCCCTGCACCCCATGGGAGACCAGGAGAAGCACCTGGCTCCTGCCTTCGGCCACAGCGTACCGGCAGCGGTGGCCGTTGGAGGGTGAACCAATGGAAAAGGAAGACCTTTCTCTCTGTCTCTCTCTCTCACTGTCCACTCTGCCTGTCAAAAAAAAAAAAAAAATCTTGCTGGTTGATGCCTTAGGTTCTTTCACAACCTTTAATGCCAAAGCCCTGATTTTTGGCTCTTTATTCCCAAGGGTTTCAGGCAGTAAGAGCAATATATATATATATATATATATATATATATATATATATTGACAGGCATAGTTAGACAGTGAGAGAGACAGAGACAGAGAGAAAGGTCTTCCTTTTCCATTGATTCACCCCCCAAATGGCCGCTACAGCCGGCGTGCTGTGCCAATCCAAAGCCAGGAACCAGGTGCTTCCTCCTGGTCTCCCATGAGAGTGCAGGGCCCAAGCACTTGGGCCATCCTCCACTGCCTTCCTGGGCCACAGCAGAGAGCTGGACTGGAAGAGGAGCAACCAGGACAGAATCTGACGCCCCAACAGGGACTAGAACCCAAGGTACCGGTGCTGCAGGTAGAGGATTAGCCAAGTGAGCAATGGCACTGGCCACAGATTGTTCTTAAAGAAATATTTCAGAAGGTGCCAAGAAAGGTTAGAAACTGTGAGCTAGGGATACTGGTGTGCATTCTGGGTTTTATCTTAGGCTGCCCCCAGTTAGATCTCCCCTTCAGTATCCACATTTTCAACAGCTTTGCCTCTTTCCTCACTTCATCATTAGATTCTGGTATAACTTCCCACACTGCCCATGGAGTCAACACTCACATGGGCAGGCTGACCCAGTGCCCCCAGAATGAGCAACAAGCACAAGAGCCTTAGGAAGTCACAGCCCTGGGCATGGTCAAGGATGGACAGGTGGCTGGCCAGACATCACCTCTGGGGTGATGTTGGCTAAGCGTTGGTCATTCTCAGAGATAGTAGCATTGATGTGGCTTCCAGATAAAAGAGCCAATGAATCAGAGGGAGATCAAGACAAAAGAAGGGGGTAAGGACAGAGGGAAGGGTGGGACAGGGAAAAGTTGAGCCTGTGCAGAGAATAGAGCCAGGAACCAGGTGTGGAGTCTGCTGAAAGGAGGTTAAGGGTGGGCAATGCAGAGCAAATAGGGCCTCAAGAATCATGGGGACTGTGATCATGGTCAAAAAGGAGGGGGTCTGTGGAGATGAGGACAGCATAAAGAAGCAGCCTATCACATTGAGGAGAGGCAAAGACCAGAGAGAATGACAGATTCCTCATCCTGGCAGCAAGTAGGCTCCACCCTCCATCTCTGACAGGTGGTGGCCACCCAGAAGTGGCTACAGTGCCCCCTTCCTATCTCCACTGCAGGGCCTAGGAGCCCCCTGGCAACCTAGGCCCGAGGTAACCTGGCCTCATGTTCCTCACTGCCAGTTGGCAGCCAGCATTCCCATGGCAAACAGCATGGATGGATCTGACAAGGGTCATCCTTACCAGGCCCATGAGAAGGGCAGCTACACCCTTAAGTATCTGGGCCTCCAGACTTTCATGTTGTCAGCTGCTGATCCTGGTATAATTTTACCCCAGCCAGGGTAGATTGTGATGGTGGGAACTGCCTCCAGTTTGATTCAAGCCATCAGCCCCCTCTTATCTTGCCTGTTTTCCCCCACATCCCAGAATGTAAGGCCACCACAAAACACATCAAATACTGGAGTAAGTGAAAGGGTTTATTGAGGGAAACCCGACAGATGGGAGGGAAGGGACAAAAAAGGAAAAGAGGGAGAAGGAGAGCATAAGAGAAAGATCAAGAGAGAGAGAGAGTGAGGGAGATCAAGAGACAGAGAGCAAGAGAGACTGAGAGAGACAGAGCCACGTGTTCAGGAGCAGGTCAGCTTAAAACTTTGCCAGGGTGGTCAGGGAAGTAGGAGCAGCGAATTCCATTAGGGTGGGGGTGGAGCTGACACTGGTGGCTGGGCCATGTGGTCACCTGGCTTCCAGCCATGGCAGTGGGGGCTAGAGCCTAGGATGGTGTCTGGGACATAGATTACTCCACAGATAAGACTGTGCCATTTTACTAACACAGAACCCTAGCCTAGCAGCCACAGACTAACACTTTCTTCAAGGAAAGGGGTAATTTGGGGGCATCTGAATGGAAGCATAGAATGAAGTGCCATCCAGAGGTATAAGATCTTGCTGTTCTCCCAACAACCCACACTCCACTTTCCTGACCTTAGCTCTACCCCTGATGCACCAACCAGCCACCCATCATGTATCGTTTGCAACCCAGGCACACTCGGGATCCCTTATTGCCCCCTCTGCCCTCAGAAACCCTGCCTCATCCCTGATCCTGGCTGTCATTGTTTTTCCTCTTTGCCATCTGCAGATTTTTTGGACCCACCCATCCTTTCTTTTTTTTTTAAAGAATTATTTTATTTATTTGAAAGACAGAGTTATATAGAGAGGTAGAGCCAGAGAGAAGTCTTCCATTCCACTGATTCGCTCTCCAAATGACTGCAATGACCAGAGCTGAGCTTATCTGAAGCCAGGAGCCAGGAGCTTCTTCTGGGTCTTCTACATGGATGAAGGGGCCCTAGTACTTGGGCCATCTTCTACTGCTTTCCCAGTCCATAGCAGAGGGCTGGATCAAAAGAGAAGCCGGGATATGAACTGTTGCCCATATGGGATGCCGGCACTGCAGCCTGGGGCTTTAACCCACTGTGCCACAGCACTGGCCCCAACCACCCATGCCTTTCTAAGTATCCACGCAGCAATTCTCTGCTTCCTACTCTATTGCTTTGCGTGGTCAGCTTCAACCCACAGCTCAGATTGCAAGAGTGATATAAGGGAGGATGCCCCTCCAGGCCTTGCCTTGCCTCTGGCTCAAGGTGAAGTCTCCTGTGCAAGACAAAGACTTGAGACAAATTTCATTTGCTTAGGACAGAGTTTAGAGCTCAGGAATTCTTCAGTCTATTTCAGATGTAGATTTCACCATGTTTAAGTGCAAAACATTAAGATTTTACATCTGTAAACCCCTGCAGAGTAGATTCCCCTAGATAACCACATGCATTCCTTGCATTTTCCACTGCAGGCACCCCCACCTGATCACTAGTCCCACCCCCTACTCCCAGCCCTATTTCTAACCAGTTTCCTTTAAACTCTGATGGTCACTTCCATAAGAGCTATTTCAGTAATTTAGGGTAGTGACCTGACTCTATGCTGTTTTTTCCAATGAAATATTGCAAATAATTTATAATATCAAATATGACTGTATGCATATAGATTGTGGTATATCAATACTATGTGACTGTTAAAAGTTGCCTAAAGAATAAGCTAAGTGGGGAAAGACCAGTCACAAAGCAGAACCTACTTCAGCGTGGACAGTGGGTTTCCTGGATGATGGAATTACAGGGTTTTTAAACTAATTGTTTACAGAATTTCTTCTCTTTCCAAAAAAGATTTTGTAGCTTGATAAAACCATATTATAGTTTGAACCATTTTCCTATCCAGATATTATTTATACAAGCATAATCATAATATACTTATAATGCTTTATCCTGTATTTTTAAAGATTAATTTATTTATTTGAGGAGCAGAGTTACAGGCAGAGAAATGGAGAGACAGAGAGAGAGGTCTTCCAGGGGCTGGCACTGTGGTGCAGTGGGTTACTGCCCTGGCCTGAAGCACCAGCATCCCATATGGGTGCCAGCTCGAGACCCAGCTGCTCTACTTCCAATCCAGCTCTCTGCTATGGCCTGGGAAAGCAGTTCAAGATGGCTCAAGTCCTTGGGCCCCTGCATCCACATGAGAGACCCAGAAAAAGCTCCTGGTTCCTGTATTCAGATTGGCACAGCTCCAGCCATTGTGATCAATTGGGGAGTGAACCATCTGATGGAAGACCTCTCTCTCTCTCTCTCTCTCTGCCTCTCCTCTCTCTGTGTAACTCTGACTTTCAAATAAATAAATAAATCTTAAAAACAAAAGAGAGGTCTTCCTCCTGCTGGTCCACTCCCCAAGTGGCCACAATGGCCAAAGCTGTGCTGATCTGAAGCCAGTGGTTGGGAGATTATTCTGGGTTTCCCACATGGGTGCAGGGGCCCAAGAGCTTGGACCTTCCTCCACTGCTTCCCCAGGCCACCAGCAGAGAGCTGGATGGGAAGAGGAGCAGCCAGGATACAAATTGGTGCCCATATGGTGATATGGGACTGGTCAATGAAATAGTTTCATGAGCTGGAGGCCATAACCTCTTTGTCTCCATGTAATCTCGCCTGTATCCATCCACTTGTTAATCGGGCTATTTAACCACTTGCCTTTTGGAAGTTAGTAAGTAGTCTGGAGAGTGGTGGGCCCATCTCTCTCTCTTGCCTGTCCTCTCACCTGTTCTCTCTCCCTAGCATGCTCTAGCTTGCAGCCTCTGGTCTCTGGACTGCCTTGTCTAAAACCTGATGGGGTTCATGGATTCAAGAGGCTTCCACCCTAGGGATTTCATGTCAAGAGCTTTGGGTGATCACTGATATCTCACATTAGAGTGTTAATTGTTAAATTAACAGGAGCCAATGTGTACTAACTTCCCATGAAGGACCTCTATCCTCAAAGAATTATATTATTAGAGTTAATGGTAAATATGCTCTAAAAGATTTACTTTGTCTTAGTGTGTTAAGTAGAGGGTATGCTTATGTCTCATAAGATTTAATTATGTTTAAGTGTCCAGTCCCTTTGTAAGAGATTGTTATCATCTTTAGGTGCTTCATTAAAGTTAATTAAGTTTCTCAAACATGGTCTCTTATATCCATGTCTCTCTGTAATACACCTATCTTGTATGTTTTAAAGCCAAATAGAGGATACAAAAAGGTTAAAGGCCTCAGGGCTCTTAATGATATTCCAAATGTCAGTGGTTTACTGATGAAAGTAGCTACATGAAGGAAGGTATTAGAAAGGCAGGTTAAGCTATAGTAGATCTTACCCAGGTAATAAATACTTTCCAAGTATGGCTAGAAGCCTTTCTAACTAGAACAGAAAAGGCACAGGGGGTATCCATAGCATTGCTTAAGAACATTATGCCATGCTTTGGACTCCCACAGTCACTCCAGAGTGACAATGGACATTCATTTGTAGAAAGCTGTATCAGAAGGGCAGCAGTCAGGAAACGAACTGGCACCCAAATGGGATGCTGGCATAACAGGCAGAGGCTTAGCCTACTACACCACTGTGCTGGCCTCAAAGATTTCTTGGAAAAGGCCTCAGAAGCACAGGTAACCAAACCAAATTTGACAAATGGGATTACATCAAGCTGAGAAGCTTCTCCACTACAAAATAAACACTCAGCAAAGTAAGAGACTACCAACCGAATGGGAGAAGATATTTGCAAACTATGTGACTGATAAAGGATTAATGTCCAGAATTTATAAAGAGCTCGAGAAACTCAGGAACACAAAAATAAATAATCTAGTTAAGAAATGGACAAAGGACTTAGACATATTTTCAAAAGAGGAAATTCAAAAGGCTAACGGACACATGAAAACAATGCTCAGAATTACTACTCATTGGGGATGTGCAAATCAAAACCACCATGAGGTTTCTTCTTGCACCAGTTAGAAATCAAAAAACAACAAATACAGGTGAGGATGTGGGGAAAATGGTACCCAGTCCATGTTTTTTGGGAATGTAAACTGGCACAGCCACAGCGGAACACAATATGGACGTACCTCAGAAATATGAATATAGACTTACCATATGACTCAACCATCTCACTCCTGGATTTTTAACCAAACAAAATGAAATCAGCATATGAAAGAGTGATCTGTACCCTCAGGTCTATTGCAGCTCAATTCACAATAAGTAACATATGGAATAAACCCAAATATTCATCACCTGAAGTCTGGATAAAGAAATTCTTGTATAAATACACTATGGAAAATTACACAGTGGTAAAAAAAAAACCTGTCATTTTCAACAAAATGAAATAAACTGGAAATGATTATGCATAGTGAAATTTGCCAAATATTATGCTTTCTCTGATCTGTAATAACTAATAGAGTACCTAAAAGGTAACCTATAAGAGTGAAATTGATATTCTGAATTTCAATGATGGTTTATAGCCCTAGTCTCAACTGTTGAGGAACAATGCTTTTTCTTCATATTATTTGTTGAGCTCTTAGTGTAGGGTTAATCTTATGTGTATAAAGTTAACTGAAAATAAGTCTGTGTAAAAATTAAGAATGGGAGGGTCTGGCACTGTAGTGTAGTAGGCTAAGCCTCTGCTTGAGGTGCTAGTACCCCATATGGTCAGCAGTTTATGTACTGATTGTTCTTCTTCTGATCCAGTTCTCTGCTATGACCGGGGGAAGCAGTAGAAAATGGCCCAAGTGCTAGGGTCCCTGCACCCATGTGGGAGACCTGGAACAAGCTCTTGGCTCTTGGTTTCAGATTGGCCCAATCCAGCCATTGCAGCCATTTGGGGAGTGAATCCATGGATAGAAGGCTTCTTTTCCTCTTTCTGTGTGTGTGTGTGTGTGTGTCTGTTAAGTATCTCTCAAATAATTTTTTTTGAAAAAATTTAAGAATAGGAATAGGAGAGGGAAGAAGAAGAGGGGTGGAAGCATGGGCAGGAGGGACAGTAGGTGAAAAATATCACTATGTTCCTGAATCTGTATATAAGAAATACATGCAATTTATATACCATAAATAAATTTTTTTAAAATGTTACATTTCCAAAAAAGAGTGAAATCAATTGGAATAAATTGACTGATAGTCTCTTTCCAGATCTAACGAAAAAAATCCCCAAAATAAAGTGGATGATACAGATGTTTTATCTAATACACAGAAAGTAGATTATTGGAGCAAAGCTGAGTAATGCGATATGAGCAATAACATAGTGAGAAGCAGATAAAAGAGTACTTGGTGGAGAAACATTCCACTACATTAAAAAACTAAAGAATCTCCCAATACCATGAATCTAGGAATGACCAAGATGCTTGAGAAAATAAACTTAAAGAAATCATCCTAGTATCCAGAGCTAAACTTAAGAAAATTTCTAAAATGAAATCTTAATTTACATTCCATAAATTCTATTTAAAATTAGATGTAAGGTAATTTGTTGAAAAATAGTTATTTACAATTAAATTTGAAGTGAAAGTAAAGTAATAATCAATGAATGCAAAACAAAGATCATTCCACCTACTGGAATAATTTTATGATAAAGTGTGTCTAGAGCTACAATTTGGAAAATTTCAGTGGATGATAACTTTGGAGTCATAAAAATCAAGAAAGTTTAAAAATATGCGACTTTGAAAGTGTGAAAGATTAAACTTAATCTAGACAGATCATGTACAGTGTACATGAATATTGCTAGCACAACTTTCAGAATTTTGAGTGACGTGTTGACATCATAATCTAAAAAATCAAGCAAGATGCTTCCAGATTGGTAATACTAGGACTCCCTTAAACTAGGATATTAGATACATAGATAGACAAATAGATAATAGATAGATAGATAGAACAGTAAATTCAAACACAAAATCAAAAACAAAAAGGGATATTCATGATATAAAATATGTTGCTAAATCTTTAAGTAAAACTGAACAACTTGGTAGGAATAATAATGGAGTAACTAGCAGATATAAAGATATTTGATGAAAAAGAGTTCATTAAAATAAAGTTTAAAATCACTTTTTTAATTGAGTATCTTAAATTTTGAAGAGATCTTTGCACTTCACACAAATATAGCAAGGTCTAGAAATACGTGATGGAAAATTTCATATACCACTGGTAAAAATCCAGAAAAGGTAAAATATGTTAGCTGAAAAGGGAGAATAAAGACAACTGGCCTAAAACTCTGAACTATATACATGAAATTTGCCAGGAGATTTTACAGACCTTTGAGCAAGCTGATGATCTCACAATGAAAACTCTAACCAAGATTGGCACAAGTTCATGTTATCACCACTAGCTGAGTAGAATGTTAGTGATACACAAAAGTCATAGTAATAGATTAACAGACCAAAAAAAAAAAAGAGGCATGGTGATGTTATAAAAATGTGTTGTGATTACTGACAAAACAAAAATAAAAATGGTTGCACATGTTATGAAATAAAATGTGTGATTACTGTGAGAAGAAAAGTGCAATTTGAAAAGTGTAATAATGGTATAAAATGCAGACATATAAAATTTTCTGATAAGCAATTCATTATAAATATATCAATATTGGAAAATATGAAAAAAATCCCAGAAATACAGAACACACAAAGATCATATTATGTTCTATAATACATGAAATGATGGATTCACATATATAGAATTACACAGAAGTTTCAAAAATCAAAGGCAAATTTAGGGTTTCATAAACATCCAGAAAGAATAAAAAACATGTGGCCTATCATGTTTTTGAGAAACTGTGAGAAAATGTTTCCTGACCATTGTCAGGAAACTTATAGAAATTTGGGTGAGTTGATGACTTCACAAAATGCTAACCAAGCTTGCCACAAGCTTATAGTATTAGGGTAGCTCAGACTAAAATATTCAAAATATGCACTGATAATAGCTATAATTTTAAAAAAAGATTTAAAAAGTCATGCAATTGTGAAAAACATTATTATCAGTGTAAGAAAAAAATGAATAACTTTGTAGGGGAGATAATGGAAAGATAAGTGAATATATACAAAGTGATTGAAGCACAGATCATTACAACTGAATTAAAAATAAATATTAATTTTTTTCAACAAAGCTATAATAAAGACCATATTATTACAAAGTCAAAATAAACATGTCAATGCTAGGGGGGAGGTGTTGTGGTGTATTCGATTAAGCAACCACTGGGCACATCCCTATCCCATATTAAGTATTGGATTAGAGTACCACCTATTCTGTACTACTGATCGAGCTTCATGCTAATGCATCTTTGAGGCAGCAGATGATGGCCTACATAGTTTCCTGCTATCCAGATGGAGTTTCTGGCTCATGGTTTAGGACTGGCTCAGTCCCAGGTGCTGTAGCAATTTGGAGGGTGAACAAATAGATGGGATCCCCCCATCTATCGTTTCTACTCTGCCTTTAAAATGATTTTTTTGAATAAGGATTTGACTATCTAGATGTATGCCACACACCTTCAAAAATAAAAAGTAAATTTAGATTCTCATAAGCATCCACAAAATCTGCAAAATGTTATCTAGAAAGGATCAATAGTCAAGTCTTGCCTTTACTTTCTCTGAAAACTTGTGTACATAAAGGTTGCAAGGGAGAATTACAATTTCAGGGAGTTGATGGAATCACAATGGAAATCACATGAACAGCTGTGGCTTCAAATTACCAGGATCAGCTTACAATAGATACTGATGGCACAAAAAGGTGGTAGTTACAATGTCAAAGGCAGAAACCCAAAATGATAAGGGATGCAAATGTTATGAAATACAAATTGTGATTATTGTGAGAAAAATAAGTGATTTTTTAAAAAAGCGACAGTTGTGGCCAGCATCGTGGTTTAATGGGTCAAGATGCCACCTGTGATGCTAGAATCACATTTGGGCACCAGTTTAAGTCTTAGTTGTTTTACTCTCAATCCAACTCCCTATTAATGTCCTGGGAAAATCAGTGAAGTATGGCTCCAAGTGTTTGGGTGACTGTCATTTACGTGGCAGACTCAGTTGATACTCCTGCCTTCTGACTTCCATCTGGTTCAGCTGTGGCTGTTGTGGCCATCTGGGAAGTCTCTCTCTCTCTCGCCCTTCCTGTGGGGAGTTTTTTATTCTCTTTCATTTTACCTTTGTTGAACTTTTGCTAAAGTCTTGTTAAATTTACCTTCCCTTGTGCTGAACCATGCTTGTTCTTATAAACTATACTTGTCACTGATTGCTTGTACTGGTATCTGGGAATACTTTAGCATACCCTAAGGATTTTCTTCATAAATATGCCTTTTGAAATAAAGCCTGTGACTTGTAGGCATACTATAGTCACACAGGATGTCTGGCCAAACAATGTCTGAGATCTTTGTTCCATGCAAGTGATATATGGATTAAAAGCTGTCTGATGACCTTTACCAGACTGCCTGGCACTTGGAAATTCAGATGATGGGTTACAACCTTGTTAATTATGTTCCTTTAATTACTTTGTTTTTGAGCATACATTCTGTACTGACATATATTTGTGTACATTAATAGAATATATCCACTATCCGTATTTTTACTGTATTGTAACCCCAAACACAATAACAATTATTGATTAACCCTGCACATCTCAATAAAGTGAGGAGCAAGGGAGAAGTGGCATTCTTGTGCTATCATGTGAGAGTACGCTGATCTCTGCTTTTCTTCTCTTTATTTTGTGTTTCCTTTAATTCTTTCAGTGCCCATTGCTCTGCCCTTGAGCTGCCTCATAGTCATTGGTTCATCAGTGATATCTGCCTTTCAAATAAGTGAATAATCTTTAAAAAAGGGGAGAGTGGCACTATGGTACAGCAGATTGGATCTCTGCCTGCAGCACCAAAATCCCATGTGGGCTCTGATTTGAGTCCCAGATGCTCCATATCCTTGTTTCACTGCACCTGATGAAGCTCCTGATTTTGGCCTAGCCCATCCATAACCAACACAGTCATTTGGGGAGTGAAAAGAAGGAAGATCTTGAAGATCTCTCTCTCTCTCTCTCTCTCTCTCTAAGCCTGTCTTTAAAATAAATATTTTATTTAAAATAAGATTCTACATGTTATATGTAGAACTAATATTATGTAGAACTAATTCATTGAGTATTTTAAAAATCACAGGGAAATTCAGAATCTCACAATAATGGAGGAAAGTTTTTAAAAAATGTTATTTAGGCGGAGCCAAGATGGCGGAATAGTGAGGGCGCACACCGATAGTCCGGGAAAATTTAGTTTAATAAAAGGGGAGTTACGGTAGCCTCAGAAAAAAGAACCAGGAAAATATTGCAGAGGAAACTCTTCTGGATTGAGTGGCCGTGAATTGGAGGACCTACTGGGAGAACAAGGTCGCCCACCGCGCGGAAGCCGAGCCACAGGAACGAGCTGCGCAAGCTGCAGGGTCTGCGCGCCAGTGCTCAAAGGGGAATGCATGCCACACAGACAACAGCGGGGAGACTTGGGATGTCCAGGGCTCCGAGTCCACACATCAGCACTGGAAGGGGAGCGGACCTGCGTGGAGAGCGGGGGAGCCCACAGTTCGGGACACCAGCGGCAGACTCAACACACCAGCGCTGGAACGCGAGGTGAGCCGAACCTCAATAGCCCGAGACACCGGCAGGCAAGCGGAGAGAGGAGACTAGAGGGAACGACCCCCGGGGGGGGGGGGGAACTTCACCAGGCTAACTGGAAGAGAGAGAGAGGAAAAAAAAAAAAAGATGACTGGTACGGACACGGGTTTCTCTCTCTCCGCTCACCTCTCAAGGGCGAGCAAGACAAAGAGCAGGCGCCATCTTGGACATACGTCATAAGCAGAGTGACCTCAGGTCTGCACTGGCCCTGAGCCTAGCAGAAAAACCTGACTCTGGGCGGGGCGAATTAACAGGAGATTAGGACCTAGTAAATTTGTGGTGCTACTGAACTGAGACTGTGAAAAAAGAGACGGTGGGGGAGAGAACTCACGGAATTCACGTGAGCACTCTCCAGAGACGCTACAATTCCGTAACTTTGGCAACCCAGTGGGAGACTGAAGGAGAATTTGAGCCCACTCCGAGGGCCAAACAGATTCCCTGTGTGGTCCTTGGGAAAGAGCTTCTGATCTCTGGCTCCTGTGGGTATATCATTTGCCTGCTAACTACCTCCAACTTCGTTCAGCTGTGCAGAATAACTTCCCTTTTGAATCAAAAAAAAAACAGAGAGAGAGAGAGAGAGAGAGAGGTCTACCACGACCAACCTGGGAGTGTCACCTTTGGCACACCAAACAGAGCTCTCAGGCCACACCCATCTCAAGCCCTAAGGCTCCATCAAAAACAGATAGTCCACTTAATCTAGAGTCATAGTATAACAAGAAAAAGCACCACAGTGAAGAAACCAAATATCTCCAATATGCCAAATAACAAACGCAAAAACCAAGGTAATAAAAACAAGGAAGTCACCATGAAGCCTTCAAATGAAAAAGACACCCCAATTCAAGATTATGAGGATGATGACATAGAAGAAATGCAAGAAGCAGATCTCAAAAAATTGATAAGAACATTAAGAAGTTCTCAAAAACAAATTCTTGAACTACAGAAATCCTTAATGGACAAGATAGAAAATCTCTCTCGTGAAAATGAAATATTAAGGAGGAATCAAAATGAAACGAAACAACTAGTACAACAGGAAACTGGGATAGTGACTGAAGTGAAGAATTCAATAGATCAAATGAAAAACACAATAGAGAGCCTTACAAACAGAATGGGTGAAGCAGAAGAGAGAATATCGGACTTAGAAGACAGAGAACAGGAAAGGATACAGTCAGGCCAAAGAAAAGAAGAGGAAATTAGAAATCTAAAACATATTGTCGGGAATATTCAGGATACTATTAAAAAACCCAACATTCGGGTTCTAGGAGTTCCTGAAGGCATGGAGAGGGAGAAAGGATTAGAAGGCCTTTTTAGTGAGATATTAGCAGAAAATTTCCCAGGTTTGGAGAAGGACAGAGACATCCTAGTACAGGAAGCTCACAGAACCCCTAATAAACACGACCAAAAGAGATCCTCACCACGACACGTTGTAATTAAACTCTCCACAGTGAAACATAAAGAAAAGATCCTAAAATGTGCAAGAGAGAAACGTCAGATTACTCTCAGAGGATCTCCAATCAGACTCACAGCTGACTTCTCATCAGAAACTCTACAAGCTAGGAAGGAATGGCGAGATATAGCCCAGGTACTAAGAGAGAACAACTGCCAGCCCAGAACATTATATCCTGAAAAGCTATCATTTGTGAATGAAGGTGAAATAAAGACTTTTCATAGCAAACAGAAATTGAAAGAATTTGTTGCCACTCGTCCAGCCCTGCAAAAGATGCTTAAAGATGTGTTACACACAGAAACAAAGAAACACGGTCATCAGTATGAAAGAAGGTAAAGGAAGGAAACCAAGGAAGGAAAGCTCACAGCAAAAGATCACAGGGAATTCAAAGCATATATTAGAACTTACCTTTGGCAAATGGCAGGGCAAAGTTACCACTTATCATTAGTCACATTGAACGTGAATGGCCTGAACTGTCCAGTTAAAAGACACCGATTGGCTGATTGGCTTAAGGAACAAAACCCATCTATTTGCTGCTTACAAAAAACACATCTTTCTTTCCAACAAAGATCCATACAGACTGAAAGTGAAAGGCTGGAAAAAGATACACCATGCCAACAGAAATGAAAAAAGAGCGGGCATAGCCATCTTAATTTCAGACACCATAAACTTTACCACAAAAACCGTTAAGAGAGACAAAGAGGGACACTACATAATGATTAAGGGATCAATTCAACAGGAAGATATAACAATTATCAATGTATATGCACCTAACTACAGGGCACCACACCAGTTTATCTATAAGATTTGTTAACGGACTTAAAGGGAGACTTAGACCCCAATACAATAGTACAGGGGGACTTCAATACTCCACTCTCAGAAATAGACAGATCAATAGGACAGAAGATCAACAAGGATACAGTAGATTTAAACGACACTATAGCCCAAATGGATCTAACAGATATATACAGAACTTTCAATCCTACAGCTAAAGATTTTACATTCTTCTCAGCAGTACATGGAACCTTCTCTAGGATTGACCACATACTAGGCCATAAAGCAAGTCTCAGCAAATTCAAAAGAATTAGAATCATACCATGCACCTTCTCAGACCATAAAGGAATGAAGTTGGAAATTAGCAACTCAGGAATCCCTGGAGCATACGCAAACACATGGAGATTGAACAACATGCTCCTGAATGAACAATGGGTCATAGAAGAAATCAAAAGAGAAATCAAAAACTTTCTGGAAGTAAATGAGGATAACAGCACAACATACCAAAACTTATGGGACGCAGCAAAAGCAGTGTTAAGAGGGAAGTTTATATCAATAGGTGCCTACATCAAGAAATTGGAAAGGCACCAAATGGATGAGCTTTCAATTCACCTCAAGGATCTAGAAAACCTACAGCAAACCAGACCCAAATCTAGTAGGAGAAGAGAAATAATTAAAATCAGAGAAGAAATCAACAGGATTGAATCAAGAAAAACATTACAAAAAATCAGCCAAACGAGGAGCTGGTTTTTTGAAAAAATAAACAAAATTGACACCCCATTGGCACAACTAACTAAAAAAAGAAGAGAAAAGACCCAAATCAATAAAATCAGAGATGAAAAAGGAAACGTAACAACAGACACCACAGAAATAAAAAGAATCATCAGAAATTACTACAAGGACTTGTATGCCAGCAAACAGGGAAACCTATCAGAAATGGATAGATTCCTGGACACATGCAACTTACCTAAATTGAACCAGGAAGACATCAAAAACCTAAACAGACCCATAACTGAGACAGAAATTGAAACAGTAATAAAGGCCCTCCCAACAAAGAAAAGCCCAGGACCAGATGGATTCACTGCTGAATTCTACCAGACATTTAAAGAAGAACTGACTCCAATTCTTCTCAAACTATTCAGAACAATCGAAGAAGAGGGAATCCTCCCAAATTCTTTCTATGAAGCCAGCATCACCTTAATTCCTAAGCCGGAAAAAGATGCAGCACTGAAAGAGAATTACAGACCAATATCCCTGATGAACATAGATGCAAAAATCCTCAATAATATTCTTGCCAATAGAATGCAACAACACATCAGAAAGATCACCCATCCAGACCAAGTGGGATTTATCCCTGGTATGCAGGGATGGTTTAATGTGCGCAAAACAATCAACGTGATATACCACATTAACAGACTGCAGAAGAAAAACCATATGATTATCTCAATAGACACTGAGAACGCATTTGATAAAATACAACACCCGTTCATGATGAAAACTCTAAGCAAACTGGGTTTGGAAGGAACATTCCTCAATACAATCAAAGCAATCTATGAAAAACCCACAGCCAACATCCTATTGAATGGGGAAAAGTTGGAACCATTTCCACTGAGATCTGGGACCAGACAGGGATGTCCACTCTCACCACTGCTATTCAATATAGTTCTGGAGGTTCTAGCCAGAGCTATTAGGCAAGAAAAAGAAATTAAAGGGATACAAATTGGGAAGGAAGAACTCAAACTATCCCTCTTTGCAGATGACATGATTCTTTATTTAGGGGACTCAAAGAACTATACTAAGAGACTATTGGAACTCATAGAAGATTTTGGCAAAGTAGCAGGGTATAAAATCAATGCACAAAAATCAACAGCCTTGTATACAGAGGCAATGCCATGGCTGAGGAAGAATCCAAAGATCAATCCCATTCACAATAGCTACAAAAACAATCAAATACCTTGGAATAAACTTAACCAAGGATGTTAAAGATCTCTACGATGAGAATTACAAAACCTTAAAGAAAGAAAAAGAAGAGCATACCAAAAAATGGAAAAATCTTCCATGCTCATGGATTGGAAGAATCAATATCATCAAAATGTCCATTCTCCCAAAAGCAATTTATAAATTCAATGCAATATCAATCAAGATACCGAAGACCTTCTTCTCAGACCTGGAAAAAATGATGCTGAAATTCATATGAAGACACAGGAGACCTCGAATAGCTAAAGCAATCTTGTACAACAAAAACAAAGCCGGAGGCATCACAATACCAGATTTCAGGACATACTACAGGGCAGTTGTTATCAAAACAGCATGGTACTGGTACAGAAACAGATGGATAGACCAATGGAACAGAATTGAAACATCAGAAATCAACCCAAACATCTACAGCCAACTCATATTTGATCAAGGATCCAAAACCAATCCCTGGAGTAAGGACAATCTATTCAATAAATGGTGCTGGGAAAACTGGATTTCCACGTGCAGAATCATGAAGCAAGACCCCTACCTTACACCTTACACAAAAATCCACTCAACATGGATTAAAGACCTAAATCTACGACCTGACACCATCAAGTTACTAGAGAACTTTGGAGAAACCCTTCAAGATATTGGCACAGGCAAAGAGTTTCTGGAAAAGACCCGGGAGGCACAGGCAGTCAAAGCCAAAATTAACATTTGGGATTGCATCAAATTGAGAAGTTTCTGTACTTCCAAAGATACAGTAGGGAAAGTGAAGAGGCAACCGACAGAATGGGAAAGAATATTTGCAAACTATGCAACAGATAAAGGGTTAATAACCAGAAATCTACAAAGAGATCAAGAAACTCCACAAAAACAAAACCAACAACCCACTTAAGAGACGGGCCAAGGACCTCAATAGATATTTTTCAAAAGAGGAAATCCAAATGGCCAACAGACACATGAAAAAATGTTCAAGATCACTAGCAATCAGGGAAATGCAAATCAAAACCACAATGAGGTTTCACCTCATCCCAGTTAGAATGGCTCACATTCAGAAATCTACCAATAATAGATGCTGGAGAGGATATAGGGGAAAAGGGACACAAACCCACTGTTGGTGGGAATGCAAACTGGTGAAGCCACTATGGAAGTCAGTCTGGAGATCCCTCAGAAACCTGAAGATAACCCTACCGTTCGACCCAGCCATCCCACTCCTTGGAATTTACCCAAAGGAATTTAAATTGGCAAATAAAAAAGCAGTCTGCAGCCTAATGTTTATTGCAGCTCAATTCACAATAGCTAAGACGTGGAACCAACCCAAATGCCCATCGCAAGTAGACTGGATAAAGAAATTATGGGACATGAACTCTACAGAATAGTATACAGCAGTGAAAAACAATGAAATCCGGTCATTTGCAACAAGATGGAGGAATTTGGAAAACATCATGCTGAGTGAATTAAGCCCGTCCCAAAGGGACAAATATCATATGATCTCCCTGATCAGCGACAACTAACTTAGCACCAAAGGGGAAACCTGTTGAAGTGAAATGGACACTATGCTCTGAAGGGAGGAGAGAACCTCCACTTTGACTATGACCTTATCTAAACAAGATAAGAGTCGGAGAACTCAGAGGGCTTCCATAGCCTTGGAAACTCATGACTGGTGCATAGGGAGATTACTGATGCCATAGACAGGAGTGTCAATTGGTAAAGTCAACAACAGGAGTCACTGTGCACTTACTCCTCATGTAGGATCTCTGTCCTTAATGTGCTGTACATTGAGATTTAATGCTATAACGAGTACTCAAACAGTATATTTCACTTTGTGTTTCTATGGGAGTGCAAACTGTTGAAATCTTTACTTAATGTATACTAAACTGATCTTCTGTAAAAAAAAAAAAAGAAATTATCAATTCCCAACTTGACTCTTACTGGGATTAAACATGACAATAGGTCTGATCTGATTTCATCATCATTTAAAAAATCATCTATTATTTTTCACTTTATGTTTCTGTGTGGGAGCAAACTGTTGAAATCTTTACTTAATGTATACTAAGTGATCTTCTGTATATTAAGAGAATCGAAAATGAATCTTGATGTGAATGGAAGGGGAGAGGGAGTGGGAAAGGGGAGGGTTGCGGGTGGGAGGTACGGTATGGGGGGGGGAAGCCATTGTAATCCATAAGCTGTACTTTGGAAATTTATATTCATTAAATAAAAGTTAAAAAAAACCGAAATGGACACTATAGGAAACAGTGACTTGAACAGCTCTTGTCCTGACTGTTAATGTACAATGTAAAACTTTATCCATTTTAGTATTTTGTTTCGTTTTGTCTTGTCTAGTACCATTGATTGAACTCTGTAATTAACACACAATTATTCTTAGGTGTTTAAATTTTAACTGCAAAGTCATCCCTGTTAAATATAACAGTGGGAATAAGAGAGAGAGGAGATGTACAATTTGGGACATGCTCAATCGGACTTGC
Source organism: Oryctolagus cuniculus (assembly GCF_964237555.1). Classification (NCBI taxonomy): domain Eukaryota; kingdom Metazoa; phylum Chordata; class Mammalia; order Lagomorpha; family Leporidae; genus Oryctolagus; species Oryctolagus cuniculus. The sequence goes on along the minus strand of NC_091442.1, from coordinate 50,573,071 downwards.
CCCAAATGGTGGAGTTAGAAACGTGCCAGGGGATGCCAATAGATTCCCTTCAAGGTAGCATGTACCAATGCCATCTCACTAGTCCAAGTGATCAATTTCAGTTCACAATTGATCACACTGATAGGTCTAAGAGTCAAAGGGATCACACAAACAAGACTAGTGTCTGCTAACACTAACTGATAGAATCAAAAAGGGAGACCTAAATGAAAGATCTCTGCGAGTGAGATCCCAGTGGAAAGAATGGGCCATCAAAGAAGGAGGTACCTTTCTCTGAAGGGAGGAGAGAACTTCCACTTTGACTATGACCCTGTCGGAATAAGATCGAAGTCGGCAAACTCAAAAGTCTTCCATAGCCTTGGCAACTCATGACTAGAGCCTAGGGAGATTACTGACTCCATAAACAAGAGTGTCAAATTGTTAAGTCAACAGCAGGAGTCACTGTGTACTTACTTCTCATGTGGGATCAATCCTTAATGTGTTGTCCAATGTGAAGTAACGCTATAACTAGTACTGAAACACTATTTTACACTTTGTGTTTCTGTGTGGGTGCAAACTGATGAAATCTTTACTTAATATATACTAAATCAATCTTCTGTATATAAAAATAATTGAAAATGAATCTTGATGTGAATGGAATGGGAGAGGAAGTGGGAGCTGGAAGGGGTGTGAGTCGGAGGGAAATTATGGGTGGGTGGGAAAGCCATTGAATCCATAAACTGTACTTTGGAAATTTATATTTACTAAATAAAAAAAAATGGGCAAAAAAATGAAATCCTGTATTTTGCAATAAAATGGATGGAACTGGAAACCATTATGCTCAGTGAAATAAGCTAAACCCAAAAAGACACATATCCTATATCTTTCCTGATTTGTAATAAGTAGTATACAGAGTACAACAAAATAAATGTATATGAATAAAATTGACATTTCAAGAACAGATTACTGCTTGACAGGCCTTGTTTATATTCTTGAGGAACAGCATTTTTTTTGTCTGTTTTCTACTTACTATTTGTTGAATTTTTACTTAGTGGGCATTTAAACTTATAATATATACTGAAAGTATGCTATTCTAAAAATTAAAAGGCAAATAAGAAAGGATGGATGGAAGTAAGTCGGGACTATGGGTAGAAGAGAAGGTAAGGTGAGAAGTATAACTGTTCCTAAGTCTGTATATATGAAACACATGAAATTTGTCCACCTTATAAAAAATTAAAAATGGGAATAATTGAATTTTGAATAGCATGAAAAGGAATGAAGTACTTAGAAAAAAACTTAGCCAAGGAAATAAAATATCTCAATACTGAAAACTATAAAGTATTATTGAAAGGAATTAATTAACATACAAATAAATGGAAATATATACTGTATTCACTGATTATAAAATATGTGTAACAAGTCAATATGATCCTACATGACTTATAGATTGAAATGACTATAAGACCTCAATAGTTATTTCTTGCAGAAAATAAAATAAAATAGAATATACAGAAAACTCTATGGCATGTCGAAGATCCAAATACCCAAAATATTATTAAAAATAAAATCAGAGTTGGAGGTCTCACATTCTCTTAATTCAAAAGCAAAAGTAATCAAAAGGTGGTACTAGCATAAAAACAGATACACTTGGGAGTCCTGAGAAGCTCCAAGCTCATGGTTCCTGGCTTCAACCTGGCCCAGCCCTAGCCATTGAGGCCGTATGTGGAGTGAACCAGTACAAAGGATATCTCTCTCTCTCTTTCTGTCTCCCTCTCTCTCTGTTGTGTGTGTGTGTGTGTGTGTGTGTCTACCCCTCTTTCTGTAACTCCATCTTTCAAATAAAGTCTTTAAAGTCTTTAAAATGTCTTATTTTAATGAACAAATTGAAGTGTTTTTATATAAAAAAATCTTGTAAGTAAAACATATCCTGAGGAATTCACTAAAAACCCAAAGTAAAATTCACAATGTTATAGAATATAAAATAGATACAAGTATCCATTACATTTCTGTTTAGTAGTAATGAATATTCTGAAAATATAATTAACATTAACATTCAAGGTAGCATCAAAGTCAAAATGCACTAAGAAGTTTAAGAAATAAAAACCTTAGATTCTGTACTGGAAAAATTAAAAAATATCAGAATAAGCATAAAATTTTTAACAGCAAGCAATTATTTCAACAAGGCATTTAATATTCAAAAAATGCAAACAAAACCTAAAAAAATCACTTAATATTCAGTAAAATGATTGTGATTCAGCTGTGGATAAATGCTGACACAGATAAATGGAGAACATGGAACCCTCATACACTTTTAGGACCATAGTGCAGCCACTGTGAAAAATAATTTGCAGTTTCTTAGTGTGTTCTACATGGACTACTTATTACCTCAGCAGTTTCTCTCCCAGATATGCCAAAAGATAAAAAATCAACATGCACACATATGCTCACTGCAGCAATGTTTATGAAAACCAAATGCGAAAGCAACTCAAATGCTGATATGTAAGAATAACAGTGTGTAGTATATATTTTCTAGTAGTACACTTTTTGGCAATCAGAATGACAGACTACAAAAATAAAAACTCAAAAACAAGAAATTAGAAACAAAACCTCACATACTATAACACTGTATGATTCCATTATATGATATGTCCAGAAAAAGCAAATCTCTGGAGACAGAGTTTAGATTAATGCCTGTCTGGGACAGGCATTAATTAATGGTGAACGAGGCTTTCCTGTAAGCAATATGAAGAATTTTGAGATTAATGGAAACATGTTAATATTAGACTATGTTTACGATTATGTAGCTCCCAATGCAGTACAAAGCATGAAACATTCACTTCAATCAAAGGACAGTTAGGACTGGGCAGACAGGCTCCTGAGTTTGGGCTTCACAGAAGAAACTGAATACCAATGGATATGAGAGGGTTTCACATTTTTATGGAACATGAAATTAAATATACTCATTTTGGTTCAAAAATATTTTTTTTGACAGGCAGAGTGGACAGTGAGAGACAGAGAGACAGAGAGAAAGGTCTTCCTTTTGCCGTTGGTTCACCCTCCAATGGCCGCCGCGGCCGGTGCGCTGCTGCTGGCGCACCGCGCTGATCCGATGGCAGGAGCCAGGAGCCAGGTGCTTTTCCTGGTCTCCCATGGGGTGCAGGGCCCAAGCACCTGGGCCATCCTCCACTGCACTCCCTGGCCACAGCAGAGGGCTGGCCTGGAAGAGGGGCAACCGGGACAGAATCCGGCGCCCCGACCAGGACTAGAACCCGGTGTGCTGGCGCTGCAAGGCGGAGGATTAGCCTAGTGAGCCACAGCGCCAGCCTCAAAAATATTTAAAATCATAAATATGAGGAGCCTTGCAATTCATGGACAATGATAAGCATGAAATACTATGCACGTTTCAAGAATTTTTTCAACAAAATTAATCTACCATTTCATTCCCTACTTCTTGTGTGATACTGTTCTAATTCAAATTAATAACATATGCACTTAAAGAATCACTTCATTTTGCTTACGTGAAACAGTTTAAAACATGTATTAAGTACCAATATAACATAAAGTACCACCTCCTAATTTCTCCACTTTTCCTGGGAAAACACCAATTCAGTTATTTTCAGATTATGTTTCTCTTTATAAAATACTTCCAAAGATCTTAATTGTAGCTGTGATTCTAATTTAAATAGTTGGATATCCCTTAACATTATATACCCAGTAAGATGTGGATCTGAGTTTATATTTTGTTGACAACAATTATTCATATCTACGGTTACAGTGTGAAATTTTAATCCATGTATACAATGTGTAATGATCAAATCAGGATACATTTTCCCTTCTCTGACATTATAGCTCATAATCAGAGCCTTGGAATATCTTTTTTTAATTTGTTCATAAAATAAGGAGTGCATTACTCTGAACGATAGTCACCCCACTGTTCTATGTAACACTAGGACCTTACTCTTATCATCTAACTCTGATTTGGTACCAAGTACTCCAAATAGTTTTTACAAGTTTCTTAATTAGTTTGAAAGAAAAAAACACAAACACACATACACACAAACAGATAGGGAAAGAGAATATTCACTTCACAAATGCCTAAAACAGCTGTGTTAGTATCAAGCCTCAATAATGATTCAGATATGACACAAAATGCACAGGTGACAAAAGGAAGGAAAACTGCAAAAAACTAAAAGACAACAAAAATTCTGCATTCTAAAAGGAAAACTAAAAAGAGAAAACAGAAAATGGGAGAAAATATTGGCAGACCTAGTATGATTAAGGGAGTAATACAAAGAAATACACAACACATAACTGTAATTAAAAATAGACAAAGGATCAGACCAGTTTTTCCAATCAGGATATGAAAGCAGCCAACAGATATTTTAAAAGGGGCTGTGCACTGCTAACCAAGACCATGATGCTATCACCTTACATATGTAGAAATGGCTATTGTCAAAAATTAGATGACAAGTATTGGACCAGATGAAGAGAAAAAGAAACATAAATTGTTTGAGGGAATGTAAATTGCTACATCTACTATGAAAAACACTATGGAGGTGCCCCAAACAAAATTAAAATAGAACACATGAATTTCTATAAACTTTTAGAAGTTCCCTCACATTTCAAAACATCAGGTGGCAGGCCTTGACTATATACAAATTTTGTTTGCCAATTATATTTCAATAACCTTGAAAAAATCACTCTATACCAAAATAAAAGTGAAAACTAACTTAGGAATCTAGACTTATATCTTTGGGGTTGGGAAGGTTGTCATGGAACAGAAACAGTCTTTAAAACACCCATGAATGTGAGTAGCTAAAATTTATATTTTGGGAACGTGTAATGGGTTAGATGACACCCAAGTACCAAATTACAGTGTCCTCCTGCCCCCCTAAAACCTGGACCAAATCCCTGAGAGAAATAAAACTGCTCTGTTGTTAACAGTGTCAATGACACTGTTATTTCCGATAGAAAATGAGGTCAGGCCCGCAGAAGAGCTCTACTGAGGTCACTAAGCATAAGACTTAGACTAAGTGAACCAAGACTCCCACATATTCAGAAAACTTGGAGATTCATGTTACCCCTGGGAAAAAAGAGGAAGCAAGGACCCCTTGAACGACAGCTCCTCGCTGCCTGAACCCTCCACACAGCCCATATTCCCCAGAATGACCTTCCTGTCCCCACTGCATCAACGGGGAAGGCAGGGGCTGCCGCCAGCAGCTGCCCAGAGATGGCCCTGGGCTGTGAGCAGGAAAGGGACAGGACACCCGGAGTCCCCACACTGCGGACCAGAGGGGGCCGAGGGAAGGGCCAGGCCAGCAGCGAGATGGGGCCTACGGACTAGAGAGATGACCTCTGTGAGGCCAGCATCCTGCCAGCCTTTTCCAACAGTTTCCAGGAACTCCGCCTCCCCCTCTCCTCAAGCCCGGGCCCCACACTCACCATTTCCCAGTGTCCGAGGTGGGCGGCGTCCTTCAATGTAAGGTCAGAGAACCGCGGACAGAGACCAGCAAGGCCGGCTGCCTTTGCAGATCCCCAGCAACGGGGCCCAGTCCTAGACCTTGTCTCCTCCCGGTAACCGAAGACTACTATGACGTCAACATCCCGTGGGATTTCGCAGCTTTCAGCCACCACTTTTGATTGGACAGCTTGCATTGTGGTGTGCAGGCACGAAGTCTAAAAGACGCAGCCAATCAGCATCCTCTGTAGCGGGACACAGGAGTTCTGGTCGTGACAGATGGGAAAAATAAGAGGGAGTCCGGTTGATTTCCACAACTGTGTCTTCGGCTCCAGCCTCGCTGTGGCAGGAGGGATTTTCTCCTCCCTGGTCCTGTCAACTGCTGGCCTCCCTCCCGCCTCCCGGTCCGTCTTCCTTAGAAGATCCTACTTGGGTGTTGCAGGAACTTCCTTCAGGTCAGTTACAATTTAATGGCTGTTTATTGGTTCAGAGCCATTCTTATTCATTCTATGTGTGCACTTCTTTTTATGTTGAGTCGTCTGTATTTTCATATTGATTTAAAGAATGTTTAAAGATACTGCATAATTTAATCCTTTTTCTCATTTCTCTTGCACGTTTTTTTCTAGTCTGCCTATTGTCCTTTAATACTATTTTCTATTTGTTTCTTGCTGGTACTTAGTAATTAGTAGAATATGAATATATATTATATATATATAATTGGTATTTCTAATAATGTATTTTATCAGTTGTATTTGTTTTTATGGATTACCTCTCTATATAAACATTATCCAATATATTCGCATTTTATGACTTAGAAATTGATGTTTACAACTTATAATTTCTTTGTGCTCTTTTATATCCTTACTACACCTCCAATAGAAAGACCATAAGGTCTAGCAGTCCTACTCCTGGGTGTATATATATCTAAAGAAAATTAAATAGGCAAACCTTCATTATATTCAAGAAATGAAAAGGAAACCAAAGTGTCTACCAAATGAGGACTGATCACTACCTCATCTCTTCCATGGTGATCAATGCCCAGGATGAGCCAACAGTAACTACGCATCCCTATCAAACAGGCATATGTACCACAAAATGGATCTGTGCGGTCCTCAGTGTGAGCACAGATACCTCTGCAATGACCTACCCCAGGCACACAGGGAACTCTGATTTTCTTAATCCAGACACAGTGATTGCTCAGGGATCCAGCTACACACCATGCCCTGTCATGCAGTCGCAGAATTTCCAGTCATAGCACACAGGGCTCCTGCTCTCACAGGGAACAGGGAAAACAGCAACTTCCTTAGATTACCGACAAACTTGAACTCTGATAAGAGACAGAGACGATTTTCATCTCTTTAAAGCTATTGTTATTTGGTCTCTGCTAAAGCAGCTAATTCAATATCTTACTTTATAAATTACAAATATGGATCATTATCACTGTGTATCACATGAAGTATGATAAATATAAAACTGTATCTAAAGTAATAAGAGAAAATTATTTCTCCCATTTCCCTCAACCATGAGCATAGTTCATCTATAGAGAAAGATTTGTGTTTTATAAAGTTTAATGTGAACTTCTCTACTATCACATCTAAATCCGAGTTTGTTTATGATAGGGTAGATTAGCACAGAAAGCATCCACTATCCTCTGAGATGAACACAACACATTACAGGTTACTGGTTTCTGGTCACAGGCCATTAAAAGGAAAATCAGGGTCTGGCACTGTGGTACGTAAGTTAATCCTCCACCTGTGGTACTGGCATCTTATATTGGTGCCAGTTCAAGTTCTGGCTGCTCCTCTTCCATCCAGCTCTCTGTTATGGCTTGGGAAATCAGTAGAAGATGGCACAAGTGCTTGGGCCCCTACTCCCATGTGGGAGACCTGGAAGAAGATCTTGGTTCTTGGCTTTGGATGGATCCAGCTCCAGCCATTATGACCATCTGGGGAGATAATCAGTGAATGGAAGACCTTTCTCTGTCTTTCCCTCTCACTGTCTGTAACTTTATCTCTAAATAAATAAAATCTTTTTTAAAAAGGAAAATCAACCATGAAATATTCAAATTCTGTATTTTCCCTGTCAGTCTTTAATGCTTTAATAACATTAATTTGGATGTTATTCTCTGATTGCAGAGCTTTTGGGATTGCTTGTTTTCATATAGATTGCAATGAAAATTTCTTAGAAGCAAAATAATCACTATTAAAAACTATTGACATCAGGATTTTAAAAACTTGCCATTAACCTTTATCATTTGGTGAGTATTTTTGAACTCTGATATACAAATTATCGCTTTAAGTGAAGATTTATGTGTGCATAGCCCATTTGACCAAATCTATTTTAGATCTAGCTTGCATATTTTACCACTATTAGCACCTTCAAGAAAAACATTGGGAGTGTGTTTAGTTCCACTTATCTTGTGTAGGAAACCACCGGGATGGTGAAGTATCTAATTAATTAGCTTTACTTTGCAGAATTCAAGTTTCCCTGTAAAAATGGTGGCTTTTGAAACATGAGATTATAAGGCAAGTAGCAAATCAGCATACACATTCTGAACAGAAAAAGGCCTTCAGAAAGAGCAGGAATATTCTCCTTTGTAATGTTGAAAAATCTACATGGCTGAAGACTAAAATGGTGAAATGTAAATACCAGATAGGAAAAGAAAACGTTCACTTCGTGTCACATTGAAGTCACTTTGTACAGTGGTGTTGTATTTCTCTCATGAAGACTTTATTTTTGGTTTTGATGTTTTTCCTTGAAGTATGAAGGATGAGGACTGTGCTTTGCTGATCCCAAATCCCCACACGTGCTTAGTAAAGAGTGGGTGCTTAAAATGGTTATTGAATAAATGTAAATAATATTTACATTCAAATTTTATGATTTATGATAAATGAAGTAAAAAAGTACTTACCCAATGAGAGATATGTATTACCATTAAGAGATTTTACCTTTATGATATGAAAAAGGAAGAAGATAACAACGTTAAATTAATTAACTATATGGAAAACTTCTTCATATTCTTTTGTTAATCTTGTAGACATATTTATCATGTCTGGAAATACTAAAATATTAATTCTTCAGAACTATGACTTTAGATGTAAGGCTATGTTATTGAATTAACATGATTTAGGCGGCCGGTGCTGCTCTGAGTCACCTGCGCCTGCACCTGTATCTGCACCTGTACCTTTCTTTCAGGAGGGCGGATGCAGACAGGAGGGCTGAAGGTTGCTCGGCTCGTCATGGCCTACCCAGGATACGAAGGAGGGTTTGGAAATTTTAGTAGTCAGATGCCAGGGATGCAGCCAATGCCAGGGGCAGGTCCAAACGTGTTCCTTGGTGGGTACCCCGGACCCCTGCCTTATTCAGACAGTTACTCTTCAGCTGGGGACCCCATGTGGAGTTACTTCACAGCTGTTGCTGGACAGGATGGTGAAGTGGATGCTGAAGAACTTCAGAGATGTTTGACAGAGTCTGGAATTAGTGGAACTTATTCTCCCTTCAGTTTGGAAACATGCAGAATTATGATTGCCATGTTGGATAGAGATTATACAGGAAAAATGGGATTTAATGAATTCAAGGAGCTTTGGGCAGCTCTTACTGCATGGAAGGAAAACTTCATAACTATTGATCGAGACCGAAGTGGCACAGTAGAGCATCACGAGTTGAGTCAATCCATTGCTATTATGGGTTATAGGTTGAGTCCTCAGACGTTAAATACTATTGTTAGACGCTACAGTAAGAATGGCAGAATTTTCTTTGATGATTATGTTGCTTGTTGTGTGAAGCTTCGTGCCTTGACAGATTTCTTTAGGAGAAGAGACCACTTGCAACAAGGATTTGTGAATTTCGTGTATGATGATTTTTTGCAGGGCACTATGGCAATCTGAATATCTAAAATTTGAAAGTCAAAGAAATGCTGACTTCTTTTGCTTTGAAGAAATGAACTGGACTACTTTAAATGAAACTTTTAGGGTTTTTGGGGTTCCTATTATTAAATGTCTTCCTTTACTATGTATTTTTACTTTAGCATATGGTGCAAAGTAATAAAGAATTGGGGGGGAGGGCTGACTTGGCTCACTTGGTTAATCTAACTCTGCCTACGGTGCCGGCATCCCTTATGGGTGCCGGTTCTAGTCCCGGCTGCTCCTCTTCCAGTCCAGCTCTCTGCAGTGGTCCTGGAAGGCAGTGGAGGATGGGCCAAGTGCTTGGGCCCTGCCCCGGCATGGGAGACCAGGAGGAAGCACCTGGCTCCTGGCTTCACATCTGCGCAGTTCCGGCCTTAGTGGCCATTTGGGGGATGAACCAATGGAAGAAAGACCTTTCTCTTTGTCTCTCTCTCTCTCTCTCACTGTCTATAACTCTACCTGTCAAAAAAATAAAGAACAGGCTGGCACTGTGGCTCAATAGGCTAATCCTTCACCTGCGGCGCCGGCACACTGGGTCTAGTCCCAGTTGGGGCGCCAGATTCTGTCCTGGTTGCTCCTCTTCCAATCCAGCTCTCTCCTGTGACCCGGGAGTGCAGTGGAGGATGGCCCAAGTGCTTGGGCCCTGCACCCACATTGGAGACCAGGAGAAGCACCTGGCTCCTGGCTTTGGATCGGCGTGGTGCGCAGGCTGCAGCGCGTTGGCCGCGGTGGCCATTGGAGGGTGAACCAATGGAAAAGGAAGACCTTTCTCTCTGTCTCTCTCTCACTGTCCACTCTGCCTGTAAAAAATAAATTAAAAAAAAAAGAATTGTTTTAAATTTGGGATATTATTACTTTTGGAAATGTAACACTTTGATAATCTGCATAGTGTTATAAAATATTGGTATTTGCTAATAAAATATTTCTTAGTCTTAATTTTAACCAAAAGACCTAGAAAAATATACTTAAAAGATATGTTATAAACACTGCCAAATAATGAAAGCTTAGATAAGACTAATTTATACTTATATGAAGGTAACAGATTATACTTTTAAATTTTGTTTGTAGTCCTTGGTGTTTGAGGGTCAGCTAGAAAGTAATGCCTGGATTTTTTTTTTTTTATCTTTTATTTAATGAATATAAATTTCCAAAGTACGACTCATGGGTTACAATGGCTTTCCCCCCCATACCGTCCCTCCCACCCACAACCCTCCCCTTTCCCACTCCCTCTCCCCTTCCATTCACATCAAGATTCATTTTCGATTATCTTAATATACAGAAGATCAGCTTAGTATACCTTAAGTAAGGATTTCAACAGTTTGTTCCCACACAGAAACATAAAGTGAAAAATAATAGATGATTTTTTTTTAAATGATGATGAAATCAGATCAGACCTATTGTCATGTTTAATCCCAGTGAGAGTCAAGTTGGGAATTGATAATTTCTTTTTTTTTTTTTTTTTTTTTTACAGAAGATCAGTTTAGTGTACATTAAGTAAAGATTTCAATCGTTTGCACCCCCATAGAAACACAAAGTGAAATATACTGTTTGAGTACTCGTTATAGCATTAAGCCTCAGTGTACAGCACATTAAGGACAGAGATCCTACATGAGGAGTAAGTGCACAGTGACTCCTGTTGTTGACTTTACAAATTGACACTCCTGTTTATGGCATCAATAATCTCCCTATGCACCAGTCATGAGTTTCCAAGGCTATGGAAGCCCCTTGAGTTCTCCGACTCTTATCTTGTTTAGACAAGGTCATAGTCAAAGTGGAGGTTCTCTCCTCCCTTCAGAGAAAGGCACCTCCCTCTTTGAAGACCTGTTCTTTCCACTGGGATCTCACTCACAGAGATTTTATGCCATCTTTATAATAGGCTTTGTTCTTTGGTGACTTAATAAGACAACAGAACCTTATGTATATTTGCCTTGAAGAAGAAAATTATAGTTTCTGAAAGTTTATCTTACTGTATAGCGAATTGTAACAACAAAGGCATTGTTTTTCCTTTTTATTTTTTGCAATATATATTTTAATATGTTTTATTTCTGTGAAAACAAACTGAAACATTGCTTTTCTCTTTGCAGTCTATTTCATTAGTGAAGACATAGATAACAAAATGGCATCTTCTCTAGATTTGTTTTCTTTTTGGAAATGACATATTTTAATGAAATGTCAATATTTAAATTTGTTATCTTAAACCAGATTTCTGTTTCAATGTAATGTTAACTGTTTTATAAAGTTAAAAAATTAAATAATTGACCTTTAAAAAAAAAACATGATTTAGGAAAGCATGAACGTATGTTTGGAAAAAATCATCAATTTTCTTACACAATTTTGAAGTTAAAATATAACATTCAAAAATCTGCAAAATTATAATTATAAATACTATGTAAAAGAAAAATGGATTTTGAACTTGAATAAGGTGTTCTACACTGCTAAAAGGTGAGTAATCTTGACTGTCATGAGAACCTATCCATGTGCAATTTCATGAAAAAGGAATGCAGTTACATCAAGAATGAATTTTAGTCTATTTCCAATAGTGTTAACTAATCTCAACTGACATACATTTCAAAAATGAGAATATCCATTTGTGTAGCTGCAAGTCAGTTGGTCTAAAGGTTTACCATAGCGTTTCATAACTTAGCAACAAGTATTACGTTTGCAACACATAAGTAAAACAAATAATGTGACACTGGAAAACAACACCCTTCATTTCACAAAGGCGTCAGCATATAATGCATCATATCCTCCAAGGGATACACAGATTACATGGATTTGAAAGCTGTGCTTGTTACTTCATGCCTTCTTCCCACTCAAGTGTTTACTCGGCAAATCTGTTTTTGCATACCGAATGTAGAACTATGTAAAAAATGGTAAGGCTTTGTTACACCTGTTACACCGACACCTAAGCCAGGTGTGCATTGTAAATATTTTTTTTTAAGTATTGAGAATTATTTTTATTATCCCAAACAATAGAAAGGAAATATGAATTGGTTAAAAGGCAGGAATACCTAAATAAAGCTTGGATTTTTTAAAAGATTTATAAAAGGCCTATCAGGAGACAAGTTTCATATTGAGTTGCCTTTCAGTACTCTCACAGGATGTTACCATTTTGTAAGAATGTTGTTACAGTAAATGCTAGGATACTCTAAAATTTCCAAGGATAAATAGATGAAATTTCTTTTTGCAGATGATTTAAGGAGTTTACATTCTCAGTTGTCTATCAGCTCATGTTACATTTTTCAAGTTCATTGAAGCTAAGAACTTGTCTTCTATAAGGTCTTTTGCTGAGTGGGACTAGTTTTGGAACACACTGTTGCACATAAATAATTGTGATTTTTGGTGAAGATGATTCAGGAAATTGGGTCAGAATTCATTCTAGGGTGGCAAATCTCTATATCTCGAGTCCCCTACCTTAGAGCAAGCACCTGTAATTCAGGAAGATCCCTTACAACTGAGTTCTTCACCACGGTTTTAACTGTGAAGCCCTCAGAAATCAAGGAGTGAGACTGGTGCTCCCGCAGCACCTAATGTGACAGCAGCTTGGTCCTCTTCAGCTTCTTGTCTGGGCAAGTATAACTTATAAATTGTGAAATTAATAGTTGTAGTTCTTGATGTGCATATGTTTTCTTTAATATTATCCTGATAATTGGCCTGATGTTTCCTTTTCCTTTTTGTAACTATCTAATTATTTAATTGTAATTGAGTATTGTTCATAAAATTCCTGTTTTCTGCCACTACCCTACTATTGCACCTACATTATTTCTGAGTGCTACTTCCAGTAAATAGTATATGACTTATGTTATAATAGGTATATCTTTTTTATTTTATTTTTGTTTTAGTTTACTACTATCACCTGTAGAAATCATCAGTGTCCTAATGAAAACCAATCATAACCATATTAACCCTGGTAATCTTTTTAATTATTATATCAACTCAATGAAAATCTCTGTCTTCTCTTGACAGTTTACTAGCAATTTCTCAGAACCTTCTTGACAACTTCACAGATAGTTTTTTAATATTACATAAATTATCTTATTGTTTTGAAGCTGATAATGTAGCTCTAATTATAAATATCTTCATTTAAAATTTATTGGGTATTCAACATAATTTTATTTTGTGTTCATTCATTTGTATTTTTCCTGTTTTCTATTTTGATGTAAAGGTAATTCAGAGTTTTTCACCAAATAGTCATTATAGCTACGTCTCACTTCTTATTGCACCCATCAATGAACTGAGTTTTACTTGCTGTAAACAATATAGAATTTACATTAACAAGTGCAATCCTTTTGTACTTTTAGGTTTGTTTTTGAATTTATTTCCAATAGATTGTACATCATGACTATTCTACTGTTAGCCTTTGCTACCTCCTACCTAGTGCATCTTTGTCATATTTTAATTTTGAGATCACTGAACTTAAATTTCTCTTGTACACTTTCATGCAAATATTTCTCAGAACCATCACAGTCTAATGTTATTATTTTCCTTTTAAAGTTTATATATGTCTTGTATATTCCTGATTTCTATGAAACAGTAAATTTACTTCCATTATTAAATTTTAAAGAGTTTATCTAGATGCCAGAAACTTCACTTGAAAATTTCTCTGGTTGCTGTCATGGCTTTTTATATATTTCCATGTATTCTTCTCTCAATTTCTAGCTAATTGTGATGAATTATTTTTCAGCAAGTCCACTTTTCTATATCTATGGTCACATTATTATTCCTACTAACTGAGGTCTATTTATGGCAAATGCAATATAATTTATATTTTAAATAGTGTACCTCTTTTGTATATTTTATATTTGATTTTTTTTTTAGATTTTTATTTTTATTTATTTAAAAGACAGAGTTACAGAGAGGTAGAGGCACAGATAGAGGTCTTCCATCCACTGGCTTACTCCCAAATTGGCTGCATGGACAAACTGAGCCTATCTGAGGGGAGGAGCCAGGAGCCTCCTCTAGGCCTCCCACATGAGTGCAGGGGTCCAAGGACTTCGGCCATCCTCTACTGCTTTCCTGAGTGCATTAGCAGGGAGCTGGATCAGAAATGGAGCAGCTGGGATTCAAATCAGCACGTATATGGGATGCCAGCACTACAGGCCAGGGCTTTAACCCATTGCACCACAGTGCCAGCAGCTTATCTTTGAATTTAATATTACTACCTGTGTATTTCATCATTTGTTTAAATGGTTTGCCTTTTCCTTGATTGATTTATCTTCATTAATTTTTGTGGTTTTTCCAATTTTATTACAACCCACAATGGACTCTTGTTCATCAAATAATTAATATGTAATTTTCACTATGTGGTTATTTGAATATTATTGCTCAGTGCTAATTCTCTTTTTAATATTTATTTATTTATTGGAAGGCAAGGTTAGAGAGAGAGAGGAAGATACAGAGAGAAAGATCTTTCATCCACTGGCTCACTCCCCAAATAGCTGGAAAGGCCTGGATTGGGACCGTCTACAGTCATGATTCAGGACCTTCTTCCACGTCTCTCACTTGGGGTCAGGAGCCTGAGAACTTGGACCATGTTCTCTGCTGCTTTCCCAGGCACATTATCAGGAAATTGAATGTGAAGTGGAGCAGCCAAGACACAAACCAGTGTCCATATGAAATGCTAGTACTGCAGTCCTACTACTACCAACAGTATATATCATGATTGACCTAGAAGAAGCCAACCTTAGCACTTTGAAACTTTGTTCATCTTGCTTTGCCTTTTCATGTTGGGATCATCAAAAGCAAAAACTTTTTGCTAGGTTTTCTTGGCCAATTTCTTGTCTACCTCTAATGAGAACTGTCTTTGGCTAGTACAATAATTCTATCTTTTGAGGTAATATAAGTTTTAACTTTCCTGGTGGTCAGTAAGACTGTAAATAACTCTTTGATAGTTGATATTTTACAAAGTGTGGATTTAGGCCAGCACCTCAGCTCACTAGGCTAATCCTCCGCCTTGCAGCGCCGGCACACCGGGTTCTAGTCCTGGTCGGGGCGCCGGATTCTGTCCGGGTTGACCCTCTTCCAGGCCAGCTCTCTGCTGTGGCCTGGGAGTGCAGTGGAGGATGGCCCAAGTGCTTGGGCCCTGCACCCCATGGGAGACCAGGATAAGTACCTGGCTCCTGCCATCGGATCAGCGAGGTACGCAGGCCGCAGCGCACCAGCCAAGGCGGCCATTGGAGGGTGAACAACGGCAAAGGAAGAGCTTTCTCTCTGTCTCTCTCTTTATCACTGTCCACTCTGCCTGTCAAAAAAAAAGTGTAGATTTAGAGGCTGAAATCTTCCATGTGTAATTTTAATAGTAAATGGCGGCCGGCGCCACGGCTCACTAGGCTAATCCTCCGCCTTGCGGCGCCAGCACACCAGGTTCTAGTCCCAGTCAGGGCACCGGATTCTGTCCCAGTTGCCCCTCTTCCAGGCCAGCTCTCTGCTGTGGCCCAGGAGTGCAGTGGAGGATGGCCCAAGTGCTTGGGCCCTGCACCCCATGGGAGACCAGGAGAAGCACCTGGCTCCTGGCTTCAGATTAGCGTGATGCGCCGGTCGCAGTGCACCGGCCGTGGCAGCCATTGGAGGGTGAACCAACGGCAAAAGGAAGACCTTTCTCTCTGTCTCTCTCTCTCACTGTCCACTCTGCCTGTCAAAAAAAAAATTAGTAAATGGCATAAACATTCTTTGATTTTCTTGTGTATTCAATCTTTCCTCACATTTAACTAATTGTTACGCTTTCACTGAATTATCTCACATATTCCTGCTACTATATTTTTGCTATTTAAAGTATTACTCTGTGATACTTCCAGTAATGAGCATATAATTTACATGGTAACCTATGCATATTATTTTTGCTGTTTTGTTCGAATGAATTTCTATTACATGGGACTATCAATTGTACCTACATTAAGCCTATCATATCACTGTGAACTTCAAAACATCTTGCTTTTGTATTGTAACATCATCAAATCACAGCAAATTCCCTAAGTTCTGTTGATAATGTTCACATACATTTTTTCAGAACTGTGTTATGCTAGTGTGTGGGGAGCAACTCAGACTAGACTGTTACTAGAATTAAGACTTATTCTATGCATCTGCTCTCCCACAATATGGAGCTGAGAAGGGAGTAACAACTTCTACATAGCTGCCTCCAGTTCAACCAATAAACAGCAGATCCTGCTCCTGATTGGAGGAGAGCAGCGTACTCGGCGTGTGGGTAGCAGAGTTGGGATTGGCGGAAGAGGACTATAAAGGAGGAGAGAGACAACATGCACCAGGAACATCTATCTGAAGGAACACCTGTGCAGCCCCCGAGAGAGCCGGCTGGCAGTGTGCCGCTCCCCCGTGGAAGTGGGGAAAGTGGCAGGGCGAACCGCCCTTCCACGGAGGTGGAAGGGTCGGTAGCCAACCCGGGAAGAACTAGCAGCAAACCCGGGGAGGGCTGAGCAGACAAAAGAACAGCGCAGGGTCCTGTGTCGTTCCTCCGCGAAGAGGGGGAGCGACACTAGTGTACTCATTCTCCCTTCTCAGATGATATTTCTTTAGCATTCTTTAGTTCTAAGGGACTAAATTAACTTTTCATTATGAAGTTCAAAAGTGTAACTGTTAATAAAAAATGTCGTTGTAATAAAATGGTCAAGACCTTTGTCAAGACCTATTGTCAAGACCTTTGCTTTTGTATCTTCATAATATTTTTCCAATGTTATATAATTATATTGGAAAATTGTTGAATGAATTTTTATATTTGCTGGAAACTATTCTGACTCCTATATTATGATGCTGAAACCACTTGTAGTATAATAGTATAATATATATATCATAATGTGCATTTCCTTTTATCTTAATTTGCTAATATCACCTTTATACATTATCAGTATCCTGATATAGGCCAATCTTAATATTGAAATGTTAATCACTTTGGTGACCTTTTTCTTGTGACACAATCAACTTTCTCTAAAATCTTTAGGTTTTCCTGGCAACTTTCCTGTTCACAATTTCTCAGAACCTCTTAGACTAGTAAAGTCTATTCCATATAAAAGTGACATTTTTTACCCCTTTATTTGGAGATATGGGAAATGTAAAATTAAATGTAATTTTGAATTTCAAAACTATGACTCTCCACACAGTATCTTTTCTTTATTGTTATTCTGATAATTGATTATATTTCCTTTATTTATATTCATTTGCAAAATTTTAATTTTCCATAAACTGAAGACTGGAATTACACTATACATATATAATATCTGAAAGGTATGATATGACTGAAGATGATGCACAGAATACAATTGTGGTACACACTAGGACTGGCTTACAATGTTGCTTTTCCTGGGAAGATAAGAATTCCCAGCTTTCAATATACAGTCCTTAATAAGCAATGCATTTGCAATGCTCAGATCATTATAGAGATGAATTATATTTGATCAAAGCACTGTGCCTGATATTATCACATGGAATACTTGAGACTCTCAGTTACAGCTTGTCTGCTTCACTGACTGTACTCTGTAGATTCATTTATTGCTTTACATGCAATAATTCAATATAATCAGAAATGTTAGAACACATAAAATATGGTACTAGAAAATTGTGCGTTGCCCCAAGTTAACCCAGTTTACTACATGTATACATTAGATTTCCTTAAAATATGAATTCCTCGCTTTTATTTATAATTTGCATAGCAAACATTTTTATTTCAAGCATGAGAAAACAATGTACATTAGCAACACTTAAAAGAGCTGCTAAACTTGAAGTTCAGACAAGAAAGGGGGTTCAGACTCAAATAAATCCAGGCTGACAGCACAGATTTTCCTCAGATAGTTAATCTCTTTGTCTGCCATGACTTCAATGCCCTTAAAAATCAATGCAGCTTCAATGCTTCCAACATAAAGAAGATTAAATTTTACTTGAAATAGTGGCTGTGCCCGAAGTATCAGAAGTAATGGAGATAGAATATCAAATTGTTGCCACTGACAGCATTTCATTTTCTAATCATAACTGTCACTTTTAAACCAATTTTAACCTTAAAGGCTATTTTATTCCCAAATCCTAACGCTAATCCTACCCTTATCCCTAATTCAGGTCTCAAAGACAGTGTTATCCATAGTGCAAGTACAAAACCTGGTGATATCCCTAGCTTCAACTCTGTCCATAGTCCCACTCAACATCAGCCTAACCTCAGCCATAACCACAGTCTTAGCCCTACATCTAACAAAAGTTGCAGACCTAGCCCTAATGTAACCCCGACCATAACCATAGGCAAAGCCTTACTCATAAACCTAACACTAACCCCTTACCTAACAGTAATCTAATCTCTAACCCTAACTATAACAGTAATCCTAAATCTAAGCCAATCTTATCCCTAAATATAACGTAACTTGAAACTTAGCCTAGGCCCCAATACTACACTAAATTATAACCCTAAACCTACACTTTATATGAGCCCAGGATCTAACACAAAGACTAACAAACACAGGTAAGAATTTTCTAATGTTTATTCTTGCCCTACCACTCATGCTACCCTTTCTCCTGAGCATAACCATAACCATCCTCTAGCTCTAAACTTAACAAAAGACTTGGCACTTTCAATAGTTCTAAACATAATTAGAAACAACCCTAATCCAAGTTCTAACTCTAGCCTGAGTCATGGCTCTAATGCTAAACATGGCTTTAACACTAACTCTAAACCTAGACCTATCCTCACACTAACAGAACATAAACAAAGCCCGAGACGAAATCCCTAAATCTAAGGCTTGCTCCACCACTGATTTTAGTCTATGCCGTCTACTTAATACAATCCCTAATTTTAAGCCAACCATAACCATAAATGCAGCTATAGAGCTAGCACTCAAACTAATCCAAGCCACAATATAACTTAACTAACCAAATTTAACTCTAAATCTAACCCTACCCAGCCCTTAATGTCAACACTAATTCTAAGCCAATGCCATCTTGATTGTTAAAGTGAACATATTAGTGTTACAGTGAATATATAGATAGGATTAAGTACGAAAGAGACCATATAAATAGCATCATGTACCTGGTAATAACAATAGACAGAATTAAAAAGGAGGGAATGTCCAAAATAGGAAGCAGTCCACACAGCAGACTCATAGAGTGGCAATCGCTTTAAGTCACACTCTGACCTCAGGATCAACCCTTAAGGCATTCAGATATGGATAAAAAGCCCATGAGAGCACTGCAGACATGGAAAGCCAAGACAGTGTAGCAAAAATATCCTTCATGAAGGATCTCTGTGAATGAGACCCCAGTGGAAAGAAGAGGCCATCAAAGAAGGATGCACTTTTCTCTAAAGGAAGAAGAGAGCTTCCAATTTGCTTATGGCCTTGTCTAAATACTGACAGAGTTAGTGGTCACAAAAAAGCTTCCATAGCCTTGGCAGCTCATGGCAAGAGCCTTGGGTGATCACTAAGGTAATAAATAAGAGTGTTAATTATTAAATTAACAACAGAAATCACTGTGCAATTACTTCCCATGTAGTACCTCTGACCTTAATGAGTTGTTCAATGAGAATTAACTGCAAAACTTGTTTACAAACAGTGCTTTTTGCATTTTGTTTTGGTATGTGTGCAAACCGTTGAAATCTTTACTTAGTATAGAGTTGGTCTTCTGTATATTAATTTAATTAAAAATGAATCTTAAAGAAGAGTGGGATGGGAGAGGGAGTACAAAGTGGGACAGGAATTGAGGAGAGAAGGACTGGGTGTGGGGGGAAAAACCACTATATTCTCTAATTGTACCTATGAAAATTATATTCATTAAATAAAAGCTTTTAAAAAACACTGATTCTAATCCTAAACATAACTCTAACCCTAATCATGACACTAATCATAAGCCTAATCTAAAGCTAGTACTACCCCTAATCTTAACACTAAACCTACCATAGCCCAGGTCCTATATTAAATTGTAGCTCTAGACATGAGTCTAGCCCTAAATTTCATCTTAGGCAGCAACCTAATCTTAACACAAGCTGAACGTTAAAAACCATAAACCTAACACTAAACCTAACAGAGCTCTGAACCTACCCCTCTAACTAATCCTAACCATAAATTTAATGCTAGTCATAATAAAATGCCTAATAACAATCCTAACTCTAGCCTGAAACCTATACTTACATCCATTCCTAACCTTCACTCTAAAACTAACCATAGTTCTAACCATAGTCTTAGTTCTAATTAACTTTAATCTTAACACTAACTCTGTTTCTTATCACAAACCTCAAGCTGAACCTTTCTTTACCACTAATCCTAGTACTTACTAATCCAAGCCCTATCCTTAACTCTAGACATCATTTTCACCTTAGTTGTTCTAATTTTAAGCTTAGCCTAGTTAAATCAAGCTCTAAATATGACCCGTACGCAAAACCTATTAATAACCTTACCAATTGTTTTACCCCATCCCTAAGCACAGTCATATCCCTAGCTGTAGCCCAAAACCTATTTCTAGCCCTAGCCTTCTTGCTCAACCTAACCCAAGCTCTACCCTTAGCCCAGGTTAACCCTCGTCCTACCCATAACAATAATCCTATCCATAAATAAAACCATAGTAGTAGTCTTCGTCCTACTCCTAATCCAAAAACTAACCCTTATATTAGACCTAACCATAACTATAATTGTCACCCTAAATCTGCCAAGGTTCTGACAAAATCCAGCCATTAACTCTAACACTAAACTGTAAACCTAATTCTAAGCCAAAAACCTGTACTAACTCTAAGCTGAAAATGAAAGTAATCATAGTGCAAGTCATAATCCTAACCAATATGTAGCATTAATTCTAACATTAACATTAGCCCTATGCACAATGTTAGACCTTCCCTTAAACCCAAACCTAATGGTAACACTATCTTTATTATTAATGCAAATTCTAAATGTAACCCTAGATCTACTCCTAGCCTGGATGATAGTGTTAACCTTATCTATTATCCTAGTGCTATCCCTTACCATTTAATATCTTAACTCTAGCACTAACTTTAACCCTAATGCTAACCATAACCTTAAACCTAGCCCTAACCCTACTTCTAGCCCTAAACCTTACCCTAACCATAGCTATGAACTTAACCATATCACTAACTAAACCGTAGAAACAAATATAGCACTAATCCCTAACCTGAGCAATTACAGGTCTAACCCTACCCCTACAGCAAGATCTAACTCTGATCATATCCCTAAATGTAAACATAGCACTATTCCTGACACCACCAATAAACCTAGCCAAACTCAAGCTCTAACTATAATCCTAACCCCAAAGCAGAATAGAGCTCTAGCCTAACCATAATCATAATATGTACTCTATACCTCATTCAAATCCTAGCCCTTAAACTTCACTCTAGCCCTAAGACTAGCCCCAATTATAGACACAGCCACAACACTAACGCTAAAACCATCTCTAACCAGGCCCCCCACCATATAAGCCCACTTCTAAACATAACCATAAACCTATCCATAGTCTTAAACAACACTGAAATACCAACCATTGGGCAAATTCTATCCCTAACATAACTCTAACCATAAATAGATAAGACCCAAGACGTAACCTGATATTTAACTTTAGTCCTAGGACTCACATTATTGCTAATTTAAGTCTTATTAAAAATTTAACACAAACTCAGATCCTAATGTTACCACTAAACATTAACGTGACCCTATGTCCTACCATAAACATAACCTAGCTGCAGCTCTAAGCATAGTTGTGACATTCACTACACATCTAATCCTAATCCTAGAACTTGTTCTAACCTCAAACCTGTCCTGAATCCTAAACCGAAGCCAAAACCTAAATATAGCCTTATCCATAAATGTGACCACAGTTCTAGTCCTAAGCATAACACTGATGCCAACATAAGCATAAAAATAAAAGGTGCTCTAACTCTCCTGTGAACCCTCTTCATACACTTAACCATATTCATAACCCTAATGCTAAGCCCAGCCCTACCTCTAATCTAATCTATGTCTAATCCTACTTCTAACTCAAATCCAACTATAACCCTATCCATATACCTAACTTAAACCTAACTCTAATTCTGACAGTGCCTCTAACCTTACCTACATCTATCTCTAAATGGATACTTAATCCTAGCCTTAAATGTAAACCTAACCGGAACACTAGCTCTAAATATAAACTAAAACCTGGCACTATTCCTAATGCTAGCTCTAAATGATAAGTCCTAAATTAGCCTTAGGTTAAACTGTATTCGAAAAATTATCCCAGTTTTAATGATAATGACAACACTAGTATTAGCTGTAGCCCTAATCTAAGTCCTAACCCTAACCATAGTCCTAACACTAACCCCAAACCTAACTCCAGTTACAGCTATAGCCTCGCTCTTTACTCTAATTCTAACCATAATCATAAACCTGCCTCTAGCATTAAAACTCACCAGAGCATTATATCTAGGTCTCATTCTAGTCCTAACCCTAACTGTAACCCTAACCCTGCATCAGGTCCTAGATCTTACCCTAACAAATGTTAGCCACTACATTATTCCTAATCCTAACTCTTACTATAAACTTAAAACAAGTTCTGGCTAATGTAAGTATTAATAATACCTCAAGCCCTAAATGTAACACTAAATATAAACACACACCAAATCGTCTTCATAGTCATAACCCTAAACAGAAATCTAATCCTAGCCCTAGCATTAGTTTGAACCCTTACAACGTGCTAAACCATAAACTTGATCATAGCCCTTTCCCTAAGCTTAACTGTATGTCCAGTCTTAATTCTAATCCTTATGTAAACCATAAATGTAACCTTATCAGTGGCTCTAACCCTCACATAACCCTAACCCTAGCCCTAACGCCAAACCTAAATCAGCCCTTAATGGAAACAATAGCACTAATTCTATTCCAATACATAACCCTAATGATAAACCTAACCCTAAATCTAGCACTAATCCAATTACTAGCTCCAGGATGTGAGGGCGATCTGGCTGCAACAGCTGTCACCCCATTGATCGCCAGGGTTGATTCGGCTGATCTGGCTGGCTAGGCGGGTGTCCCCTTCCTCCCTCACCGCTCCATGTCCGTCCCTCCTGAAGCTGTGCACTCGGTCGAAGAGGACGACCTTCCCCACTAGAGGAGGACCGGTCTTCGGTCAAGGGTATACGAGTAGCTGCGCTCCCCTGCTAGAACCTCCAAACAAGCTCTCAAGGTCCAATTACTAGCTCCAAACTTAACACTGGTCTTGATGCTTGCCCTAGCCCTAATTCTAAACCTTGTCCAAACTTGGCCATATACAGAACCCCAAAGCTAAAGCTAAACCCAGCTGAATTCTTAAACATGGTCTAACTCTAGCCCCAACCCTGACCCTAGCTCTATATCAACACTTTTGCCCAAGAGTTAATCTTAACATGAGGCACTAAACTTTTTGTGTTGGCACTAAACACAACTCTGAATCTAGATGGAAGCTGAATCCTAACACTAGACCTTTGAGTAACCCTAACCCTAATCCTAACCCTAAACAGAGTCCTATTCCCATTGCTAGCCCAAAATCTAATTCTAGCCCTAGTAATCAACATAACCCAAGCTCTAGCCATAACCCTAGTCCTACCTGTAACCTTAACTCTCACATAAATCTAACCCTTGCACTATTCTTAGCCCCAAACCAAACCCTAGCCCATATCTTTAATCTAATCCAAATTATAAATCTCACCTTCAGTCTACTCAATATTAAATGTAACTGTACCACAAACATTAGGAATAACCCTAACCTCAATCCAACCCCTAGTCCTAATTCTAACCCAAACATAAACCTATCCTAATACTAGTTGCAGGAATAATTCTGCTTTTTTTAAAAGGATTTGTTAATCATATTTGAAAGACAGAGTTAGAGATCCAGAGAGAGAGAGAGAGAGAGAGAATCTTATATCAGCTTGTTCACTCCCTAGATGGATGCAGTGACAGGGGTTGTACTGATCTGAAGCCAGTACCCAGGAGCTTCTTCCAGGTCTCCCACACAGGTGAAGGGGCCTAGGGACTTGGGCCGTCTTCTACTGCTTTCCCAGGCCACAGCGAATAGCTGGATAGGAAGTGGAGCAACTCTGTCCATATGAGATGCCGGCACTTCAGGTGGCAGCTTTAACCACTGTGCCACAGCAACAGCCTCTAAAGACTAATTCTAATAGTAACACTATAATATACCCATACTTGTTCTTCAATAACTCTAATCCTAACTGTAAGCCTTACCCTTTCCCTATAGCCAACAGTAGTCAAAACTCTAGCCATTACAGAGCAATAACACAAACAATTTTCCTAGCCATAGCACTGGCACCAATGCCATTCCTAGATCTGAAATAAGACCTAACCATAATCTTATCCCTGACCCCTACTCTAATCTTAGCTCTAAACCTAACCCTGGCTCTATCCCTTTCCTAGCAATAAACCTAAACCTAGCCTTAGCCAGAACCTTAGCAATAGCAGGAAGACTGCGCTTGCTCCTACCCTAGCCCTAACATTAAGCCTAACCCTACAACTAAGTTTAACCCTAGTGCTCTAACTAATTTTATCACTAACCTAACCCCAATTTAAACATTATTTCTAACACTAACTGTATCTCTAGCAGTAAACCTAAGTATAAGCATAGCTCTAAACCTCACTCTAATAAACACAATAACCCATGATATAGCCTGAAGTTAACACTTAGCAGAGTCCAACAACTTCCTACAGATTAAGTGATAGTCCTAAAAATGACCCTAAATGTAAATGAAACCATATTTCTAGGCATGACCTCCCAGACTAAACTGAATCCATAATAATAAACTTTTCTCTAGCCTTAAACCACATCAAAGACCTATACCTATACCTATGCTATGCTACCTACATCTAGCAATAGCCCAAACTGGAACCCAATAGTAGACTAGACCCTAGACCTAGCTCTAAAGTAACCTTAGCCCTGGCCATCATACAATCTCTAAGCCTAACCATTGCTGGGTTAGAGTCCAGTCCTTAATGACAGAACCAACACGAAACCCGGAGGTAAGTTTAACTTTAACACTATCACAGCCCTAAACATAGCCTTTTTTTTTTTTTTTTGACAGGCAGAGTGGACAGTGAGAGAGAGAGACAGAGAGAAAGGTCTTCCTTTGCCGTTGGTTCACCCTCCAATGGCCGCCGCGGCCGGCGCGCTGCGGCCGGCGCACCGCGCTGATCCGATGGCAGGAGCCAGGAGCCAGGTGCTTTTCCTGGTCTCCCATGGGGTGCAGGGCCCAAGCACCTGGGCCATCCTCCACTGCACTCCCTGGCCACAGCAGAGGGCTGGCCTGGAAGAAGGGCAACCGGGACAGAATCCGGCGCCCCGACCGGGACTAGAACCCGGTGTGCCAGCGCCGCTAGGCGGAGGATTAGCCTAGTGAGCCGCGGCGCCGGCCAAACATAGCCTTTTAATAATCTGTAACTTAAACCTAATCTTAGAGATAGTTTTAACCCTAACATTAGCCTGAATCCTAACCCTTTATCCAAATCATAATTATAGATGTAACACTAAACATAAATATATCCATAAAACAAGCCCTGATGCATCCATAACACTATCGTTAACAATAGCTCTAACCCTACCTCTAGCTCTAAATTTAGTCATAACTCTAACCCTAGCCATAGAACTAGCCCTAATTCTAACCCTAAATCTAATAGTAGCCCTATCCCTACCTTTAAACAAACAAATTAACCTAATGCTAGCCCTATACCTAAATCTAGACCTAACTATAGGCCTAATCCTAACCCTAGGTCAAAACTGAAATCAAAATATAGCCTTAATCATAATCTTGGGCTCGCGCCAAGGCTCACTAGGCTAATCCTCCGCCTGTGGTGCCGGCACACCCAGTTTTAGTCCTGGTCGGGACACTGGATTCTGTCTCAGTTGCTCCTCTTGGAGTCCAGCTCTGCTGTGGCTTGAGAAGGCAGTGGAGGATGACCCAAGTGTTTGGGCCCTGTACCTGCATGGGAGACCAGGAGGAAGCACCTGGCTCCTGGCTTCGGAGGGGGTGAACCAACGGAAGGAAGACATTTCTCTCTGTCTCTTTCTCTCTCACTATCTCACTCTGCCTGTCAAAAAAAAAAAAAAAAGCTAAAGCCCTCAAAAATAGGCAAGGATAGCAAGTAATCTATCAGGGTCTTTAAAAAAAAAGGAAAAAAAATCGTAACCTTGTTGCTACAGCTAACTTTAGAACTAATCACAGCCCTGGCCCTAACTCTTACACTAAAAACAACCATAACCTTACACATAATGGTAAAGCTAACCCTAGATATAGTCCTAATATTAGCCCTAAACCAAGATTCAAAAATAATCATAGCCCTCACACTAACCCTAAATGTAAATCTAGTTATAGTTCTACCCATGTCCTAACCATAATCTAACTGTAAGCATAAATGTATCCATGGCATTAAACCTAAACAAAGTCTAATCCATATTGCTAATTCTAGCCCTAACTCCAAGAATAACAAGAACACAACACCAGGCCATAAACATAAACCTCAATGTAACACTAACTATGACCCTCATAAATCTCTAATTTAATAAACATTTACTCAACTTTAAACAAGTCTTTTCTGAAATGTTAACACTAATCATAACCCTATTCCTAAATTTGCATCTAACCCTAAACCTAACCCCAACCCTAAGAGTAATTATAACTCTAATCAGAAACCTAACTGGAAACCTAGCACTGGTTCTAACCCTAACCCTAGCCTAAATCCTTATGATAACACTAACTGTAGCCCTTGCACTAAACGTAAAGAAAGATCTAGCCCTAACACTGGACCTAATCCAGACCCTAACTCTAACCTTTATAACCCTAGATCTAACCCTGAACACAGCCAGGGTTAGAACAGGCTTGAACAGCCTAGCCCAAAACCTCAATCTAGGCTTAGCCCTCACCCTCAATAACTCCAACTTGAATCCTAACACTAGCATTTGACATAACACTAGCCCTTCCTAATAAGCATCATGAAACCTTAAACCTAGGCCTAGTACTAGACTTGCTCTGGCCCTAACCTGAACACAAATACTTTCTCAGATCTAAAACTAATTGTAACTCTCACCCTAAAAGTACTTTAGGATCTACCATTAAATGCAACCCTATTCCTCACACTAAACTTAAATCCAACACTATGAATAAACACAACTCTAGTCTTAATTCTATCCCAAACGTAAATGTAACCCTATACCATGCCATAATACTAACCACGTTAATAGTAGTTATATGAGTATTAACAGTAGCCTCGGCCGGCGCCGTGGCTCAATAGGCTAATGCTCTGCCTTGCAGTCGCTGGCATACCAGGTTCTAGTTCCAGTTGGGGCGCCAGATTCTGTCCCGGTTGCCCCTCTTCCAGGCCAGCTCTCTGCTGTGGCCCGGGAGTGCAGTGGAGGATGGCCCAAGTGCTTGGGCCCTGCAACCCATGGGAGACCAGGAGAAGCACCTGGCCCCTGCCTTCGGATCAGCGCAATGCGCCAGCTGCAGCACACCTGCTGCGGCAGCCATTGGAGGGTAAACCAACGGCAACGAAGACCTTTCTCTCTCTCTCTCTCTCTCTCTCTCTCTCACTGTCCACTCTGCCTGTAAAAAAAAAAACAGTAGCCCAATGTCTATTGTCCAATGCTAATGCAAAACATATTTTAAACACTAAGGGCAAAAAAGCCCTACTCTAATCCCCCAAAATAATCTCAGTCTGAGTTATTATCCCACTGCTAATACTAAGCATAACCCTAATCCTAATAATAGCAATAACCCTAATTAAGATCCTATTCACACCAAAAAAATCCTATCCCTAAACCCAATCCTAGCCATCACCTTTACCCTAATCCTGGCTCCAAGCCTAACCCTACCTCTAATTGTATGATAGCAATAAGCCTCCTAAGCATAGCCTTAGTTCAAATACTAGCAAAACCACAATAACTAATCTTAATCTTCCTTTAGAACTGATTCTAACAGTAATGGAGCCCTAAATAAAACTCTAGCACTAACTGAAACTGAAAACCCCACACTAGGATATGGCATTGTGGTGTAATATGCTAAACCTCCACCGGCAGTGCCAGAATCCCTTATGAGTACCAGTTCTAGTCCCAGTTGCTCCTCTTCTGATCCAGCTCTCTTCTATGACCTAAACCTAGGTCTAGGTCACCCAAGGTCTTCGCCCCTGCACCTGTGTGGGAGACCTGAAGGAAGCTCCTGGCTCCTTGCTCAGAATCAGCTCAGCTCCAAGGTTGTGGACATTCAGGGAGTGAACAAGCAGATGGAAAACATTTCTATCTGCCTCATCCTCTCTGTAACTTTATCTCTCAGATTAATAAATAAAAATTATTTAAAAACCTCTAACTCTAGTAATAAATATAGTACTAAACCTAGGCCTTAACTAAATCACAAGTAACACTTACCCTAATCGTATTCCTAATGTTAAAATGTTAATGCTGATCCAATCTTTAGCCTAAAACCTAAAATAACCCTATGCCTAAATCTAACCCTAACCTAACCTAGAACTAGGACCAAATCTACCCAAACCCTCTTGAAATTAGCTTATCCTAACCATAGTCCTAATCCATACACAGTCCTTAAATCTGTCATTTATTCTAAATTTAACACAAGTAAGGGCACTAGTAATAGCATTAATCCTCATCCCACCCCTGTCCAACTGTGGCACAAAACCTAGGCACAACACAAACCACAGTTGTAACCCTAACCAGAAAACTAACCCTAACCTTAGCACTAGTCCTCACCCTAACACCTAACCAAACCATGGCCCAAGCCCTAAACCTAATAATTATAGACCTAACCATAGCACCGATGCAAACTGTATCCTACTCTTAATAACAACTTTAACTCTACAACCAGCCCTAAACTTAACCGTAACCCTAAACATAGCCCTAAAACTAAGAGTCATTCTAATCTTTCCTCTATATCTAATCCCAACTACAAACCTAGCCCTACATCTAACTCTAATGGTAAACCAAACTCTAGGCTGAAACTTAAATTTAGCCATTGCCCTATCATTAGTTCTAAACTTAACAATAATCTTAAAGATAGAACTAACTCTAAACCTTACTCTAATACTAGCCCAAAACATAATGAGAATGAAACCTTACATGCAGCCGTAATCCTATTCATAACTCTTGCCATAGCTTCTAACCCTAATCTTAGACATAGCTTTCACCCTTGTTCTAAACATGACCCTAGGCCTATTCCTAGCCCTGACACTAACCCATTTCTAAATACACACAAAAGATGAACCTAAGATTGCTGAATAAGGAAAATATGTGTTGATTCTGACCAGAGGAAATCAACAGCGTTAAAGAGGAGGATGCACATTCCCAGGGAAGAGTTGGAGAGATGTTTGTAGTAGAAATTCTAAAAAAGAAGAAAGAATTGGTGGAGCAGTATGGGCAGCACAAACACACAAAAATGAATGGAGACACCATCAGTGACTCCTGCAGCTGGGGGCTGGATGAGACACCATCTCTGGGAGTGAGATGAGAGGAGACTACAGTAGCCCATGTCACTGGTGATGTTGCTTGAAGGATAACCTGTGGACCACATTGATTTTGAGTCTGGCCTGGAATTCTAGTAGGAGGCAAGATGTCCATAGGACTGCAGGAAGAGAGTGCACATTTCTTTCTCCCCATCACCCAGTAAGGCACCCGGGGACTACTAGTGAGAAATAACATCTTAATAATGCAGGTAGAGGCTGGCACCATGGCTCAATAGGCTAATCCTCCGCCTGCAGCACTGGCACACTGGGTTCTAGTCCCGGTCAGGGTGCTGGATTCTGTCCTGGTTGCTCCTCTTGCAGGCCAGCTCACTGCTGTGGCCCGGGAGTGCAGTGGAGGATGGCCGAAGTGCTTTGGCCCTGCACCCGCATGAGAGACCAGGAAGAAGCACCTGGCTTCTGGCTTCAGATCAGCATGGTGCACTGGCTTCAGTGGCCACTGGAGGGTGAACCAACGGAAAACAGGAAGAACTTTCTCTCTGTCTCTCTCTCACTGTTCACTTTGCCTGTCAAAAAAAAAATGCAGGTAGAGACTGCAGTAGACCCCATATGTGCACTACCTAGGGATTTTATCAGAGAAATAAATACATGCCCCTCACTGACTTTGAGTCTTGCCTAGAGGATTGGCAGGAGTCTGCTTGCCACTTACATTTGCAAAGCTCTTTCCTGACCCCTTCTCACAATATCAGAAACCCAGGCTCCAACTGGCAAGGCATAGCATCAACTGGGAACAGACTCTGGGATTGCCTGTGCTCTACCCATTTATGGTGCAGAGTCATGAGGCTGAGGGTGAATACCCTGCTAGCTGTGGCAGTGGTCGCCTGTGTCCTGTTGGTTTGGGATTTGTGCATAAAGTGTAACTTGGTTTCTGGACAGTCATCAGAGAATCAGACTTGCCTGCATGCCTGAATGGGCCATTGAAGATGGTTCCATGCCCACACTGAGAGGTGCACAGATACGTTAGGGAGACCATGCACCTGCTTGACAATAGTCATCATTATGAAAGAATTTGAAGGCAGTAAATCTCCTAGTAAAAGTACAATCGCAATACAAGCAAATAATAAGAATATTTGTCAAAAAAAAGTCAGGGCCAAGTCATTACTTACCAATAATAGCCTTGAATGTAAGTGGTCTAAATTCCCCAAATAAAAGATAAAGGCTGGTGGAAGGTATAAAAATAAGATGCATCTATTTTCTGGCTGCAAGAAACAAACCTCAAAAACAAAGATACCCACACAATCAAAGTGAAAGAAAGGAAAAAGCTATCTGATGCTAAGGGTAATAAGAAACAGAAGGTATAATGACATTAATATCAGAGAAAAAATAGACTTTAACTAAAAAAACTGTTAAAAGACAAAAAGAACATTATGTAATGATTAAATAAGCAATTATACAGGAGGATGTGTCTATGGAAAATGTATATGCACACAATTCCAGAGTGCAGGACTATTTAAAACAAATATTAATAGGTCTGAAGTGACACATAGGCTCCCATATATTAATAATGAGGGACTTCAATTCACTGGGTCAACAATGTGCAGATCAACTGGACAGTAAATCAACAATAAAAAACAGGATTCACCTACACTATGGATCAAACGGACTTAAATATATATACAGAACATTTCATCCCACAGCTGCAAAATATGCATTCTTTTTGTCAGTGCATGGAAAATTCTCTAGGATAGAACATCTGCTAGGCCATAAGGCAAGTCTCAGAATATTCAAAATAATGGAAATCATACCCTTTATCTTTCTGAAACAGTATATTGAGGCTGGGAATCAACAGTATAGAAAATATGCAAACATATGGAGACTGAACAATACAGAGATTGAATCAGTAATAAAGACCCTCCTAAGGAAAAAAAAAAAACCCAGGACTAGATGATGTCACTGCTTAATTCTAAGAAACCTTTAAAGAAGTGATAATTCCAATTCTTCTCAAACTACTCAAAGCAATTTAAAGGGAGGAAAACCTCCCAACTCTTTCCTTGAGGCCATCATTACCTCAATTTCAAAATAAAGAAAATTATAGACTAGTGCTCCTGAGGAACATAGATACAAAAATCCTCAACAAAGTACTAGCTGATTGAATTGAACAAAGCAACAGGAATTCACTCACCTTGACTAAATAGCATTCATCCTTCATTCACAGGGATCATGCCATATACACTAGTAAAGAAGTATGCTATGCTACATTAACAAATTATAGGAAAAAATCATGTAATTACCTCAATAAATGCAAAGAATATATTTGAATAAATGTAACATTCTTCCATGATTATAATCTGAAGCAAATTGCATATAGAAGGAAGATTCTGCAACATGATCAAGGCAATCCATGACAAACTCACAGTCAGCATCTTCTTGAATGAGGAAAAGTTAGAAATATTTCCAGTGGGGTGACGTTGTGCCACAGTGGGTTAATCTCTGCCTGTGGTGCTGGCATCCCATGTGAGTGCTGGTTCTAGTCCTGGCTGCTCCTCTTCCATTCCAGCACTCTGCTATGGCCTACAAAAGCAATAGATGACTGACATGCTCGGGCCCCTGCATCTGTGTGGGAGACCTGGAAGAAACTCCTGGACCCTGGCTTCAGATTGGTACAGCTCTAGCCATTGTGGCCATTTGGGGAGTGAGCCAGCAGATGGAAGACCTTGCTCTCTGTCTTTCCCTCTCACTGTCTATAATTCTACCTCCCAAATGAATAAAAATATTTTTTAAAAAATAAATATATTCATTAACATCCAGAACCACATGAGGACATCCACAGTCAATATAGTTCTTGAAGTTTTAGTCAGAGCCATTAGAGAAGACAAAATAATAATGGGAATACAAAATGGAAAGGAAGAAACAAATTATTGCTTTTGGTGGATGACATGATCCTATGTGTAGCAGAACCAAAATTCTCCACTAACTAATGTAAAGAAAGTCTACTAAACAAGAGCTCAGTAATGTTGCATGATATAAACTGAACACACAAAATTAATAACATTATACACAGACCATGCCATAGCTTAGAAACAACTTGTAAAATGAGTCGCATTCTCAGTAACTACAAAAAAAGGAATACCTTGGTATAAATGTAGCCAAGAATGAAATTTACAAATCATTAACAAAAGAAATAGCAGGTGATACAAAAATGGAAATGTGCTCCATATTCATGGATTGGGTGAATTCATGTCATCATAATGCCCATACTATTAAGAGCAATTTACAGATTCAGTATCATCCCAATCAAAATACCAATGACATTATGACATTCTTCTCTGATCTAGAAAAAAAGTTTCTGAAGTTCATATGGATACAAAGGAGACCTCAAATAGCTAAAGCTATTATAAACAGAAAAAAATACAGAGACATCACAATATCAGATTTCAAGTCATACTGCAGGGTAGTTGTAATCAAAACAGCCTGGGACTAACACAGAAATAGACACTGAGGTCAGTAGACTAGAATAGAGACCCCAGAAATCAATCCATGCATCTACATTCAATCTTTGATAAAGGAGGTAAAATCAATCCCTGGAGAAAATGTAGAATATATTCTCTTCAGCAACTGATTCTGGGAAAATTGGATCTCCACATAAAGAATTATGAAACAAGACCCCTGCCACACAAAATCAATGAAAATGGATCAAGTATCTAAATTAATGACTCAATGCCTTCAAATTGCTAAAGGAAAGCATTGAGAAAGCTCTGTAAGACATTGTCACGATAAAGAATTCTTAGAAATGACCCCAGAAGCTCAGGCACTAAAAGCAAAAGCAGAGAAAATGGGATTATACCAATCGAAGAATGTTCTGAACTAAAAAGACAATGCTCAAGAAAGTGAAGAGACAGCCCACAGAATGGGAGAAAGCATTTGCAATCTATGCAACTGATAAACGATTAATAACCAGGATATATTAAGAGGTCAAGAAATTCAAAAGCAACAAAAAACCCAAACAATCCAGTTAATAACTGGGCAGAGGATATGAAAATGAATTTTTCAAAGGTTGAAATTCAAATGGCCAACAGACACGTGACAAGATTCCCAAGATAATTTGCTATCAGAGAAATGCAAATAAAAGCACACAGATGTATCACCTCACTCCAGTTGTAATGGTTATCATACAGAAATTAAAAAAAAAAGAAACAATAAATTCTGGAGAGGATGTTGGCAAAACTGTACCCTAATTGACAGTTGGTGGGAATGTTAATTAGTTCAACCATTATGGAACACAGTATGGAGATTACTCAGAAATCTGAAAATTGGCCTTCCATATGACCAAGCCATCCCAGTCCTTGTAATTTACCCAAACAAAATGAAAATGACATATTAAAGATGTGCTTTTACCCCCATATTTATGACAGCTGAATTAACAATATCTAAGATATGGAATCAATGCTGATGTCTACCAAATGATGAATGGATAAAGAAAATATGGTACATATCTATACATTTTATATCTATATATATATATACACACTATAAATATTACTCATCCACAAAAATAATGAAATCCTTTTTTTTTTTTTTGCGACAAAATGGATACAGGTGCAACTGGAAACCATTACACTTAGAGAATTTAGCAGTCCCCCAAAGACAAATATCATATCTTTTCTCTCATTTTTGAAGCTAGTATAGAATACAAAAAATGAGCATAAATGAGATGGACATTATGTGATATTGTCCTTTTTAGTCCTTATCCATTCTATTTTGGAACTGTGGCCTTCTTACTATTCACTGTTGAATATCATGACTAATCATGAATTAAACCTGTGACTATAGAATAGTTTAAATTATGCCTTTGCAAAAGCTCATGAAAGAAGACAAAGTAACTAGAGAGGAATTGGGTGAAAAACAGAATGGACAAAAGTGTGGCTTTCTACTTTAACTTCATTTGAACACGGTAAATTCATGACAACTCTTTTCTTAATATCAAGAAATGACACCATTGAATTGTCACAAGCCTTCAACTTTGATGTTGTAAACCAAATATTATCTGTTCATAATCGCTGGGGATATCTTCAGGCACTATTTATGGCATAATACATTGTGATGCCAATAAATTGTGATGTCACAAAATATATTCTGATGTCATAGACAAAAATTTATATGTCAGAAGCTAACCCTTTTGTTGTGTTATGAGAACAATTTTTCCTAATCAATTTTTAAATCAACAATCTATTGGAATATCATTTACCAAACTTTGTGTTGCAATGATCAATAGCAATGTTATAAACAACCATTTTGGTGCCATCAATTGTGATGTCATTAAACTATGGTGATTTTGTAATGAATTTTGAAGTCATACATTTTGTTGTAAAATCAACTGTTAGGTCATAAATACACATCAGTTATTATAAACCAAACATAATATTGACATTATGAATTGTGATGATATTAACTTACATTGTGATACCAGCACTTTATCACTGTGATGTCAGAAAATGACTGCTGAGTTGTCAATCATTATGTCCTAAAACACTACTGTGTCATTTCTGTGTCAATTGTGACATCCTAAACCTATTGTGATGACACTGGCCATGAATGTGATGTTATAAAGCCACTGTCATGTTTTCACAATCAACTTTGATGTCTAAAGCATCCATTGTGATGTCATAATGAATTATTATTTCTTAAAAGAAATTGTGATATCACATTCAATGTAAGTGATAAAAATCCATTGTGATGCCAAAGGTTATCATTGTTAATTTCCAAATCTGGCATTGTATTGTTAATCAATTGTGATGACATAAAACACCGCTGTGATGATGTAACTGTGTGTCATGAATCTTACATCATTATGTCATGAAAGCAATTATGATACCCAAATAATCACTGTGATGTCTTAAATCTACCATTTAACTGGCAAAACCAATTGTGAAGTTACATCCAAGTGTGTGTTATAAAATATTATTGTGATATCATAATTCTGAGGTCACAAATCAATATTGTGATGTAATATTCAACTTTGACACCACAGACTACCATTGTTATGCCACAAACCCACAATTATGATGTCAGAAATCAACCATTGTGACATCAAAATCAATTTTGATATCATCATCCACCTTTGTGTGGTTGTTAAAGCAATGTGATCATTTCACCATTCTGATATCAAAAAGATACAATTCTTGTCGCTCCCCCTCTTCATGGAGGAGCAACACTAAGCCCTGCCTAGGCTTCATATCCGAGTCACGGCACCATTATGTCGCTCCCCGTCTTCGTGGAGGAACGACACAGGACCCTGCGCTGTTCTTTCGTCTGCTCGGCCCTCCCCGGGTTTGCTGCTGGTTCTTCCCGGGTTGGCTACTATCCCTTCCACCTCCGTGGAAGGGCAGTTCCCCCTGGCCACATTCCCCACTTCCGCAGGGGAGCGGCACACCGCCGGCCGGCTCTCTCGGGGGCTGCACGGGTTCCCTTAGATGTTCCCCATAGATGTTCCTGGTGCATGCCGTCTCTCTCCTCCTTTATAGTCCTCCTCCGCCAATCCCAACTCGGCTGCCCACACGCCGAGTACGCTGCTCTCCAATCAGGAGCAGGTCCTACAGTTTATTGGTTGAACTGGAGGCAGCTGTGCGGAAGCTGTTTACTTCTCTCCCAGCGCCATATTGTGGGAGAGCAGATGCATAGAATAAGTCTTAATTCCAGTAACTTAGTCTAGTCCGAGCTGCTCCCCACAGAGGAGAGCAGATGCATAGAATAAGTCTTAATTCCAGTAACTTAGTCTAGTCCGAGCTGCTCCCCACAATTCTGATACACTGCCTTGTAATGTCATAAACCAATCATTATATCATCATTAGAAATGATAATGTCATACACCAACCATCGTATTGTCACAAAAACATAGGATGTCATAAGCCTTCCTCATATTGTGAACATAACTTTATTATGTCAATATCCCTCTGAGGTCATGAATCCAATACTTTGCCATCAAAATCAATTTTGATGTCATATATCATCATTTTATTGTTATAAAATCATTGTGCTATTATAGTATTGATTTGTGGTAGTATTTGCAATAGTATAGATTTATGATAAACCATCATATATTTGTGATAAACATATCATACTTCCATGGTCAGGTCATAATAAATTGTGTAATCAATTTACCATTGTGCTATCATTAAAATTGTAATGTGATAATCCAAGCATTGTAGTTTCATAATGAATTTTGATGACATAAATCAACATTGTAATTCCATTTAATACAGCATGATGTAGAAACTAATAGGTTAGCATTAAGTCACATGTCTGATGTCATACTACAAATATTGTGCTGCTATGATCAATGTTGATGACATAATCCACTTTTGTATTGCCATAACAACATTATGGTATCAAACAATTGGTTCGTAATAAACCACCCTATTGATATCATAAGCATACTTTGATAATATTGCTATCAGTTGTGATGTCATAAACCAATGATTGGGCCATCATAAACATTTTTGATGTCATATGCCATGATTGTGTAGTCATAAAAAGCATTGTGTTAATATAATCTATTAGATTGTGATAAACCACCATTCTGATATTTTAAATCCATCATTGTGATGTCATAAGCAATTTTTATGTCATTAACCTACCATTGTGCCATCCAAAAATAGTGAAAAATATAACAGTCATAAATCATTGTGGCTTCACAATCAATTTTTATGTCATAAAACTCTATTTGTATTGATATTTAACACAACAAGATATATAATAAATTAGATTGTGTTAAACCCCCTTTCTAATATAAACTTACTATTCTGATGTTATAATCAATTGTGATATGATAAACCAAAAATTGTGCTATCATAATCAATTATGATGTCATAATACAACATTGTACTGTCATACATAGATTCCATTCTAGTATCACAAACCTATTATTGTGATATATCAAATGTGTAGTCATAAATCATCTATTATGCCATCTTGACCAATTGTAATGACATAAACCACCATAAAATATTTCAAAATTGTGATGTCCTAAACAATTATTATGTGATATGCCACCAGTGTGATATAATAAACTTACAGGTATGCCACAATAATTAGTTATGATTACATGAAACTATTATTATACCATCATAATCAGTTTTGATGTCATAAACCAACATTTAATGCCATAGCATTGAGATATCCTAATCTATTATTTTCTCTTAAACCACATTTTTGATATCATAAACATACCATTGTGATATCGTTATCAATTTTGATGTCATACACAAACTGTTGCACAATCGTTATTGTGTATTGTGATAAAAACATAATGATATAATCTATGGTTTGTTATAAACTGCCATACAGATACTGTAATGCTATAACTATGATGTCTAAACTAATTCATATATCATATATCAATCATTAAGATATCATCATAAATTTTAATGTTATAAACCTATCCTTGGAATGTCATAATCAATTTTGATGTCAAAAACTAACTTTGTTTTGTCATAAAAAATGTTATATAGAAGGTAAAGCCACCGCCTGCAGTGCTGGCATCCCATATGGGTGCTTGTTCAAGTCCCAACTGCTCCTCTTCTAATCTAGCTCTCTGTTATGGACTGGGAAAGCAGTAGAAGATGGCCCAAGTGCTTGGTTTCCCGCATGTGTGTGGGAGACCTGGAAGAAGCTCCTAGCTCCCCAGCTATGGATTGGCACAGCTCTGGCTATTGTGGCCATCTGGGGAGTGGACCAGCGGATGGAACTCTCTCTCTCCCTCTCCCTCTCCCTCTCCCTCTCCCTCTCCCTCTCCCTCTCCCTCTCCCTCTCCCTCTCCCTCTCCCTCTCCCTCTCCCTCTCCCTCTCCCTCTCCCTCTCCCTCTCCACCTCCACCTCCACCTCCACCTCCATCTCCATCTCTATCTCTATCTCTATCTCTCTCTGTTTCTGCCTCTTTATAACTCTGCCTTTCATTTTTTTTAAATTTTATTTAATGAATATAAATTTCCAAAGTACAGCTATGGATTACAGTGGCTTCTCCCCTACACAACTTCCCTCCCACACGCAACCCTCCCATTTCCCGCTCCCTCTCCCCTTCCATTCACATCAAGATTCCTTTTCAATTCTCTTTATATACAGAAGATCAGTTTAGCATATATTAAGTAAAGATTTCAACAGTCTGCACCCACATAGAAACACAAAGGGAAAAATACTGTTTGAGTACTAGTTATAGCATTAAATCACAATGTACAGCACATTAAGGACAGAGATCCTGCATGAGGAGTAAGTGCACAGTGACTCCTGTTGTTGACTTTAACATATAAATCAATCTTTTTTAAAAAAACAATCTTTATGTGATAAAATATCATTCTGGTGTCATAAATGACCAGTGTGGTGTCATAATCAATTGAAATATCACAAACCTGCCATTGTTTTATCATAACAAATTTAATGTCATAAACCATCATCATATTGTCATAAAGTACACTGTGATGTCATAAAAAATTTTCAAATGGTGAACCACCATTCAGATACCATAAGCCTTCCATTTTGCCAACATAATCAATTCTAATCTCATAAGACTACTGTTGTGCTGCCATAAATGATTTTTTATGTAATAAGCCAAAACATTATGCTATCATAATCAATTTTGATATCATAAACCACCATTGTATTGTCACAAGAAATTTTGATATTATAATCAATTGCTATTTGGTAAACCATCCTTCTGAATAAAATACAATTGTGATATCACTCCATTGTTATGTCATTAACCAACCTCTGTGCCATCATAAAAATGGTAATGTTATAAAACAAACATTTTGCTACACAATTGTATTATCATTTAACACATTGTAATGTTGCGATATGTTTGTTGTGTTAAGTCTCATAACTGATTGGTTTCTGATGAATAATCATTCTGATAACAGAAATCTACCATTGTGAAGTCCTAATAATTTGTGATGTGATAATACAAATTTCATGGCACCATAATTGGTTTTTAAATCACAAAATGCCATTGTATTGACATAACAAACATTGTGTTGTCATAACCAGTTGATACACAATCAATTACAATTCTGATATCATAAATGTACCAGTGTACTGTCATAACAAATTGTGATATCATAAACCTACCATTATTCTTTCATAAACAACTTGGTATCATAAAACATCATGATATTGTCATAAGACACACTGTGAAATCATTAACAATTTTTATGTTATAATCTACCATTCTGATATCAACCTAACATTCTGCTACCGTAATCAATTCTGATACTACAAGTGTTTCTGATGTCAACCAATTAGGTTGTGATGTCTCCTACAGACATTGTGCCATCATAATCATTTTATATGTCATAAACTCTATATTACCATAATACAATTGTGATATTACACCATTCTGATATCAGAAGCATACCCTTAATATGTCATTATCATAACATGATGCTGTCATAATCAATCAGTTTCATAGAAATTTTTTGTTAAATCATCAAATATTATGCCATCATAGTAAAATTTGATGTAATAAACAGCTATTATTTCTTCAAAAAAGCAATGTGAGATTGAAATCAGTTGTTAAGTGGTAAAACACCATTCTGTTATCATTAAAACCATCCTTGTGATATCATAATCAGTTGTGATGTTATAAAAGTTGTGCCACACTAACAAATATTGATGGAATATACTTTCTTTACATTGTCATAGAAAAAATGGTGGAGACTGGCATTGAGATATAATGGGTTAAGCTGCCATGTGCAATGCCAACATCCCATATGGGCACTGGTTCAAGTCAAGACATGGCTGTCCTACTTCCAGTCTATATCCCTGATAATGAGCTTGAGAAAGCAGCAGAGGACAGTCCAAGTTCTTGGTTCCCATTCCCTTGCGGGAGACCTGGATAAAGCTCTTGGTTCCTAGGGTTGGATTGGCCCAGATTTGGCCATTAAGGCCATTTAAGGAATGAACCAGTGGATAGAATATCACTCAATCACCCTCCCTAAGTTTGCCTTTCAAAACATTAAATAAATATTTTTAAAAATTGTATTATCAGTCTAGTAGCTTGTGATAAACCACTCTTCTGATATCACAAACCTATCTTTGTGCTGCCATATTCAAATTGTGAACAAACTACGATCAGATTGTGATAAAACATCATAATTGATTTGGATGTCATAAATAACCATTGTGTTGTCATAAAACACTATAATGTGATTCTTCCAACTGTACCCTCCCTTGCACCCACACTCCCTCACTTTTTCCTTTTCTCTCTTCTATTCCCATTATTATTTTTTAGAAAGATTTATTTTCAATTAACTTTATACACATAAGATTAATGCTACACTATGTAAAGCATTCAACAAATAGTATTAAAAAAACTCTTTCTTAGCGGTTGAGAGAAGGGCTGTTCAAAAACATTGCATCTAAAAGTGGCAATTTCACATCTCTAGATTACCTTTTAGGTACTCTATTAGTTATCAAAGATCAGGGAGAACATATGGTATTTGTCCTTTGCAACTGGCTAATTTCACTAAGTATAATGGTTTCCAGCTCCATCCATTTTGTTGCAAATTACATGATTTCTTTTTTTAATTATTATGCAGTATTCTATAATATATATACATATATATATAAAATAATTTATTTTCCAGTCTTTAGTTGATGGCATCTGGGTTGATTCCATATCTTAGCTATTGTGAATTGAGTTGCAATGGCCATAATTTTGCCAATACAATCAATATGAATGTTATAAACCATGATAGTATTGCTATAAAAATAACATTGTGTAGTCATAATCAATTGTTATGTGATAAACCAACATTATCATATCATAAAACAACTATTGTGGCATATCAACTGTGCTGCCATATAACTACTATTGTGATATCACAATCTATTGTGATGTTATAAACCAAGCAATCATTGTGAAATCATGATCAATATTGATGTCATTAAACACCATTGGATTATCATAAAAATTTTTATGTTAAAATCAATTGGTTTGTGTTAAACAGTCATTCTGATAATATCAAACTACCTTGATGATGTCATAACAATATTGTGTTGTCATAAAAACCATTTTGGCTTCATAATCAGTTTTGATATCATAACCAGCATTGTAATATCAAAGTCAATTGTGGTATCATAATACCATTGTGATGCCTTAATGAATTGCAAAATCATAGAATGTTGTTGCCATAAACTAATGAGTGAGATCCCAGAGCCATGCCATGACAGGCTTCTCACATGACAAAAGAACCGGCTAGACCAGGGACGCTTCTATAAAGATGAAACCTGATACCAAGCAGTCTTTGGTCCAGCAGGGCCAGGTGGGGGCAACCAATGAGGTGGGCTGTCCTTGGCTCAGCACGGCCAGGGGAAAGAAGGAATGCAAACATAATATTTGTTTGTCCAGAGGCTATACAACCCTGAGAACAAAGGAAAGGGGGTCTTGGTCTCCCAGCACTGTGATGCACCAGGAGCCAGGCCCCAGCATGCTGGTCCTATAAATAAAGTCCCTTGGTTCTTTGCATTTTGGTGAGTCTCGCAGGACACAACAAATGTTGAGATGCCATAGCATCATTGTCAAAAACCAATAATTGTCACATCATAATCAAATGTGAAGTAAAAAATATGTACATCAAAATCAATTTTGATGAGTTAATCATCTTTATAGTAAATTGTGATGACAGAAAAACCATGTGATACCATGATCAGTTGTGAAGTCATAAAAACCATTTTGATGTCATAAACTAATATGTATATGCAATAAATAAAACATTGACATATAATAAACCAACTGTTTATTGTGAACACACAAAACAATTGTGACACAATAAACCTACCACTGACATCATAAACTGAGAATTGTGATATCATAAACCAACAATTGCTATTTTTTAAAGATTTATTTTATTTATTTGAAAGACAGAGTTATAGAGAGAGGTAGAGACAGAAAGAGAGGTCTTCCATCCACTGGTTCACCCCCAACTGGCCATGACAACTGGAGCTGTGCTGATCCCACGCCAGGAGCCAGGAGCTTCTTCCGGGTCTCCCCCATGGGTGCAGGAGTCCAAGGACTTAGGCCATCCTTTACTACTTTCCCAGGCCATAGCAGAGAGCTGGATTGGAAGAGGAACAGCCAGGACTAGAACCGACTTCCATATGGGATGCCAGTGTTTCAGGCCAGGGCGTTAACCTGCTGTGCCACAGCACTGGCCCTCACAATTGCTATTTTAAAATGAATTTTGAGTCCGAAC
This sequence comes from Oryctolagus cuniculus, assembly GCF_964237555.1. Taxonomy (NCBI): domain Eukaryota; kingdom Metazoa; phylum Chordata; class Mammalia; order Lagomorpha; family Leporidae; genus Oryctolagus; species Oryctolagus cuniculus. Next base: position 50,530,080 of record NC_091442.1, on the reverse strand, counting down.
AACAATTGTGACCCAATTAAAATACTATTGTAACACCATAATCAATTAGGTGTTATTCATTGTGATATCATAAAATTTCCATTGTGGTCTTATAATAAATCATGATGTCATAAATTATGCCTTGTGATGTCATAAAAGAATATTGTGATGCCACAATACAATGTATGTCATAAAGCCATTGCGATCCATAAACCTGGCATTGTGATATCATAATCAAGTGTCTTGTCACAAAGCACAATTTTGAAGTCATAAAGCACAATTGTAACTTTTACAGTTATTTGTGGTGTCAAAAACAATAGCAATGTTATGCAATAAAATTGTGTTGCCATAAACCTACCATTGTGACAATTTGGTGTCTAACCCACAATTTCATGTCATAAATCATTATCAATTTTGATGTCATAGAAACATCTACAATGTCATAAATTTACCAGTTGGATGTCATAATCTATTGTCATGCCATAAGCTACAGTTGATATCAGCAACAGTGATGTCAGAGTCCCATACTGGGATGTATCAAACCAACCACCATTATATCATAATTAATTCAAAGTGATGTAATAAAATGTGTGCTCATAATACCATTATGACATCATAAATCTATTGTCATGCCTTAAAAATTATAATATAAGCCAACATTGAGATGTCATAATAAAAATGTGATGTCAAAAAAGTATTATGAACTCAAAATCTATTGTGGTGACACAAAACCATGTGATTCCTTAAATCCACCATTGCTGTGGTATAAAGAAGTGTTATGCAAATGTAATTGTGGTGTCACAATCAACATGACATTATAATCACTATTGTGATGTCATAAACCAATAATGTGATGCTTCTTACATACCACAATGATGTAATAAAGCAATCTTTGTGTTGTTGCAGTTATCTGTAAAGTCAATCAGACCATTGCAATATAAACTACTATTGGGATATCAGAATAAACTAATGCCATAAATCATAATTCTGATGACATAAAACACCATTGCTATTTCACAAATGTCTTCTTTGAGTTTAGTAGGGTGTATTTGATAGTCTCCAGTCACTAGTTGTGTGTATCTAAGGCACCATTATGTTTTGTTTTATGGTGGTGTTGGAAAGACTTTCCAGACTCTTCTATGACCTACTCTGCTCAACCAGCAGAACGGCAGGAAGGTGAAAGACCAAGAGGCACCATGTGGACTGGGCCCGAGGTCCTCAAGGCAGAAAGCTCCCACAATCCAAATGATAATGTATGCTGATAGTCAGATCCTGTGTAGTCTCCTCCTCTGAGTATGATTGGAATATGGGAATCCCTTTTACTGAATACTGATGGGGTAGTTTTGAGAAATAGAATTTCTCAGGCCCTGTTGTTAAAATAAAAATATTCAGGAGAGTTACTTGAAGAGTTTTTTAACTTAAGTATTAGGGGATTCATGAGTCAGGCAGCATTCAATAATAGAAGACATTGAGGGTTGGCGCTGTGGCTCATTTGATTAATCCTCCGCCTGCAGCGCCAGCATCCCATGTGGGCGCTGGGTTCTAGTCCCAGTTGCTCCTCTTCCAGTCCAGCTCTCTGCTGTGGCACGGGAAGACTGTGGAGATGGCCCAAGTGCTTGGGCCCCTGCACCCGCATGGGAGACCAGGAGGAAACACGTGGCTCCTGCATTCGGATCGGGGTAGCACTAGCACGGAAGGAAGACCTTTCTCTCTGTCTCTCTCTCTCTCATTGTCTATGGTTCTACCTGTCAAATAAAAAAAAAAAGACATTCAGAGAATTTCTTTAGCAGGCTGAATATGGAGGCAAAATAAAGGCATTATTTGGTTAGATACAGTTTGGTTTGTGGCCTAAGTAGATGTGATTTACTGAGTGGTCCCTTTTTAGGCGCTAATAGTCAAGCTTAAGTTTTGTTTCACTGTTTAAATTAGACTTTGGTTTACTTATGGAAGAACCCAAGGTGCTAGAACTCTCTGAATTGAACAACCTCTACTGTTTGTTGAATTTCATCTTTAGTGGAGGTTGATCTCATAAAAATAAAGTAACTGAAAGATACTTGAGACAGGAAGGAAGAGGGGTAGTTAGAGTAGAGAGGCATGAAGTGGGATAGGGTTTGAAGTATCATTATTCTTTAAAAACTGGATATATCAAGTACATGAAATTTGTTCCCTTTAAATAAATTTAAGAAATAAAATAGAAAATTTTGAATACTGTGTGAGTAGCCACAGACCTCAGAAAACACGCTTTATAGTTATAACATAAGGAAAGCTCAGTCTTTCCAAACCTTCCTATAAAATTGCAAGTAAAATGTATTATAAAGTAGCCTCATGAAATTATTCAAAATTGAGTTGTCTGCATTTTCTCTTTCTGGGGTGAATGTCATCATTTTAAAAGTTGTACCTATTATTTATATTTATTTTCTACATTAAATTCATTTTCTTGCCTACATTTATATTTGTATATGTGTATTTTTTTAAAAAGTATCTATTTACATTTTATACATTTTAATATTTATGCATCATGTAAGCCCCCTCCTGCCATTCTTTTCCTTGTTCTGCTTTCATACAAAATGGCTTTAAAATAAGGATTCAAATATTCTCCTGATTATGGACTATTTTAGCTCCTACATATTAGAAAATGCAAATTATATTTCTGTCTGTATTTGGATCATTTCAATTACTACAATGTCCCTGGAAATGGCAGATTATTTTGTTGACATACCACATTTTCTTATTCATTCAAGTTTATGTTTTGGGTATTGTGCATAATGCTACAATAAATATAAATATACTGATATCAGTATCCTATGATATATACCCAGGACAGAATTGCTGGATCATGTGACCCTATGGTTTGAGAATGTACCTGACAGTTCATGTAGTGGATACTTTGTTGTAGGGCTTGATGGTGCTATAGTGAAATCTTTTAGAGGTAGATCCTAGTGTTCAGTCATTAGGTTTATGGGTAGCACCTACTTTGGAAGATTATTGCCTATCTTTACAGTGAGTTCTTACTAGAGCATATATTATAAAGTTAGGTAGCCCCACAGGATTGGCCTCCTTGGCACAAAGTCACTCCCCTTTTTTTCTATCAAGTTGAAACACAGCAAGGGGAGTCATCATAAGGAGATAACTTGATGATGCTATGAAAACTAAAAAATATATATACAAATTGCTTATGCAGAAACTAGAATACATCCAAATCATGTAGGGAGGGACTACTGTATATTGAATCATAGTAAAGGTTTGTTGTCATAGCTGATAACCAAATACTTCCATTCATTGGCACATATTGCCACTTTCTACTATGTGCCAGATTCTATTCTAGATGCTCAGGTCAGAGCAATAAAGAAAACAGACACAAGACTATGTTGTCATGGGGCTCTCAGTTTAGTATGTGGAGAGGAAAACAAATGATTCATGAAAATAGATACATGTGGCTGTCACTGTGGCATAGCAGGTAAAGATGCTACCTGTGTTGTCAGCATCGCATATGGTAGCAGTTCGAATCCTGGCTGCTCCACTTCTGATCCAGCTCTCTGCTATGGCCTGGGAAAGCAACAGAAAGTGGCTCAAGTCCTTGGGCCCCTTGCACCCACATGGAAGACCCAGAGGAATCTCCTGGGTCCTGAAATCAGATTAGCACAGCTTTGGCTGTTGTGACCATCCGGCAAGTGAACCATCAGATGGAAGACCTCTCTCTCTCTCTCTCTCTCCCTCTCTCTCTCTGCCTCTGCCTATCTGTAACAATGCCTTTCAAATAAATAAATAAATCTTAAAAAATAGATAAAATGCATGGCATGCTTGATAATATGTACCGTGGAAAGTTTAAATTTATATCCTTTGTATGTACTAAAAACTCATTGCTGATTGAGCAATGTTCATTCCTCTTATCACTTCTCAAAATTTTTGTTCATTCCAGTACCCCCTTCCAATGTGATTAGCAACTGTTCACAGTTAAATTAGTTGGTAATTTTAATTCCTATTGAGATTTTCTTTCCTATTGTGATCTCTGGAATAATATCATCTGGCAGGTGGGCAGGTCTATGTGGGCATCAGTGCTACTGGAGAGTTTCATGCAGTAGAGTTCTTGCTTGCAGTAGTTCTATGAAATGCAAAAAAAAAAAAAATCTGTGAGTACTCCCTCAGACCACCTGAAATGGTTGTTTTTTGTCCCTTCATTATTGGAAATAATAATAAAGGGGAATAGGAGGTTGACCACCAGAAGTTGTCAGGTGGTTTGGGGTATTAATTGGGAAACAGCAAATGTTGGTTGAAGACCAAAAAATTCCACTAAGACAAAAAAAAATAATTTCAATGCCAGGTGATCATAGTTAACAATTTATGTTTCTGTGTGGGAACAAACTGTTGAAATCTTTACTTAATGTATGCTAAACTGATCTTCTGTATATAAAGAGAATTGAAAATGAATCTTGATATGAATGGAAAGGGAGAGGGAATGGGAAAGGGGAGGGTTGTGGGTGGGAGGGACGTTATGGGGGGGAAGCCATTGTAATCCATAAGCTGTACTTTGGAAATTTATATTCATTAAATAAAAGTTAAGAATAAAAAAATAAAAAAATAAATCTGTCATAAAAAACAATATATTGTGTATTTCCAAATTGCTAATATATTTTAAGTGTAGGCCTTTGGCCTAGTAGCAAGATGCTGGTTGTTACATCGGCATCCCTTATCAATGTTCCTGGATTAGAGTCTTGTTTCTGGTCCTGATTTTTCCTTCCCACTAATATAAACCATGAAATGAAGCAGCTGGGGAATCAGATAGTTTGGTCTTTCCAAACCATCCGGAATACTGGGATTAAGTTCATGGTCTTTTAGAATATATGTTAATTTGATGCCATTAGATAGGGAAAGTGTCCTTAAGCAGATAGGAAAAGAGTAACTATAAAGGAGAGCTTAATCAGTTGAATTGTATTCTAGTTAAAATTCTCTGCTTAATTCTCATTATATCAGACTTAGGTTTCCTGTGCTCAGAGACAACTACGCAAGGACTAGAGTGAACAGGTGCAAATGAAGGAGGAGAGCCAGTAGCTCTACTCAGTGACCCTGGCTGTGAAGAATCAGCTGGTTGGTTACAGAGCAGTCTCCATCTCTGGAACAAGTGCATCCTCCCTGATTCAGATGTATGTGGTAAGGACGGGCCTCACAAGATCAGCTGGATAACTGGTCCAGTGTGGATCAAGAAGCACACATGAGAGGTCCACCAGAATGGACTCAAGAGACTGAGAGCTTTTGTCCAGATGGGGAACTGCATGTTGAGAAGATATATGTCACCACTTTAAAATCAAAGGGTGTTGGACTCATAAATGGGAGCACAGACTTAGCAGTTCTAATCAGGTTAAACATTCACTTTTGAGCAAATCATAACAAAGGGGTGTCTGGTGGGTATCAGAAAAACAGGAAATTTTTCAGTTGGTAAACTGTAATTCCTCTACTTCTGTGCATGCGAAATAGAAAGACTAGTGAAACTGGTAGAGGAGACTGAGGGATAGGTGGCAAAACACATCAACACAGAAATTGGGGTCCACATCTAAATAAATTGCTTTGAGAAGGACAATGCAGACCATGGACCATTGTACTGCTGAAATGCAGTTACCCCGGGCTAGAAGGAAGTAGAGGAAATGCAGCCTGTGTTCTGCTACCAATGCAGGAGCCCTGGCACAGGGATTTGTGGAGGGGCCAGTTTTCTGATTTATAGGTGCTTCATTGTTTCACTGAGACCCAACACCACAGAAGAAGAACCGGGGTTGCCACTGGGAGTCTCCTGGAGCAATGGAGGCAGATTGAAAAATCAGATGTGCTTGTACTTGTTCTGAAGCAGAGGTTACTGATTTACTTGTATCTGTTGACAAGACTGAGAGCAAACAACCTGCCTAGATAGGCCTGCCTTGGAGAAATGAGTTCAAAGTTGAGAAGTGTGGGGTTCAGCTGCTCTCCTCCACTTTCTTCCAAAAACCAGGAAAGTTCACTGTTCCCTGAGGTGGCTCCTATTTCCAATGATGCCAAGACCATGGATGTCATGCTTCTAAAGTTGAAATGACAGTTAAGGGCCTGCAGGGAGATGAGCTGATGCCATTCCTTCCCTGTAACCACATCTTGAGCATTCATTTCATAATGAATTCACATCAGAGGCTTGGCTGGGTGAGTGTCTTTCTGTTTTATTCACAGAGTGAGCTCCAAGAGCTTGTGGATCCTGGGCTGAAGCAGGATTGGTCTCAGTGAACTGTTAGGAAGATTTTCTGCTTGATGACATAGGTCTTAGATATTACTCCACCACTAACACTATAAATGTCTCTAGACATGAAATGGTGAAATTCATGAAGTATGGAAGGCCATAAATGAAATGGTTTGCAGAAGTATATTGTGATTTTTTATCTACTTGTATTAGTTTTGTATCTGGTTTTCCTCAATCTAGTATATTTCTCAATTTGACATATTTTTTCCAAGTAAATTTGTTCTAGCAAGACACAAGAAACCTGAACTAATTCATTATGCTTTAGTGATATTTATTTTTCTTCTGTCAAGTTTTGAAATTTTTCAGAAAGCTTTAGGACTGTTCACCTCATTGTCCCAATAGTTATGCAATATTCTTAATATTATACAATAATGAGCTTAACAGGTGGATATACACATTGAGACCTATATGGAGTCCCTCTGTCCTATCTTTGTCCAGACCAAGTCTCAGCATTTGTGGGCATGTTGATGAGTACATCAGTAAACCAGTTGATGGAAGATAACTCTCTCTCTCTCTGTCTCTCTCCCCCTCCCTCTCTTCTTCATTCTGCCCCTACAGTGTGTCACTCTGTCTTTCTGCCCTTGAGCAAATAATTTTTTAAAAATTTTATTTATTTATTTGAGAGAGAGAGAGAGTCACAGACAGTGAAAGGGAGAGACAGAGAGAAAGATCTTTTATCTGTTGGTTTAATCCCCAAATGGCTGCAATGGCTGGAGCTGTGCCGATCTGAAGCCAGCAGTCAGGAGCTTCATCCAGTCTCCTACACAGGTGCAAGGGCCCAAGGACTTGGGCCATCTTCTACTGCTTTCCTAGGCCATAGCAGAGAGCTGGATTGGAAAAGGAGCAGCCAGGACTAGAACTGGTGCCCAAATGGGATGCCAGCTCCACTTCGGAGGATTAACCTATTGCACCACCGTGCCAACCCAGAGTAAATAATTTTTTAAAACATACTTTGTGTAAAAAGTAGTGCTTGAGTGTGTGTAGATGTCTTCTCTCTGCCACTACACTGCTTCTGTTTTATGTGCATGTCTTATCTAAGACCAGAGATTTCTTCAGCCTTTTGATGCCTGGCCCATTTAATTTTGATATTTTCTTCACCAATAAATGATCATGGAAATATTTTGGAGTATAACATGAAAGCCAGAGTAAAGAGGGTGCATGCTGTCCATGCATTCTGTCTCCTGAGATGGCTCAGGGGATTCACTCTCAGCCCCAGTAACCTCAGGCTGTCATTTCTTATAGTGAGAACTGAGCTATACATTCAGATTATAAAGAGTTTACTTTGATGAAAAAGGACACATGTATTCTTTTTAAAAATTATATTTAAGGTATTCAACTTTCATGTATTTCCTATATACAGATTCAGGAACATAGTGATACTTTCCACTCTACCCATCCTCACACCAAAACTCCCACCCTTCTTCCTCCTCCCTCGCCTATTCCCATTTTATTTTTTTTAAATCTTCTTTCAGTTAACTTTATACTCATAAGATTATTCCTTCACTAAGTAAAGAGTTCAACAAATAGTATGAATAAAAAAAAAAAAAAACTTCCTCAACAATTGACACAAGGGCTGTCAACAATCATTGAATCTTAAGTG